>NW_026622775.1:74487587-74799759 GCF_023065955.2 Ursus arctos | reverse complement strand
TTCTCTGGAAGAAACCACAGTGCCCAGCCATGTTCTAAGCCCTCCCATCCTCCGTGGGCTTCTGTCAGCAGGAGTGAATAGAGAGGAGCAGAGCACTGGGAACCCGTTTGACAAAACCCGGCTTCCCACGGGAAAGTCTTTCTCCGCGTGCAGACATGCTCCCAGGTGCCTGTGGCAAGGGGAAGGAAATGCCATACACTGACCTGGAAGAGACCACAGGGCCCAAGCACAGTCTGAACCCTTCCCTCAACCCGGCAGTTTTTCTAGCAAGAGTTCAACCCCAACGAACACAGCCCGGAGACCCCTGAGGCAAAACGGCTTCCGACGAACAATATGCGCTTGCTGTGGAAAACCAATCCCAAGTGGGGGTAGCCAGCTCAACAAAATGCCACACACCCAGGTGTAAGAAACAACATTGCCCAGGCATGGTCTAAGCCCCTCACCCTCGTCCCTGTGCTTTGGGGAGCAGGGAGGGACACCCGAGGCCCACGGCCCTGAGACCCCTTTGCAAAAAGCCGGCTTCCCACCGAAACAGTTTTCCTGAGGTGCAGACCCTATCCCAAGTGGTTGTGGCAAGGTAAAGCAAATGCCCTCCACTTCTCTGGAAGAAACCACAGTGCCCAGCCATGTTCTAAGCCCTCCCATCCTCCTGGGCTTCTGGCAGCAGGAGTGAAAAGAGAGGAGCAGAGCACGGGGACCCGTTTGACAAAACCCGGCTTCCCACGGGAAAGTCTTTCTCCACGTGCAGACATGCTCCCAGGTGCCTGGGGCAAGGGGAAGGAAATGCCATACACTGACCTGGAAGAGACCACAGGGCCCGAAGCACAGTTTGAACCCTTCCCTCAACCCCGGCGGTTTTGCTAGCAGGAGTTCAACCCAACGAACACAGCCCAGAGACCCCTGGCGCCAAAAAACGGCTTCCGATGATCAATAGGTGTTTACTGTGGAACACCTATCCCATGTGGGGGAAGCCAGCTCAACAAAATGCCACACACCCAGGTGTAAGAAACACATTGCCCAGGCTTGACCTAAGCCCCTCACCTCGTCCCTGTGGTTTGGGGAGCCGGAGGGACACCCGAGGCCCACGGCCCTGAGACCCCTTTGCAAAAAAGCCGGCTTCCCACGGAGACAGTTTTCCTGAGGTGCAGACCCTATCCCAAGTGGTTTTGGCAAGGTAAAGCAAATGCCCTCCACTTCTCTGGAAGAAACCACAGTGCCCAGCCATGTTCTAAGCCCTCCCATCCTCCCTGGCTTCTGACAGCAGGAGTGAAAAGAGAGGAGCAGAGCACTGGGACCCGTTTGACAAAACCCGGCTTCCCAGGGAAAGTCTTTCTCCACGTGAAGACATGCTCCCAGGTGCCTGTGGCAAGGGAAGGAAATGCCATACACTGACCTGGAAGAGACCACAGGGCCCAGGCACAGTCTGAACCCTTCCCTCATCCCGGCGGTTTTGCTAGCAGGAGTTCAACCCCAACGAACACAGCCCGGAGAACCCTTGGGCAAAAACGGCTTCCGACGATCAAAAGGTGCTTGCTGTGGAACACCTATCCCAAGTGGGGGAAGCCAGCTCAACAAAATGCCACCACACCCAGGTGTAAGAAACAACATTGCCAGGCATGGTCTAAGCCCCTCACCTCGTCCCTGTGCTTTGGGGAGCCGGAGGGACAGCCGAGGCCCACGGCCCTGAGACCCATTTGCAAAAAGCCGGCTTCCCACAGAGAGAGTTTTCCTGAGGTGCAGACCCTATCCCAAGTGGTTGTGGCAAGGTAAAGCAAATGCCCCAACACTTCTCTGGAAGAAACCACAGTGCCCAGGCATGTTCTAAGCCCTCCCATCCTCCCTGGGCTTCTGGCAGCAGGAGTGAAAAGAGAGGAGCAGAGCACTGGGACCCGTTTGATAAAACCCGGCTTCCCACGGGAAAGTCTTTCTCCACGTGCAGGACATGCTCCCAGGTGCCTGTGGCAAGGGGAAGGAAATGCCATACACTGACCTGGAAGAGACCACAGGGCCCAGGCACAGTCTGAACCTTCCCTCAACCCGGCGGTTTTGCTAGCAGGAGTTCAACCCCAACGAACACAGCCCGGAGACCCCTGGGGCAAAAACGGCTTCCGACGAACAATAGGTGCTTGCTGTGGACACCTATCCCAAGTGGGGGTAGCCAGCTCAACAAAATGCCACACACCCAGGTGTAAGAAACAACATTGCCCAGGCATGGTCTAAGCCCCTCACCTCGTCCCTGTGCTTTGGGGAGCCGGAGGGACAGCCGAGGCACACGGCCCTGAGACCCCTTTGCAAAAAGCCGGCTTCCCACGGAGACAGTTTTCCTGACGTGCAGACACTATCCCAAGTGGTTGTGGCAAGGTAAAGCAAATGCCCTCCACTTCTCTGGAAGAAACCACAGTGCCCAGCCATGTTCTAAGCCCTCCCATCCTCCCTGGTCTTCTGGCAGCAGGAGTGAAAAGAGAGGAGCAGAGCACGGGGACCCGTTTGACAAAAACCGGCTTCCCACGGGAAAGTCTTTCTCCGCGTGCAGACATGCTCCCAGGTGCCTGTGGCAAGGGGAAGGAAATGCCATACACTGACCTGGAAGAGACCACAGGGCCCAGGCACAGTCTGAACCCTTCCCTCAACCCGGCGGTTTTGCTAGCAGGAGTTCAACCCCAACGAACACAGCCCGGAGACCCCTGGGGCAAAAACGGCTTCCGACGAACAATAGGTGCTTGCTGTGGAACACCTATCCCAAGTGGGGGTAGCCAGCTCAAAAAAATGCCACACACCCAGGTGTAAGAAACAACATTGCCCAGGCATGGTCTAAGCCCCTCACCTCGTCCCTGTGCTTTGGGGAGCCGGAGGGACACCCGAGGCCCACGGCCCTGAGACCCCTTTGTAAAAAGCCGGCTTCCCACGGAAACAGTTTTCCTGACGTGCAAACCCTATCCCAAGTGGTTGTGGCAAGGTAAAGCAATTGCCCTCCACTTCTCTGGAAGAAACCACAGTGCCCAGCCATGTTCTAAGCCCTCCCATCCTCCCTGGGCTTCTGACAGCAGGAGTGAAAAGAGAGGAGCAGAGCACTGGGACCCGTTTGACAAAACCCGACTTCCCACGGGAAAGTCTTTCTCCACGTGCAGACATGCTCCCAGGTGCCTGGGGCAAGGGGAAGGAAATGCCATACACTGACCTGGAAGAGACCACAGGGCCCAGGCACAGTCTGAACACTTCCCTCAACCCGGCGGTTTTGCTAGCAGGAGTTCAACCCCAACGAACACAGCCCGGAGACCCCTGGGGCAAAAAACGGGTTCCGACGAACAATAGGTGCTTGCTGTGGAACACCTATCCCAAGTGGGGGTAGCCAGCTCAACAAAATGCCACACACCCAGTGTAAGAAACAACATTGCCCAGGCATGGTCTAAGCCCCTCACCTCGTCCCTGTGCTTTGGGGAGCCGGAGGGACAGCCGAGGCCCACGGCCCTGAGACCCCTTTGCAAAAAGCCGGCTTCCCACGGAAACAGTTTTCCTGAGGTGCAGACCCTATCCCAAGTGGTTGTGGCAAGGTAAAGCAAATGCCCTCCACTTCTCTGGAAGAAACCACAGTGCCCAGCCATGTTCTAAGCCCTCCCATCCTCCCTGGGCTTCTGGCAGCAGGAGTGAAAAGAGAGGAGCAGAGCACTGGGACCCGTTTGACAAAAACCGGCTTCCCACGGGAAAGTCTTTCTCCACGTGCAGACATGCTCCCAGGTGCCTGGGGCAAGGGGAAGGAAATGCCATACACTGACCTGGAAGAGACCACAGGGCCCAGGCACAGTCTGAACCCTTCCCTCAACCCGGCGGTTTTGCTAGCAGGAGTTCAACCCCAACGAACACAGCCCGGAGACCCCTGGGGCAAAAACGGCTTCCGACGAACAATAGGTGCTTCCTGTGGAACACCTATCCCAAGTGGGGTTAGCCAGGTCAACAAAATGCCACACACCCAGGTGTAAGAAACAACATTGCCCAGGCATGGTCTAAGCCCCTCACCTCTCCCTGTGCTTTGGGGAGCCGGAGGCACACCCGAGGCCCACGGCCCTGAGACCCCTTTGCAAAAAGCCGGCTTTCCAATGAAACAGTTTTCCTGAGGTGCAGACCCTATCCCAAGTGGTTGTGGCAAGGTAAAGCAAATGCCCTCCACTTCTCTGGAAGAAACCACAGTGCCCAGCCATGTTCTAAGCCCTCCCATCCTCCCAGGTCTTCTGACAGCAGGAGTGAAAAGAGAGGAGCAGAGCACTGGGACCCGTTTGACAAAACCCAGATTCCCACGGGAAAGTCTTTCTCCACGTGCAGACATGCTCCCAGGTGCCTGTGGCAAGGGGAAGGAAATGCCATACACTGACCTGGAAGAGACCACAGGGCCCAGGGACAGTCTGAACACTTCCCTCAACCCGGCGGTTTTGCTAGCAGGAGTTCAACCCCAACGAACACAGCCCGGAGACCCCTGGGGTAAAAACGGCTTCCGAAGATCAATAGGTGCTTGCTGTGGAACACCTATCCCAAGTGGGGGAAGCCAGCTCAACAAAATGCCACACACCCAGGTGTAAGAAACAACATTGCCCAGGCATGGTCTAAGCCCCTCACCTCGTCCCTGTGCTTTGGGGAGCCGGAGGGACACCCGAGGCCCACGGCCCTGAGACCCCTTTGCAGAAAGCCGGCTTCCCACGGAAACAGTTTTCCTGAGGTGCAGACCCTATCCCAAGTGGTTGTGGCAAGGTAAAGCAAATGCCCTCCACTTCTCTGGAAGAAACCACAGTGCCCAGCCATGTTCTAAGCCCTCCCATCCTCCGTGGGCTTCTGTCAGCAGGAGTGAATAGAGAGGAGCAGAGCACTGGGACCCGTTTGACAAAACCCGGCTTCCCACGGGAAAGTCTTTCTCCGCGTGCAGACATGCTCCCAGGTGCCTGTGGCAAGGGGAAGGAAATGCCATACACTGACCTGGAAGAGACCACAGGGCCCAAGCACAGTCTGAACCCTTCCCTCAACCCGGCAGTTTTTCTAGCAAGAGTTCAACCCCAACGAACACAGCCCGGAGACCCCTGAGGCAAAAACGGCTTCCGACGAACAATATGCGCTTGCTGTGGAAAACCAATCCCAAGTGGGGGTAGCCAGCTCAACAAAATGCCACACACCCAGGTGTAAGAAACAACATTGCCCAGGCATGGTCTAAGCCCCTCACCTCGTCCCTGTGCTTTGGGGAGCAGGAGGGACACCCGAGGCCCACGGCCCTGAGACCCCTTTGCAAAAAGCCGGCTTCCCACGGAAACAGTTTTCCTGAAGTGCAGACCCTATCCCAAGTGGTTGTGGCAAGGTAAAGCAAATGCCCTCCACTTCTCTGGAAGAAACCACAGTGCCCAGCCATGTTCTAAGCCCTCCCATCCTCCCTGGGCTTCTGGCAGCAGGAGTGAAAAGAGAGGAGCAGAGCACGGGGACCCGTTTGACAAAACCCGGCTTCCCACGGGAAAGTCTTTCTCCACGTGCAGACATGCTCCCAGGTGCCTGGGGCAAGGGGAAGGAAATGCCATACACTGACCTGGAAGAGACCACAGGGCCCAAGCACAGTTTGAACCCTTCCCTCAACCCGGCGGTTTTGCTAGCAGGAGTTCAACCCCAACGAACACAGCCCAGAGACCCCTGGCGCAAAAACGGCTTCCGATGATCAATAGGTGTTTACTGTGGAACACCTATCCCATGTGGGGGAAGCCAGCTCAACAAAATGCCACACACCCAGGTGTAAGAAACAACATTGCCCAGGCTTGACCTAAGCCCCTCACCTCGTCCCTGTGGTTTGGGGAGCCGGAGGGACACCCGAGGCCCACGGCCCTGAGACCCCTTTGCAAAAAGCCGGCTTCCCACGGAGACAGTTTTCCTGAGGTGCAGACCCTATCCCAAGTGGTTTTGGCAAGGTAAAGCAAATGCCCTCCACTTCTCTGGAAGAAACCACAGTGCCCAGCCATGTTCTAAGCCCTCCCATCCTCCCTGGGCTTCTGACAGCAGGAGTGAAAAGAGAGGAGCAGAGCACTGGGACCCGTTTGACAAAACCCGGCTTCCCAGGGAAAGTCTTTCTCCACGTGAAGACATGCTCCCAGGTGCCTGTGGCAAGGGGAAGGAAATGCCATACACTGACCTGGAAGAGACCACAGGGCCCAGGCACAGTCTGAACCCTTCCCTCATCCCGGCGGTTTTGCTAGCAGGAGTTCAACCCCAACGAACACAGCCCGGAGACCCTTGGGGCAAAAACGGCTTCCGACGATCAAAAGGTGCTTGCTGTGGAACACCTATCCCAAGTGGGGGAAGCCAGCTCAACAAAATGCCACACACCCAGGTGTAAGAAACAACATTGCCCAGGCATGGTCTAAGCCCCTCACCTCGTCCCTGTGCTTTGGGGAGCCGGAGGGACAGCCGAGGCCCACGGCCCTGAGACCCATTTGCAAAAAGCCGGCTTCCCACAGAGAGAGTTTTCCTGAGGTGCAGACCCTATCCCAAGTGGTTGTGGCAAGGTAAAGCAAATGCCCAACACTTCTCTGGAAGAAACCACAGTGCCCAGGCATGTTCTAAGCCCTCCCATCCTCCCTGGGCTTCTGGCAGAAGGAGTGAAAAGAGAGGAGCAGAGCACTGGGACCCGTTTGATAAAACCCGGCTTCCCACGGGAAAGTCTTTCTCCACGTGCAGACATGCTCCCAGGTGCCTGTGGCAAGGGGAAGGAAATGCCATACACTGACCTGGAAGAGACCACAGGGCCCAGGCACAGTCTGAACCCTTCCCTCAACCCGGCGGTTTTGCTAGCAGGAGTTCAACCCCAACGAACACAGCCCGGAGACCCCTGGGGCAAAAACGGCTTCCGACGAACAATAGGTGCTTGCTGTGGACACCTATCCCAAGTGGGGGTAGCCAGCTCAACAAAATGCCACACACCCAGGTGTAAGAAACAACATTGCCCAGGCATGGTCTAAGCCCCTCACCTCGTCCCTGTGCTTTGGGGAGCCGGAGGGACAGCCGAGGCACACGGCCCTGAGACCCCTTTGCAAAAAGCCGGCTTCCCACGGAGACAGTTTTCCTGACGTGCAGACACTATCCCAAGTGGTTGTGGCAAGGTAAAGCAAATGCCCTCCACTTCTCTGGAAGAAACCACAGTGCCCAGCCATGTTCTAAGCCCTCCCATCCTCCCTGGTCTTCTGGCAGCAGGAGTGAAAAGAGAGGAGCAGAGCACGGGGACCCGTTTGACAAAAACCGGCTTCCCACGGGAAAGTCTTTCTCCGCGTGCAGACATGCTCCCAGGTGCCTGTGGCAAGGGGAAGGAAATGCCATACACTGACCTGGAAGAGACCACAGGGCCCAGGCACAGTCTGAACCCTTCCCTCAACCCGGCGGTTTTGCTAGCAGGAGTTCAACCCCAACGAACACAGCCCGGAGACCCCTGGGGCAAAAACGGCTTCCGACGAACAATAGGTGCTTGCTGTGGAACACCTATCCCAAGTGGGGGTAGCCAGCTCAAAAAAATGCCACACACCCAGGTGTAAGAAACAACATTGCCCAGGCATGGTCTAAGCCCCTCACCTCGTCCCTGTGCTTTGGGGAGCCGGAGGGACACCCGAGGCCCACGGCCCTGAGACCCCTTTGTAAAAAGCCGGCTTCCCACGGAAACAGTTTTCCTGACGTGCAAACCCTATCCCAAGTGGTTGTGGCAAGGTAAAGCAATTGCCCTCCACTTCTCTGGAAGAAACCACAGTGCCCAGCCATGTTCTAAGCCCTCCCATCCTCCCTGGGCTTCTGACAGCAGGAGTGAAAAGAGAGGAGCAGAGCACTGGGACCCGTTTGACAAAACCCGACTTCCCACGGGAAAGTCTTTCTCCACGTGCAGACATGCTCCCAGGTGCCTGGGGCAAGGGGAAGGAAATGCCATACACTGACCTGGAAGAGACCACAGGGCCCAGGCACAGTCTGAACACTTCCCTCAACCCGGCGGTTTTGCTAGCAGGAGTTCAACCCCAACGAACACAGCCCGGAGACCCCTGGGGCAAAAAACGGGTTCCGACGAACAATAGGTGCTTGCTGTGGAACACCTATCCCAAGTGGGGGTAGCCAGCTCAACAAAATGCCACACACCCAGTGTAAGAAACAACATTGCCCAGGCATGGTCTAAGCCCCTCACCTCGTCCCTGTGCTTTGGGGAGCCGGAGGGACAGCCGAGGCCCACGGCCCTGAGACCCCTTTGCAAAAAGCCGGCTTCCCACGGAAACAGTTTTCCTGAGGTGCAGACCCTATCCCAAGTGGTTGTGGCAAGGTAAAGCAAATGCCCTCCACTTCTCTGGAAGAAACCACAGTGCCCAGCCATGTTCTAAGCCCTCCCATCCTCCCTGGGCTTCTGGCAGCAGGAGTGAAAAGAGAGGAGCAGAGCACTGGGACCCGTTTGACAAAAACCGGCTTCCCACGGGAAAGTCTTTCTCCACGTGCAGACATGCTCCCAGGTGCCTGGGGCAAGGGGAAGGAAATGCCATACACTGACCTGGAAGAGACCACAGGGCCCAGGCACAGTCTGAACCCTTCCCTCAACCCGGCGGTTTTGCTAGCAGGAGTTCAACCCCAACGAACACAGCCCGGAGACCCCTGGGGCAAAAACGGCTTCCGACGAACAATAGGTGCTTCCTGTGGAACACCTATCCCAAGTGGGGTTAGCCAGGTCAACAAAATGCCACACACCCAGGTGTAAGAAACAACATTGCCCAGGCATGGTCTAAGCCCCTCACCTCTCCCTGTGCTTTGGGGAGCCGGAGGCACACCCGAGGCCCACGGCCCTGAGACCCCTTTGCAAAAAGCCGGCTTTCCAATGAAACAGTTTTCCTGAGGTGCAGACCCTATCCCAAGTGGTTGTGGCAAGGTAAAGCAAATGCCCTCCACTTCTCTGGAAGAAACCACAGTGCCCAGCCATGTTCTAAGCCCTCCCATCCTCCCAGGTCTTCTGACAGCAGGAGTGAAAAGAGAGGAGCAGAGCACTGGGACCCGTTTGACAAAACCCAGATTCCCACGGGAAAGTCTTTCTCCACGTGCAGACATGCTCCCAGGTGCCTGTGGCAAGGGGAAGGAAATGCCATACACTGACCTGGAAGAGACCACAGGGCCCAGGGACAGTCTGAACACTTCCCTCAACCCGGCGGTTTTGCTAGCAGGAGTTCAACCCCAACGAACACAGCCCGGAGACCCCTGGGGTAAAAACGGCTTCCGAAGATCAATAGGTGCTTGCTGTGGAACACCTATCCCAAGTGGGGGAAGCCAGCTCAACAAAATGCCACACACCCAGGTGTAAGAAACAACATTGCCCAGGCATGGTCTAAGCCCCTCACCTCGTCCCTGTGCTTTGGGGAGCCGGAGGGACACCCGAGGCCCACGGCCCTGAGACCCCTTTGCAGAAAGCCGGCTTCCCACGGAAACAGTTTTCCTGAGGTGCAGACCCTATCCCAAGTGGTTGTGGCAAGGTAAAGCAAATGCCCTCCACTTCTCTGGAAGAAACCACAGTGCCCAGCCATGTTCTAAGCCCTCCCATCCTCCGTGGGCTTCTGTCAGCAGGAGTGAATAGAGAGGAGCAGAGCACTGGGACCCGTTTGACAAAACCCGGCTTCCCACGGGAAAGTCTTTCTCCGCGTGCAGACATGCTCCCAGGTGCCTGTGGCAAGGGGAAGGAAATGCCATACACTGACCTGGAAGAGACCACAGGGCCCAAGCACAGTCTGAACCCTTCCCTCAACCCGGCAGTTTTTCTAGCAAGAGTTCAACCCCAACGAACACAGCCCGGAGACCCCTGAGGCAAAAACGGCTTCCGACGAACAATATGCGCTTGCTGTGGAAAACCAATCCCAAGTGGGGGTAGCCAGCTCAACAAAATGCCACACACCCAGGTGTAAGAAACAACATTGCCCAGGCATGGTCTAAGCCCCTCACCTCGTCCCTGTGCTTTGGGGAGCAGGAGGGACACCCGAGGCCCACGGCCCTGAGACCCCTTTGCAAAAAGCCGGCTTCCCACGGAAACAGTTTTCCTGAAGTGCAGACCCTATCCCAAGTGGTTGTGGCAAGGTAAAGCAAATGCCCTCCACTTCTCTGGAAGAAACCACAGTGCCCAGCCATGTTCTAAGCCCTCCCATCCTCCCTGGGCTTCTGGCAGCAGGAGTGAAAAGAGAGGAGCAGAGCACGGGGACCCGTTTGACAAAACCCGGCTTCCCACGGGAAAGTCTTTCTCCACGTGCAGACATGCTCCCAGGTGCCTGGGGCAAGGGGAAGGAAATGCCATACACTGACCTGGAAGAGACCACAGGGCCCAAGCACAGTTTGAACCCTTCCCTCAACCCGGCGGTTTTGCTAGCAGGAGTTCAACCCCAACGAACACAGCCCAGAGACCCCTGGCGCAAAAACGGCTTCCGATGATCAATAGGTGTTTACTGTGGAACACCTATCCCATGTGGGGGAAGCCAGCTCAACAAAATGCCACACACCCAGGTGTAAGAAACAACATTGCCCAGGCTTGACCTAAGCCCCTCACCTCGTCCCTGTGGTTTGGGGAGCCGGAGGGACACCCGAGGCCCACGGCCCTGAGACCCCTTTGCAAAAAGCCGGCTTCCCACGGAGACAGTTTTCCTGAGGTGCAGACCCTATCCCAAGTGGTTTTGGCAAGGTAAAGCAAATGCCCTCCACTTCTCTGGAAGAAACCACAGTGCCCAGCCATGTTCTAAGCCCTCCCATCCTCCCTGGGCTTCTGACAGCAGGAGTGAAAAGAGAGGAGCAGAGCACTGGGACCCGTTTGACAAAACCCGGCTTCCCAGGGAAAGTCTTTCTCCACGTGAAGACATGCTCCCAGGTGCCTGTGGCAAGGGGAAGGAAATGCCATACACTGACCTGGAAGAGACCACAGGGCCCAGGCACAGTCTGAACCCTTCCCTCATCCCGGCGGTTTTGCTAGCAGGAGTTCAACCCCAACGAACACAGCCCGGAGACCCTTGGGGCAAAAACGGCTTCCGACGATCAAAAGGTGCTTGCTGTGGAACACCTATCCCAAGTGGGGGAAGCCAGCTCAACAAAATGCCACACACCCAGGTGTAAGAAACAACATTGCCCAGGCATGGTCTAAGCCCCTCACCTCGTCCCTGTGCTTTGGGGAGCCGGAGGGACAGCCGAGGCCCACGGCCCTGAGACCCATTTGCAAAAAGCCGGCTTCCCACAGAGAGAGTTTTCCTGAGGTGCAGACCCTATCCCAAGTGGTTGTGGCAAGGTAAAGCAAATGCCCAACACTTCTCTGGAAGAAACCACAGTGCCCAGGCATGTTCTAAGCCCTCCCATCCTCCCTGGGCTTCTGGCAGAAGGAGTGAAAAGAGAGGAGCAGAGCACTGGGACCCGTTTGATAAAACCCGGCTTCCCACGGGAAAGTCTTTCTCCACGTGCAGACATGCTCCCAGGTGCCTGTGGCAAGGGGAAGGAAATGCCATACACTGACCTGGAAGAGACCACAGGGCCCAGGCACAGTCTGAACCCTTCCCTCAACCCGGCGGTTTTGCTAGCAGGAGTTCAACCCCAACGAACACAGCCCGGAGACCCCTGGGGCAAAAACGGCTTCCGACGAACAATAGGTGCTTGCTGTGGACACCTATCCCAAGTGGGGGTAGCCAGCTCAACAAAATGCCACACACCCAGGTGTAAGAAACAACATTGCCCAGGCTTGACCTAAGCCCCTCACCTCGTCCCTGTGGTTTGGGGAGCCGGAGGGACACCCGAGGCCCACGGCCCTGAGACCCCTTTGCAAAAAGCCGGCTTCCCACGGAGACAGTTTTCCTGAGGTGCAGACCCTATCCCAAGTGGTTTTGGCAAGGTAAAGCAAATGCCCTCCACTTCTCTGGAAGAAACCACAGTGCCCAGCCATGTTCTAAGCCCTCCCATCCTCCCTGGGCTTCTGACAGCAGGAGTGAAAAGAGAGGAGCAGAGCACTGGGACCCGTTTGACAAAACCCGGCTTCCCAGGGAAAGTCTTTCTCCACGTGAAGACATGCTCCCAGGTGCCTGTGGCAAGGGGAAGGAAATGCCATACACTGACCTGGAAGAGACCACAGGGCCCAGGCACAGTCTGAACCCTTCCCTCATCCCGGCGGTTTTGCTAGCAGGAGTTCAACCCCAACGAACACAGCCCGGAGACCCTTGGGGCAAAAACGGCTTCCGACGATCAAAAGGTGCTTGCTGTGGAACACCTATCCCAAGTGGGGGAAGCCAGCTCAACAAAATGCCACACACCCAGGTGTAAGAAACAACATTGCCCAGGCATGGTCTAAGCCCCTCACCTCGTCCCTGTGCTTTGGGGAGCCGGAGGGACAGCCGAGGCCCACGGCCCTGAGACCCATTTGCAAAAAGCCGGCTTCCCACAGAGAGAGTTTTCCTGAGGTGCAGACCCTATCCCAAGTGGTTGTGGCAAGGTAAAGCAAATGCCCAACACTTCTCTGGAAGAAACCACAGTGCCCAGGCATGTTCTAAGCCCTCCCATCCTCCCTGGGCTTCTGGCAGAAGGAGTGAAAAGAGAGGAGCAGAGCACTGGGACCCGTTTGATAAAACCCGGCTTCCCACGGGAAAGTCTTTCTCCACGTGCTGACATGCTCCCAGGTGTCTGTGGCAAGGGGAAGGAAATGCCATACACTGACCTGGAAGAGACCACAGGGCCCAGGCACAGTCTGAACCCTTCCCTCAACCCGGCGGTTTTGCTAGCAGGAGTTCAACCCCCACGAACACAGCCCGGAGACCCCTGGGGCAAAAACGGCTTCCGAAGAACAATAGGTGCTTGCTGTGGAAAACCTATCCCAAGTGGGGGTAGCCAGCTCAACAAAATGCCACACACCCAGGTGTAAGAAACAACATTGCCCAGGCATGGTCTAAGCCCCTCACCGCGTCCCTGTGCTTTGGGGAGCCGGAGGGACAGCCGAGGCACACGGCCCTGAGACCCCTTTGCAAAAAGCCGGCTTCCCACGGAGACAGTTTTCCTGAGGTGCAGACCCTATCCCAAGTGGTTGTGGCAAGCTAAAGCAAATGCCCTCCAGTTCTCTGGAAGAAACCACAGTGCCCAGCCATGTTCTAAGCCCTCCCATCCTCCCTGGGCTTCTGGCAGCAAGAGTGAAAAGAGAGGAGCAGAGCACTGGGACCCGTTTGACAAAACCCGGCTTCCCACGGGAAAGTCTTTCTCCACGTGAAGACATGCTCCCAGGTGCCTGTGGCAAGGGGAAGGAAATGCCATACACTGACCTGGAAGAGACCACAGGGCCCAGGCACAGTCTGAACCCTTCCCTCAACCCGGCGGTTTTGCTAGCAGGAGTTCAACCCCCACGAACACAGCCCGGAGACCCCTGGGGCAAAAACGGCTTCCGAAGAACAATAGGTGCTTGCTGTGGAACACCTATCCCAAGTGGGAGTAGCCAGCTCAACAAAATGCCACACACCCAGGTGTAAGAAACAACATTGCCCAGGCATGGTCTAAGCCCCTCACCTCGTCCCTGTGCTTTGGGGAGCCGGAGGGACAGCCGAGGCACACGGCCCTGAGACCCCTTTGCAAAAAGCCTGCTTCCCACGGTAACCGTTTTCCTGAGGTGCACACCCTATCCCAAGTGGTTGTGGCAAGGTAAAGCAAATGCCCTCCACTTCTCTGGAAGAAACCACAGTGCCCAGCCATGTTCTAAGCCCTCCCATCCTCCCTGGGCTTCTGGCAGCAGGAGTGAAAAGAGAAGAGCAGAGCACTAGGACCCGTTTGACAAAACCCGGCTTCCCACGGGAAAGTCTTTCTCCACGTGCAGACATGCTCCCAGGTGCCTGTGGCAAGGGGAAGGAAATGCCATACACTGACCTGGAAGAGACCACAGGGCCCAGGCACAGTCTGAACCCTTCCCTCAACCCGGCGGTTTTGCTAGCAGGAGTTCAACCCCAACGAACACAGCCCGGAGACCCCTGGGGCAAAAACGGCTTCCGACGATCAAAAGGTGCTTGCTGTGGAACACCTATCCCAAGTGGGGGAAGCCAGCTCAACAAAATGCCACACACCCAGGTGTAAGAAACAACATTGCCCAGGCATGGTCTAAGCCCCTCACCTCGTCCCTGTGCTTTGGGGAGCCGGAGGGACAGCCGAGGCCCACGGCCCTGAGACCCATTTGCAAAAAGCCGGCTTCCCACAGTGACAGTTTTCCTGAGGTGCAGACCCTATCCCAAGTGGTTGTGGCAAGGTAAAGCAAATGCCCAACACTTCCCTGGAAGAAACCACAGTGCCCAGGCATGTTCTAAGCCCTCCCATCCTCCCTGGGCTTCTGGCAGAAGGAGTGAAAAGAGAGGAGCAGAGCACTGGGACCCGTTTGATAAAACCCGGCTTCCCACGGGAAAGTCTTTCTCCACGTGCTGACATGCTCCCAGGTGTCTGTGGCAAGGGGAAGGAAATGCCATACACTGACCTGGAAGAGACCACAGGGCCCAGGCACAGTCTGAACCCTTCCCTCAACCCGGCGGTTTTGCTAGCAGGAGTTCAACCCCCACGAACACAGCCCGGAGACCCCTGGGGCAAAAACGGCTTCCGAAGAACAATAGGTGCTTGCTGTGGAAAACCTATCCCAAGTGGGGGTAGCCAGCTCAACAAAATGCCACACACCCAGGTGTAAGAAACAACATTGCCCAGGCATGGTCTAAGCCCCTCACCGCGTCCCTGTGCTTTGGGGAGCCGGAGGGACAGCCGAGGCACACGGCCCTGAGACCCCTTTGCAAAAAGCCGGCTTCCCACGGAGACAGTTTTCCTGAGGTGCAGACCCTATCCCAAGTGGTTGTGGCAAGCTAAAGCAAATGCCCTCCACTTCTCTGGAAGAAACCACAGTGCCCAGCCATGTTCTAAGCCCTCCCATCCTCCCTGGGCTTCTGGCAGCAAGAGTGAAAAGAGAGGAGCAGAGCACTGGGACCCGTTTGACAAAACCCGGCTTCCCACGGGAAAGTCTTTCTCCACGTGAAGACATGCTCCCAGGTGCCTGTGGCAAGGGGAAGGAAATGCCATACACTGACCTGGAAGAGACCACAGGGCCCAGGCACAGTCTGAACCCTTCCCTCAACCCGGCGGTTTTGCTAGCAGGAGTTCAACCCCCACGAACACAGCCCGGAGACCCCTGGGGCAAAAACGGCTTCCGAAGAACAATAGGTGCTTGCTGTGGAACACCTATCCCAAGTGGGAGTAGCCAGCTCAACAAAATGCCACACACCCAGGTGTAAGAAACAACATTGCCCAGGCATGGTCTAAGCCCCTCACCTCGTCCCTGTGCTTTGGGGAGCCGGAGGGACAGCCGAGGCACACGGCCCTGAGACCCCGTTGCAAAAAGCCTGCTTCCCACGGTAACCGTTTTCCTGAGGTGCACACCCTATCCCAAGTGGTTGTGGCAAGGTAAAGCAAATGCCCTCCACTTCTCTGGAAGAAACCACAGTGCCCAGCCATGTTCTAAGCCCTCCCATCCTCCCTGGGCTTCTGGCAGCAGGAGTGAAAAGAGAAGAGCAGAGCACTGGGACCCGTTTGACAAAACCCGGCTTCCCACGGGAAAGTCTTTCTCCACGTGCAGACATGCTCCCAGGTGCCTGTGGCAAGGGGAAGGAAATGCCATACACTGACCTGGAAGAGACCACAGGGCCCAGGCACAGTCTGAACACTTCCCTCAACCCGGCGGTTTTGCTAGCAGGAGTTCAACCCCAACGAACACAGCCCGGAGACCCCTGGGGCAAAAACGGCTTCCGACGATCAAAAGGTGCTTGCTGTGGAACACCTATCCCAAGTGGGGGAAGCCAGCTCAACAAAATGCCACACACCCAGGTGTAAGAAACAACATTGCCCAGGCATGGTCTAAGCCCCTCACCTCGTCCCTGTGCTTTGGGGAGCCGGAGGGACAGCCGAGGCCCACGGCCCTGAGACCCCTTTGCAAAAAGCTGGCTTCCCACGGAAACAGTTTTCCTGAGGTGCAGACCCTATACCAAGTGGTTGTGGCAAGCTAAAGCAAATGCCCTCCACTTCTCTGGAAGAAACCACAGTGCCCAGCCATGTTCTAAGCCCTCCCATCCTCCCTGGGCTTCTGGCAGCAGGAGTGAAAAAAGAGGAGCAGAGCACTGGGACCCGTTTGACAAAACCCGGCTTCCCACGGGAAAGACTTTCTCCACGTGCAGACATGCTCCCAGGTGCCTGGGGCAAGGGGAAGGAAATGCCATACACTGACCTGGAAGAGACCACAGGGCCCAGGCACAGTCTGAACCCTTCCCTCAACCCGGCGGTTTTGCTAGCAGGAGTTCAACCCCAACGAACACAGCCCGGAGACCCCTGGGGCAAAAACGGCTTCCGACGAACAATAGGTGCTTGCTGTGGAACACCTATCCCAAGTGGGGGTAGTCAGCTCAACAAAATGCCACACACCCAGGTGTAAGAAACAACATTACCCAGGCGTGGTCTAAGCCCCTCATCTCGTCCCTGTGCTTTGGGGAGCCGGAGGGACAGCCGAGGCACACGGCCCTGAGACCCCTCTGCAAAAAGCCGGCTTCCCACGGAGACAGTTTTCCTGAGGTGCAGACCCTATCCCAAGTGGTTGTGGCAAGGTAAAGCAAATGCCCTCCACTTCTCTGGAAGAAACCACAGTGCCCAGCCATGTTCTAAGCCCTCCCATCCTCCCTGGGCTTCTGGCAGCAGGAGTGAAAAGAGAGGAGCAGAGCCCTGGGACCCGTTTGACAAAACCCGGCTTCCCAAGGGAAAGTCTTTCTCCACGTGCAGACATGCTCCCAGGTGCCTGTGGCAAGGGGAAGGAAATGCCATACACTGACCTGGAAGAGACCACAGGGCCCAGGCACAGTCTGAACCCTTCCCTCAACCCGGCGGTTTTGCTAGCAGGAGTTCAACCCCAACGAACACAGCCCGGAGACCCCTGGGGCAAAAACGGCTTCCGACGATCAAAAGGTGCTTGCTGTGGAAAACCTATCCCAAGTGGGGGTAGCCAGCTCAACAAAATGCCACACACCCAGGTGTAAGAAACAACATTGCCCAGGCATGGTCTAAGCCCCTCACCGCGTCCCTGTGCTTTGGGGAGCCGGAGGGACAGCCGAGGCACACGGCCCTGAGACCCCTTTGCAAAAAGCCGGCTTCCCACGGAGACAGTTTTCCTGAGGTGCAGACCCTATCCCAAGTGGTTGTGGCAAGCTAAAGCAAATGCCCTCCACTTCTCTGGAAGAAACCACAGTGCCCAGCCATGTTCTAAGCCCTCCCATCCTCCCTGGGCTTCTGGCAGCAAGAGTGAAAAGAGAGGAGCAGAGCACTGGGACCCGTTTGACAAAACCCGGCTTCCCACGGGAAAGTCTTTCTCCACGTGAAGACATGCTCCCAGGTGCCTGTGGCAAGGGGAAGGAAATGCCATACACTGACCTGGAAGAGACCACAGGGCCCAGGCACAGTCTGAACCCTTCCCTCAACCCGGCGGTTTTGCTAGCAGGAGTTCAACCCCCACGAACACAGCCCGGAGACCCCTGGGGCAAAAACGGCTTCCGAAGAACAATAGGTGCTTGCTGTGGAACACCTATCCCAAGTGGGAGTAGCCAGCTCAACAAAATGCCACACACCCAGGTGTAAGAAACAACATTGCCCAGGCATGGTCTAAGCCCCTCACCGCGTCCCTGTGCTTTGGGGAGCCGGAGGGACAGCCGAGGCACACGGCCCTGAGACCCCTTTGCAAAAAGCCGGCTTCCCACGGAGACAGTTTTCCTGAGGTGCAGACCCTATCCCAAGTGGTTGTGGCAAGCTAAAGCAAATGCCCTCCACTTCTCTGGAAGAAACCACAGTGCCCAGCCATGTTCTAAGCCCTCCCATCCTCCCTGGGCTTCTGGCAGCAAGAGTGAAAAGAGAGGAGCAGAGCACTGGGACCCGTTTGACAAAACCCGGCTTCCCACGGGAAAGTCTTTCTCCACGTGAAGACATGCTCCCAGGTGCCTGTGGCAAGGGGAAGGAAATGCCATACACTGACCTGGAAGAGACAACAGGGCCCAGGCACAGTCTGACCCCTTCCCTCAACCCGGCGGTTTTGCTAGCAGGAGTTCAACCCCAACGAACACAGCCCGGAGACCCCTGGGGCAAAAACGGCTTCCGAAGAACAATAGGTGCTTGCTGTGGAACACCTATCCCAAGTGGGAGTAGCCAGCTCAACAAAATGCCACACACCCAGGTGTAAGAAACAACATTGCCCAGGCATGGTCTAAGCCCCTCACCTCGTCCCTGTGCTTTGGGGAGCCGGAGGGACAGCCGAGGCACACGGCCCTGAGACCCCTTTGCAAAAAGCCTGCTTCCCACGGTAACCGTTTTCCTGAGGTGCACACCCTATCCCAAGTGGTTGTGGCAAGGTAAAGCAAATGCCCTCCACTTCTCTGGAAGAAACCACAGTGCCCAGCCATGTTCTAAGCCCTCCCATCCTCCCTGGGCTTCTGGCAGCAGGAGTGAAAAGAGAAGAGCAGAGCACTGGGACCCGTTTGATAAAACCCGGCTTCCCACGGGAAAGTCTTTCTCCACGCGCAGACATGCTCCCAGGTGCCTGTGGCAAGGGGAAGGAAATGCCATACACTGACCTGGAAGAGACCACAGGGCCCAGGCACAGTCTGAACCCTTCCCTCAACCCGGCGGTTTTGCTAGCAGGAGTTCAACCCCAACGAACACAGCCCGCAGACCCCTGGGGCAAAAACGGCTTCCGAAGAACAATAGGTGTTTACTGTGGAACACCTATCCCATGTGGGGGAAGCCAGCTCAACAAAATGCCACACACCCAGGTGTAAGAAACAACATTGCCCAGGCTTGACCTAAGCCCCTCACCTCGTCCCTGTGGTTTGGGGAGCCGGAGGGACACCCGAGGCCCACGGCCCTGAGACCGCTTTGCAAAAAGCCGGCTTCCCACGGAGACAGTTTTCCTGAGGTGCAGACCCTATCCCAAGTGGTTTTGGCAAGGTAAAGCAAATGCCCTCCACTTCTCTGGAAGAAACCACAGTGCCCAGCCATGTTCTAAGCCCTCCCATCCTCCCTGGGCTTCTGACAGCAGGAGTGAAAAGAGAGGAGCAGAGCACTGGGACCCGTTTGACAAAACCCGGCTTCCCACGGGAAAGTCTTTCTCCACGTGAAGACATGCTCCCAGGTGCCTGTGGCAAGGGGAAGGAAATGCCATACACTGACCTGGAAGAGACCACAGGGCCCAGGCACAGTCTGAACCCTTCCCTCAACCCGGCGGTTTTGCTAGCAGGAGTTCAACCCCAACGAACACAGCCCGGAGACCCCTGCGGCAAAAACGGCTTCCGATGATCAATAGGTGTTTACTGTGGAACACCTATCCCAAGTGGGGGAAGCCAGCTCAACAAAATGCCACACACCCAGGTGTAAGAAACAACATTGCCCAGGCTTGATCTTAGCCCCTCACCTCGTCCCTGTGGTTTGGGTAGCCGGACGGACAACCGAGGCCCACGGCCCTGAGACCCCTTTGCAAAAAGCCGGCTTGCCACGGAGACAGTTTTCCTGAGGTGCAGACCCTATCCCAAGTGGTTGTGGCAAGGTAAAGCAAATGCCCTCCACTTCTCTGGAAGAAACCACAGTGCCCAGCCATGTTCTAAGCCCTCCCATCTTCCCTGGGCTTCTGACAGCAGGAGTGAAAAGAGAGGAGCAGAGCACTGGGACCCGTTTGAAAAAACCCGGCTTCCCACGGGGAAGTCTTTCTCCGCGTGCTGACATGCTCCCAGGTGCCTGTGGCAAGGGGAAGGAAATGCCATACACTGACCTGGAAGAGACCACAGGGCCCAGGCACAGTCTGAACCCTTCCCTCAACCCGGCGGTTTTGCTAGCAGGAGTTCAACCCCAACGAACACAGCCCGGAGACCCCTGAGGCAAAAACGGCTTCCGACGAACAATAGGCGATTGCTGTGGAAAACCAATCCCAAGTGGGGGTAGCGAGCCCAACAAAATGCCACACACCCAGGTGTAAGAAACAACATTGCCCAGGCATGGTCTAAGCCCCTCACCTCGTCCCTGTGCTTTGGGGAGCCGGAGGGACAGCCGAGGCCCACGGCCCTGAGACCCCTTTGCAAAAAGCCGGCTTCCCACGGAAACAGTTTTCCTGAGGTGCAGACCCTATCCCAAGTGGTTGTGGCAAGGTAAAGCAAATGCCCTCCACTTCTCTGGAAGAAACCACAGTGCCCAGCCATGTTCTAAGCCCTCCCATCCTCCCTGGGCTTCTGACCGCAGGAGTGAAAAGAGAGGAGCAGAGCACTGGGACCCGTTTGACAAAACCCGGCTTCCCACGGGAAAGTCTTTCTCCACGTGCAGACATGCTCCCAGGTGCCTGTGGCAAGGGGAAGGAAATATCATACCCTCACCTGGAAGAGACCATAGGGCCCAGGCACAGTCTGAACCCTTCCCTCAACCCGGCGGTTTTGCTAGCAGGAGTTCAACCCAAAGGAACACAGCCCGGAGACCCCGGGGGAAAAACGGCTTCGGACGAACTATAGGTGCTTGCTGTGGAACACCTATCCCAAGTGGGGGTAGCCAGCTCAACAAAATGCCACACACCCAGGTGTAAGAAACAACATTGCCCAGGCATGGTCTAAGCCCCTCACCTCGTCCCTGTGCTTTGGGGAGCCAGAGGGACACCCGAGGCCCACGGCCCTGAGACCCCTTTGCAAAAAGCCGGCTTCCCACGGAAAGTGTTTTTCTGAGGTGCAGACCCCATCCCAAGTGGTTGTGGCAAGGTAAAGCAAATGCCCTCCACTTCTCTGGAAGAAACCACAGTGCCTAGCCATGTTCTAAGCCCTCCCATCCTCCCTGGGCTTCTGGCAGCAGGAGTGAAAAGAGAGGAGCAGAGCACTGGGACCCGTTTGACAAAACCCGGCTTCCCACGGGAAAGTCTTTCTCCACGTGCAGACATGCTCCCAGGTGCCTGTGGCAAGGGGAAGGAAATGCCATACACTGACCTGGAAGAGACCACAGGGCCCAAGCACAGTCTGAACCCTTCCCTCAACCCGGTGGTTTTGCTAGCAGGAGTTCAACCCCAACGAACACAGCCCGGAGACCCCTGGGGCAAAAACGGCTTCCGACGATCAATAGGTGCTTGCTGTGGAACACCTATCCCAAGAGGGGGAAGCCAGCTCAACAAAATGCCACACACCCAGGTGTAAGAAACAACATTGCCCTGGCTTGGTCTAAGCCCCTCACCTCGTCCCTGTGCTTTGGGGAGCCGGAGGGACAGCCGAGGCCCATGACCCTGAGACCCCTTTGCAAAAAGCCGGCTTCCCACGGAGACAGTTTTCCTGAGGTGCAGACCCTATCCCAAGTGGTTGTGCCAAGGTAAAGCAAATGCCCTCCACTTCTCTGGAAGAAACCACAGTGCCCAACCATGTTCTAAGCCCTCCCATCCTCCCTGGGCTTCCGGCAGCAGGAGTGAAAAGAGAGGAGCAGAGCACTGGGACCCGTTTGACAAAACCCGGCTTCCCACGGGAAAGTCTTTCTCCACGTGCAGACATGCTCCCAGGTGCCTGGGGCAAGGGGAAGGAAATGCCATACACTGACCTGGAAGAGACCACAGGGCCCAGGCACAGTCTGAACCCTTCCCTCAACCCGGCGGTTTTGCTAGCAGGAGTTCAACCCCAACGAACACAGCCCGGAGACCCCTGGGGCAAAAACGGCTTCCGACGAACAATAGGTGCTTGCTGTGGAACACCTAACCCAAGTGGGGGTAGCCAGCTCAACAAAATGCCACACACCCAGGTGTAAGAAACAACATTGCCCAGGCATGGTCTAAGCCCCTCACCTCGTCCCTGTGCTTTGGGGAGCCGGAGGGACACCCGAGGCCCACGGCCCTGAGACCCCTTTGCAAAAAGCCGGCTTCCCACGGAAAGTGTTTTCCTGAGGTGCAGACCCTATCCCAAGTGGTTGTGGCAAGGTAAAGCAAATGCCCTCCACTTCTCTGGAAGAAACCACAGTGCCCAGCCATGTTCTAAGCCCTCCCATCCTCCCTGGTCTTCTGACAGCAGGAGTGAAAAGAGAGGAGCAGAGCACTGGGACCCGTTTGAAAAAACCCGGCTTCCCACGGGAAAGTCTTTCTCCACGTGCAGACATGCTCCCAGGTGCCTGTGGCAAGGGGAAGGAAATGCCATACACTGACCTGGAAGATACCACAGGGCCAAGGGACAGTCTGAACACTTCCCTCAACCCGGCGGTTTTGCTAGCAGGAGTTCAACCCCAACGAACAGAGCCCGCAGACCCCTGGGGCAAAAACGTCTTCCGACGATCAATAGGTGCTTGCTGTGGAACACCTATCCCAAGTGGGGGAAGCCAGCTCAACAAAATGCCACACACCCAGGTGTAAGAAACAACATTGCCCTGGCTTGGTCTAAGCCCCTCACCTCGTCCCTGTGCTTTGGGGAGCCGGACGGACACCCGAGGCCCACGGCCCTGAGACCTCTTTGCAAAAAGCCGGCTTCCCAAGGGAACAGTTTTCCTGAGGTGCAGACCCTATCCCAAGTGGTTGTGGCAAGGTAAAGCAAATGCCCTCCACTTCTCTGGAAGAAACCACAGTGCCCAGCCATGTTCTAAGCCCTCCCATCCTCCCTGGGCTTCTGACAGCAGGAGTGAAAAGAGAGGAGCAGAGCACTGGGACCCGTTTGACAAAACCCGGCTTCCCACGGGAAAGTCTTTCTCCACGTGCAGACATGCTCCCAGGTGCCTGTGGCAAGGGGAAGGAAATGCCATACACTGACCTGGAAGAGACCACAGGGCCCAGGCACAGTCTGAACCCTTCCCTCAACCCGGCGGTTTTGCTAGCAGGAGTTCAACCCCAACGAACACAGCCCGGAGACCCCTGGGGCAAAAAAGGCTTCCGACGAACAATAGGTGCTTGCTGTGGAACACCTATCCCAAGTGGGGGAAGCCAGCTCAACAAAATGCCACACACCCAGGTGTAAGAAACAACATTGCCCAGGCATGGTCTAAGCCCCTCACCTCGTCCCTGTGCTTTGGGGAGCCGGAGGCACACCCGAGGCCCACGGCCCTGAGACCCCTTTGCAAAAAGCCGGCTTCCCAATGAAACAGTTTTCCTGAGGTGCAGACCCTATCCCAAGTGGTTGTGGCAAGGTAAAGCAAATGCCCTCCACTTCTCTGGAAGAAACCACAGTGCCCAGCCATGTTCTAAGCCCTCCCATCCTCCCTGGGCTTCTGGCAGAAGGAGTGAATAGAGAGGAGCAGAGCACTGGGACCCGTTTGACAAAACCCGGCTTCCCACGGGAAAGTCTTTCTCCGCGTGCAGACATGCTCCCAGGTGCCTGTGGCAAGGGGAAGGAAATGCCATACACTGACCTGGAAGAGACCACAGGGCCCAAGCACAGTCTGAACCCTTCCCTCAACCCGGCGGTTTTGCTAGCAGGAGTTCAACCCCAACGAACACAGCCCGGGGACCCCTGAGGCAAAAACGGCTTCCGACGAACAGTAGGTGCTTGCATTTGGAACACCTATCCCAAGTGGGGGTAGCCAGCTCAACAAAATGCCACACACCCAGGTGTAAGAAACAACATTGCCCAGGCATGGTGTAAGCCCCTCACCTCGTCCCTGTGCTTTGGGGAGCCGGAGGGACAGCCGAGGCCCACGGCCCTGAGACCCCTTTGCAAAAAGCCGGCTTCCCACGGAGACAGTTTTCCTGAGGTGCAGACCCTATCCCAAGTGGTTGTGGCAAGCTAAAGCAAATGCCCTCCACTTCTCTGGAAGAAACCACAGTGCCCAGCCATGTTCTAAGCCCTCCCATCCTCCCTGGGCTTCTGGCAGCAAGAGTGAAAAGAGAGGAGCAGAGCACTGGGACCCGTTTGACAAAACCCGGCTTCCCACGGGAAAGTCTTTCTCCACGTGAAGACATGCTCCCAGGTGCCTGTGGCAAGGGGAAGGAAATGCCATACACTGACCTGGAAGAGACCACAGGGCCCAGGCACAGTCTGAACCCTTCCCTCAACCCGGCGGTTTTGCTAGCAGGAGTTCAACCCCCACGAACACAGCCCGGAGACCCCTGGGGCAAAAACGGCTTCCGAAGAACAATAGGTGCTTGCTCTGGAACACCTATCCCAAGTGGGAGTAGCCAGCTCAACAAAATGCCACACACCCAGGTGTAAGAAACAACATTGCCCAGGCATGGTCTAAGCCCCTCACCGCGTCCCTGTGCTTTGGGGAGCCGGAGGGACAGCCGAGGCACACGGCCCTGAGACCCCTTTGCAAAAAGCCGGCTTCCCACGGAGACAGTTTTCCTGAGGTGCAGACCCTATCCCAAGTGGTTGTGGCAAGCTAAAGCAAATGCCCTCCACTTCTCTGGAAGAAACCACAGTGCCCAGCCATGTTCTAAGCCCTCCCATCCTCCCTGGGCTTCTGGCAGCAAGAGTGAAAAGAGAGGAGCAGAGCACTGGGACCCGTTTGACAAAACCCGGCTTCCCACGGGAAAGTCTTTCTCCACGTGAAGACATGCTCCCAGGTGCCTGTGGCAAGGGGAAGGAAATGCCATACACTGACCTGGAAGAGACAACAGGGCCCAGGCACAGTCTGAACCCTTCCCTCAACCCGGCGGTTTTGCTAGCAGGAGTTCAACCCCCACGAACACAGCCCGGAGACCCCAGGGGCAAAAACGGTTTCCGAAGAACAATAGGTGCTTGCTGTGGAACACCTATCCCAAGTGGGAGTAGCCAGCTCAACAAAATGCCACACACCCAGGTGTAAGAAACAACATTGCCCAGGCATGGTCTAAGCCCCTCACCTCGTCCCTGTGCTTTGGGGAGCCGGAGGGACAGCCGAGGCACACGGCCCTGAGACCCCTTTGCAAAAAGCCTGCTTCCCACGGTAACCGTTTTCCTGAGGTGCACACCCTATCCCAAGTGGTTGTGGCAAGGTAAAGCAAATGCCCTCCACTTCTCTGGAAGAAACCACAGTGCCCAGCCATGTTCTAAGCCCTCCCATCCTCCCTGGGCTTCTGGCAGCAGGAGTGAAAAGAGAAGAGCAGAGCACTGGGACCCGTTTGACAAAACCCGGCTTCCCACGGGAAAGTCTTTCTCCACGCGCAGACATGCTCCCAGGTGCCTGTGGCAAGGGGAAGGAAATGCCATACACTGACCTGGAAGAGACCACAGGGCCCAGGCACAGTCTGAACCCTTCCCTCAACCCGGCGGTTTTGCTAGCAGGAGTTCAACCCCAACGAACACAGCCCGCAGACCCCTGGGGCAAAAACGGCTTCCGAAGAACAATAGGTGTTTACTGTGGAACACCTATCCCATGTGGGGGAAGCCAGCTCAACAAAATGCCACACACCCAGGTGTAAGAAACAACATTGCCCAGGCTTGACCTAAGCCCCTCACCTCGTCCCTGTGGTTTTGGGAGCCGGAGGGACACCCGAGGCCCATGACCCTGAGACCCCTTTGCAAAAAGCCGGCTTCCCACGGAGACAGTTTTCCTGAGGTGCAGACCCTATCCCAAGTGGTTTTGGCAAGGTAAAGCAAATGCCCTCCACTTCTCTGGAAGAAACCACAGTGCCCAGCCATGTTCTAAGCCCTCCCATCCTCCCTGGGCTTCTGACAGCAGGAGTGAAAAGAGAGGAGCAGAGAACTGGGACCCGTTTGACAAAACCCGGCTTCCCACGGGAAAGTCTTTCTCCACGTGCAGACATGCTCCCAGGTGCCTGTGGCAAGGGGAAGGAAATGCCATACACTGACCTGGAAGAGACCACAGGGCCCAGGCACAGTCTGAACCCTTCCCTCAACCCGGCGGTTTTGCTAGCAGGAGTTCAACCCCAACGAACACAGCCCGGAGACCCCTGCGGCAAAAACGGCTTCCGATGATCAATAGGTGTTTACTGTGGAACACCTATCCCAAGTGGGGGAAGCCAGCTCAACAAAATGCCACACACCCAGGTGTAAGAAACAACATTGCCCAGGCTTGATCTTAGCCCCTCACCTCGTCCCTGTGGTTTGGGTAGCCGGACGGACAACCGAGGCCCACGGCCCTGAGACCCCTTTGCAAAAAGCCGGCTTGCCACGGAGACAGTTTTCCTGAGGTGCAGACACTATCCCAAGTGGTTGTGGCAAGGTAAAGCAAATGCCCTCCACTTCTCTGGAAGAAACCACAGTGCCCAGCCATGTTCTAAGCCCTCCCATCTTCCCTGGGCTTCTGACAGCAGGAGTGAAAAGAGAGGAGCAGAGCACTGGGACCCGTTTGAAAAAACCCGGCTTCCCACGGGAAAGTCTTTCTCCGCGTGCAGACATGCTCCCAGGTGCCTGTGGCAAGGGGAAGGAAATGCCATACACTGACCTGGAAGAGACCACAGGGCCCAGGCACAGTCTGAACCCTTCCCTCAACCCGGCGGTTTTGCTAGCAGGAGTTCAACCCCAACGAACACAGCCCGGAGACCCCTGAGGCAAAAACGGCTTCCGACGAACAATAGGCGATTGCTGTGGAAAACCAATCCCAAGTGGGGGTAGCGAGCTCAACAAAATGCCACACACCCAGGTGTAAGAAACAACATTGCCCAGGCATGGTCTAAGCCCCTCACCTCGTCCCTGTGCTTTGGGGAGCCGGAGGGACAGCCGAGGCCCACGGCCCTGAGACCCCTTTGCAAAAAGCCGGCTTCCCACGGAAACAGTTTTCCTGAGGTGCAGACCCTATCCCAAGTGGTTGTGGCAAGGTAAAGCAAATGCCCTCCACTTCTCTGGAAGAAACCACAGTGCCCAGCCATGTTCTAAGCCCTCCCATCCTCCCTGGGCTTCTGACAGCAGGAGTGAAAAGAGAGGAGCAGAGCACTGGGACCCGTTTGACAAAACCCGGCTTCCCACGGGAAAGTCTTTCTCCACGTGCAGACATGCTCCCAGGTGCCTGTGGCAAGGGGAAGGAAATATCATACCCTGACCTGGAAGAGACCATAGGGCCCAGGCACAGTCTGAACCCTTCCCTCAACCCGGCGGTTTTGCTAGCAGGAGTTCAACCCAAAGGAACACAGCCCGGAGACCCCGGGGGAAAAACGGCTTCGGACGAACTATAGGTGCTTGCTGTGGAACACCTATCCCAAGTGGGGGTAGCCAGCTCAACAAAATGCCACACACCCAGGTGTAAGAAACAACATTGCCCAGGCATGGTCTAAGCCCCTCACCTCGTCCCTGTGCTTTGGGGAGCCAGAGGGACACCCGAGGCCCACGGCCCTGAGACCCCTTTGCAAAAAGCCGGCTTCCCACGGAAAGTGTTTTTCTGAGGTGCAGACCCCATCCCAAGTGGTTGTGGCAAGGTAAAGCAAATGCCCTCCACTTCTCTGGAAGAAACCACAGTGCCCAGCCATGTTCTAAGCCCTCCCATCCTCCCTGGGCTTCTGGCAGCAGGAGTGAAAAGAAAGGAGGAGAGAACGGGGACCCGTTTGACAAAACCCGGCTTCCCACGGGAAAGTCTTTCTCCACGTGCAGACATGCTCCCAGGTGCCTGTGGCAAGGGGAAGGAAATGCCATACACTGACCTGGAAGAGACCACAGGGCCCAAGCACAGTTTGAACGCTTCCCTCAACCCGGCTGTTTTGCTAGCAGGAGTTCAACCCCATCGAACACAGCCCGGAGACCCCTGGGGCAAAAACGGCTTCCGACGAACAATAGGTGCTTGCTGTGGAACACCTATCCCAAGTGGGGGTAGCCAGCTCAACAAAATGCCACACACCCAGGTGTAAGAAACAACATTGCCCAGGCATGGTCTAAGCCCCTCACCTCGTCCCTGTGCTTTGGGGAGCCGGAGGGACAGCCGAGGCCCACGGCCCTGAGACCCCTTTGCAAAAAGCCGGCTTCCCACGGAAACAGTTTTCCTGAGGTGCAGACCCTATCCCAAGTGGTTGTGGCAAGGTAAAGCAAATGCCCTCCACTTCTCTGGAAGAAACCACAGTGCCCAGCCATGTTCTAAGCCCTCCCATCCTCCCTGGGCTTCTGGCAGCAGGAGTGAAAAGAGAGGAGCAGAGCACTGGGACCCGTTTGACAAAAACCGGCTTCCCACGGGAAAGTCTTTCTCCACGTGCAGACATGCTCCCAGGTGCCTGGGGCAAGGGGAAGGAAATGCCATACACTGACCTGGAAGAGACCACAGGGCCCAGGCACAGTCTGAACCCTTCCCTCAACCCGGCGGTTTTGCTAGCAGGAGTTCAACCCCAACGAACACAGCCCGGAGACCCCTGGGGCAAAAACGGCTTCCGACGAACAATAGGTGCTTCCTGTGGTACACCTATCCCAAGTGGGGTTAGCCAGGTCAACAAAATGCCACACACCCAGGTGTAAGAAACAACATTGCCCAGGCATGGTCTAAGCCCCTCACCTCGTCCCTGTGCTTTGGGGAGCCGGAGGGACACCCGAGGCCCACGGCCCTGAGACCCCTTTGCAAAAAGCCGGCTTCCCACGGAAAGTGTTTTCCTGAGGTGCAGACCCTATCCCAAGTGGTTGTGGCAAGGTAAAGCAAATGCCCTCCACTTCTCTGGAAGAAACCACAGTGCCCAGCCATGTTCTAAGCCCTCCCATCCTCCCTGGTCTTCTGACAGCAGGAGTGAAAAGAGAGGAGCAGAGCACTGGGACCCGTTTGACAAAACCCGGCTTCCCACGGGAAAGTCTTTCTCCACGTGAAGACATGCTCCCAGGTGCCTGTGGCAAGGGGAAGGAAATGCCATACACTGACCTGGAAGATACCACAGGGCCCAGGGACAGTCTGAACCCTTCCCTCAACCCGGCGGTTTTGCTAGCAGGAGTTCAACCCCAACGAACACAGCCCGGAGACCCCTGGGGCAAAAAGGGCTTCCGACGATCAATAGGTGCTTGCTGTGGCACACCTATCCCAAGTGGGGGAAGCCAGCTCAACAGAATGCCACACACCCAGGTGTAAGAAACAACATTGCCCAGGCTTGACCTAAGCCCCTCACCTCGTCCCTGTGGTTTGGGGAGCCGGAGGGACACCCGAGGCCCACGGCCCTGAGACCCCTTTGCAAAATGCCGGCTTCCCAAGGAAACAGTTTTCCTGAGGTGCAGACCCTATCCCAAGTGGTTGTGGCAAGGTAAAGCAAATGCCCTCCACTTCTCTGGAAGAAACCACAGTGCCCAGCCATGTTCTAAGCCCTCCCATCCTCCCTGGGCTTCTGACAGCAGTAATGAAAAGAGAGGAGCAGAGCACTGGGACCCGTTTGACAAAACCTGGCTTACCACGGGAAAGTCTTTCTCCGCGTTCAGACTTGCTCCCAAGTGCCTGTGGCAAGGGGAAGGAAATGCCATACACTGACCTGGAAGAGACCACAGGGCCCAGGCACAGTCTGAACCCTTCCCTCAACCCGGCGGTTTTGCTAGCAGGAGTTCAACCCCAACGAACACAGCCCGGAGACCCCTGAGGCAAAAACGGCTTCCGACGAACAATAGGCGATTGCTGTGGAAAACCAATCCCAAGTGGGGGTAGCCAGCTCAACAAAATGCCACACACCCAGGTGTAAGAAACAACATTGCCCAGGCATGGTCTAAGCCCCTCACCTCGTCCCTGTGCTTTGGGGAGCAGGAGGGACACCCGAGGCCCACGGCCCTGAGACCCCTTTGCAAAAAGCCGGCTTCCCACGGAAACAGTTTTCCTGAGGTGCAGACACTATCCCAAGTGGTTGTGGCAAGGTAAAGCAAATGCCCTCCACTTCTCTGGGAGAAACCACAGTGCCCAGCCATGTTCTAAGCCCTCCCATCCTCCCTGGGCTTCTGGCAGCAGGAGTGAAAAGAAAGGAGCAGAGAACGGGGACCCTTTTGACAAAACCCGGCTTCCCACGGGAAAGTCTTTCTCCACGTGCAGACATGCTCCCAGGTGCCTGGGGCAAGGGGAAGGAAATGCCATACACTGACCTGGAAGAGACCACAGGGCCCAAGCACAGTTTGAACCCTTCCCTCAACCCGGCTGTTTTGCTAGCAGGAGTTCAACCCCAACGAACACAGCCCGGAGACCCCTGGGGCAAAAACGGCTTCCGACGAACAATAGGTGCTTGCTGTGGAACACCAATCCCAAGTGGGGTTAGCCAGGTCAACAAAATGCCACACACCCAGGTGTAAGAAACAACATTGCCCAGGCATGGTCTAAGCCCCTCACCTCGTCCCTGTGCTTTGGGGAGCCGGAGGGACAGCCGAGGCCCACGGCCCTGAGACCCCTTTGCAAAAAGCCGGCTTCCCACGGAAACAGTTTTCCTGAGGTGCAGACCCTATCCCAAGTGGTTGTGGCAAGGTAAAGCAAATGCCCTCCACTTCTCTGGAAGAAACCACAGTGCCCAGCCATGTTCTAAGCCCTCCCATCCTCCCTGGGCTTCTGGCAGCAGGAGTGAAAAGAGAGGAGCAGAGCACTGGGACCCGTTTGACAAAAACCGGCTTCCCACGGGAAAGTCTTTCTCCACGTGCAGACATGCTCCCAGGTGCCTGGGGCAAGGGGAAGGAAATGCCATACACTGACCTGGAAGAGACCACAGGGCCCAGGCACAGTCTGAACCCTTCCCTCAACCCGGCGGTTTTGCTAGCAGGAGTTCAACCCCAACGAACACAGCCCGGAGACCCCTGGGGCAAAAACGGCTTCCGACGAACAATAGGTGCTTCCTGTGGAACACCTATCCCAAGTGGGGTTAGCCAGGTCAACAAAATGCCACACACCCAGGTGTAAGAAACAACATTGCCCAGGCATGGTCTAAGCCCCTCACCTCGTCCCTGTGATTTGGGGAGCCGGAGGGACACCCGAGGCCCACGGCCCTGAGACCCCTTTGCAAAAAGCCGGCTTCCCACGGAAAGTGTTTTCCTGAGGTGCAGACCCTATCCCAAGTGGTTGTGGCAAGGTAAAGCAAATGCCCTCCACTTCTCTGGAAGAAACCACAGTGCCCAGCCATGTTCTAAGCCCTCCCATCCTCCCTGGTCTTCTGACAGCAGGAGTGAAAAGAGAGGAGCAGAGCACTGGGACCCGTTTGACAAAACCCGGCTTCCCACGGGAAAGTCTTTCTCCACGTGCAGACATGCTCCCAGGTGCCTGTGGCAAGGGGAAGGAAATGCCATACACTGACCTGGAAGATACCACAGGGCCCAGGGACAGTCTGAACACTTCCCTCAACCCGGCGGTTTTGCTAGCAGGAGTTCAACCCCAACGAACACAGCCCGGAGACCCCTGGGGCAAAAACGGCTTCCGAAGATCAATAGGTGCTTGCTGTGGAACACCTATCCCAAGTGGGGGAAGCCAGCTCAACAAAATGCCACACACCCAGGTGTAAGAAACAACATTGCCCTGGCTTGGTCTAAGCCCCTCACCTCGTCCCTGTGCTTTGTGGAGCCGGAGGGACACCCGAGGCCCACGGCCCTGAGACCTCTTTGCAAAAAGCCGGCTTCCCACGGAAACAGTTTTCCTGAGGTGCAGACCCTATCCCAAGTGGTTTTGGCAAGGTAAAGCAAATGCCCTCCACTTCTCTGGAAGAAACCACAGTGCCCAGCCATGTTCTAAGCCCTCCCATCCTCCCTGGGCTTTGGCAGCAGGAGTGAAAAGAGAGGAGCAGAGCACTGGGACCCGTTTGAAAAACCCGGCTTCCCACGGGAAAGTCTTTCTCCGCGTGCAGACATGCTCCCAGGTGCCTGTGGCAAGGGGAGGGAAATGCCATACACTGACCTGGAAGAGACCACAGGGCCCAGGCACAGTCTGAACCCTTCCCTCAACCCGGCGGTTTTGCTAGCAGGAGTTCAACCCCAACGAACACAGCCCGGAGACCCCTGGGGCAAAAAGGGCTTCCGACGATCAATAGGTGCTTGCTGTGGCACACCTATCCCAAGTGGGGGAAGCCAGCTCAACAAAATGCCACACACCCAGGTGTAAGAAACAACATTGCCCAGGCATGGTCTAAGCCCCTCACCTCGTCCCTGTGCTTTGGGGAGCCGGAGGGACAGCCGAGGCCCACGGCCCTGAGACCCCTTTGCAAAAAGCCGGCTTCCCACGGAAACAGTTTTCCTGAGGTGCAGACACTATCCCAAGTGGTTGTGGCAAGGTAAAGCAAATGCCCACCACTTCTCTGGAAGAAACCACAGTGCCCAGCCATGTTCTAAGCCCTCCCATCCTCCCTGGTCTTCTGACAGCAGGAGTGAAAAGAGAGGAGCAGAGCACTGGGACCCGTTTGACAAAACCCGGCTTCCCACGGGAAAGTCTTTCTCCACGTGCAGACATGCTCCCACGTGCCTGTGGCAAGGGGAAGGAAATGCCATACACTGACCTGGAAGAGACCACAGGGCCCAGGCAGAGTCTGAACACTTCCCTCAACCCGGCGGTTTTGCTAGCAGGAGTTCAACCCCAACGAACACAGCCCGGAGACCCCTGGGGCAAAAACGGCTTCCGACGATCAATAGGTGCTTGCTGTGGAACACCTATCCCAAGTGGGGGAAGCCAGCTAAACAAAATGCCACACACCCAGGTGTAAGAAACAACATTGCCCAGGCATGGTCTAAGCCCCTCACCTCGTCCCTGTGCTTTGGGGAGCCGGAGGGACACCCGAGGCCCACGGCCCTGAGACCCCTTTGCAAAAAGCCGGCTTCCCACGGAAACAGTTTTCCTGAGGTGCAGACCCTATCCCAAGTGGTTGTGGCAAGGTAAAGCAAATGCCCTCCACTTCTCTGGAAGAAACCACAGTTCCCAGCCATGTTCTAAGCCCTCCCATCCTCCCTGGGCTTCTGACAGCAGGAGTGAAAAGAGAGGAGCAGAGCACTGGGACCCGTTTGACAAAACCCGGCTTCCCACGGGAAAGTCTTTCTCCACGTGCAGACATGCTCCCAGGTGCCTGTGGCAAGGGGAAGGAAATATCATACCCTGACCTGGAAGAGACCATAGGGCCCAGGCACAGTCTGAACCCTTCCCTCAACCCGGCGGTTTTGCTAGCAGGAGTTCAACCCAAAGGAACACAGCCCGGAGACCCCGGGGGAAAAACGGCTTCGGACGAACTATAGGTGCTTGCTGTGGAACACCTATCCCAAGTGGGGGTAGCCAGCTCAACAAAATGCCACACACCCAGGTGTAAGAAACAACATTGCCCAGGCATGGTCTAAGCCCCTCACCTCGTCCCTGTGCTTTGGGGAGCCAGAGGGACACCCGAGGCCCACGGCCCTGAGACCCCTTTGCAAAAAGCCGGCTTCCCACGGAAAGTGTTTTTCTGAGGTGCAGACCCCATCCCAAGTGGTTGTGGCAAGGTAAAGCAAATGCCCTCCACTTCTCTGGAAGAAACCACAGTGCCTAGCCATGTTCTAAGCCCTCCCATCCTCCCTGGGCTTCTGGCAGCAGGAGTGAAAAGAGAGGAGCAGAGCACTGGGACCCGTTTGACAAAACCCGGCTTCCCACGGGAAAGTCTTTCTCCACGTGCAGACATGCTCCCAGGTGCCTGTGGCAAGGGGAAGGAAATGCCATACACTGACCTGGAAGAGACCACAGGGCCCAAGCACAGTCTGAACCCTTCCCTCAACCCGGCGGTTTTGCTAGCAGGAGTTCAACCCCAACGAACACAGCCCGGAGACCCCTGGGGCAAAAACGGCTTCCGACGATCAATAGGTGCTTGCTGTGGAACACCTATCCCAAGAGGGGGAAGCCAGCTCAACAAAATGCCACACACCCAGGTGTAAGAAACAACATTGCCCTGGCTTGGTCTAAGCCCCTCACCTCGTCCCTGTGCTTTGGGGAGCCGGAGGGACAGCCGAGGCCCATGACCCTGAGACCCCTTTGCAAAAAGCCGGCTTCCCACGGAGACAGTTTTCCTGAGGTGCAGACCCTATCCCAAGTGGTTGTGCCAAGGTAAAGCAAATGCCCTCCACTTCTCTGGAAGAAACCACAGTGCCCAACCATGTTCTAAGCCCTCCCATCCTCCCTGGGCTTCTGGCAGCAGGAGTGAAAAGAGAGGAGCAGAGCACTGGGACCCGTTTGACAAAACCCGGCTTCCCACGGGAAAGTCTTTCTCCACGTGCAGACATGCTCCCAGGTGCCTGGGGCAAGGGGAAGGAAATGCCATACACTGACCTGGAAGAGACCACAGGGCCCAGGCACAGTCTGAACCCTTCCCTCAACCCGGCGGTTTTGCTAGCAGGAGTTCAACCCCAACGAACACAGCCCGGAGACCCCTGGGGCAAAAACGGCTTCCGACGAACAATAGGTGCTTGCTGTGGAACACCTAACCCAAGTGGGGGTAGCCAGCTCAACAAAATGCCACACACCCAGGTGTAAGAAACAACATTGCCCAGGCATGGTCTAAGCCCCTCACCTCGTCCCTGTGCTTTGGGGAGCCGGAGGGACACCCGAGGCCCACGGCCCTGAGACCCCTTTGCAAAAAGCCGGCTTCCCACGGAAAGTGTTTTCCTGAGGTGCAGACCCTATCCCAAGTGGTTGTGGCAAGGTAAAGCAAATGCCCTCCACTTCTCTGGAAGAAACCACAGTGCCCAGCCATGTTCTAAGCCCTCCCATCCTCCCTGGTCTTCTGACAGCAGGAGTGAAAAGAGAGGAGCAGAGCACTGGGACCCGTTTGAGAAAACCCGGCTTCCCACGGGAAAGTCTTTCTCCACGTGCAGACATGCTCCCAGGTGCCTGTGGCAAGGGAAGGAAATGCCATACACTGACCTGGAAGATACCACAGGGCCAAGGGACAGTCTGAACACTTCCCTCAACCCGGCGGTTTTGCTAGCAGGAGTTCAACCCCAACGAACAGAGCCCGCAGACCCCTGGGGCAAAAACGTCTTCCGACGATCAATAGGTGCTTGCTGTGGAACACCTATCCCAAGTGGGGGTAGCCAGCTCAACAAAATGCCACACACCCAGGTGTAAGAAACAACATTGCCCAGGCATGGTGTAAGCCCCTCACCTCGTCCCTGTGCTTTGGGGAGCCAGAGGGACAGCCGAGGCCCACGGCCCTGAGACCCCTTTGCAAAAAGCCGGCTTCCCACGGAGACAGTTTTCCTGAGGTGCAGACCCTATCCCAAGTGGTTGTGGCAAGGTAAAGCAAATGCCCTCCACTTCTCTGGAAGAAACCACAGTGCCCAGCCATGTTCTAAGCCCTCCCATCCTCCCTGGGCTTCTGGCAGCAGGAATGAAAAGAGAGGAGCAGAGCACTGGGACCCGTTTGAAAAAAACCGGCTTCCCACGGGAAAGTCTTTCTCCATGTGCAGACATGCTCCCAGGTGCCTGTGGCAAGGGGAAGGAAATGCCATACACTGACCTGGAAGAGACCACAGGGCCCAGGCACAGTCTGAACCCTTCCCTCAACCCGGCGGTTTTGCTAGCAGGATTTCAACCCCAACGAACACAGCCCGGAGACCCCTGGGGCAAAAACGGCTTCCGACGAACAATAGGTGCTTGCTGTGGAACACCTATCCCAAGTGGGGGAAGCCAGCTCAACAAAATGCCACACACCCAGGTGTAAGAAACAACATTGCCCAGGCATGGTCTAAGCCCCTCACCTCGTCCCTGTGCTTTGGGGAGCCGGAGGGACACCCGAGGCCCACGGCCCTGAGACCCCTTTGCAGAAAGCCGGCTTCCCACGGAAACAGTTTTCCTGAGGTGCAGACCCTATCCCAAGTGGTTGTGGCAAGGTAAAGCAAATGCCCTCCACTTCTCTGGAAGAAACCACAGTGCCCAGCCATGTTCTAAGCCCTCCCATCCTCCCTGGGCTTCTGACAGCAGGAGTGAAAAGAGAGGAGCAGAGCACTGGGACCCGTTTGACAAAACTCGGCTTCCCACGGGAAAGTCTTTCTCCACGTGCAGACATGCTCCCAGGTGCCTGTGGCAAGGGGAAGGAAATGCCATACACTGACCTGGAAGAGACCACAGGGCCCAGGCACAGTCTGGACCCTTCCCTCAACCCGGCGGTTTTGCTAGCAGGAGTTCAACCCCAACGAACACAGACCGGAGACCCCTGGGGCAAAAACGGCTTCCGACGAACAATAGGTGCTGGCTATAGAACACCTATCCCAAGTGGGGGTAGCCAGCTCAACAAAATGCCACACACCCAGGTGTAAGAAACAACATTGCCCAGCCATGGTCTAAGCCCCTCACCTCGTCCCTGTGCTTTGGGGAGCCGGAGGGACAGCCGAGGCACACGGCCCTGAGACCCCTTTGCAAAAAGCCGGCTTCCCAAGGAAACAGTTTTCCTGAGGTGCAGACCCTATCCCAAGTGGTTGTGGCAAGGTAAAGCAAATGCCCTCCACTTCTCTGGAAGAAACCACAGTGCCCAGCCATGTTCTAAGCCCTCCCATCCTCCCTGGGCTTCTGGCAGCAGGAGTGAAAAGAAAGGAGGAGAGAACGGGGACCCGTTTGACAAAACCCGGCTTCCCACGGGAAAGTCTTTCTCCACGTGCAGACATGCTCCCAGGTGCCTGTGGCAAGGGGAAGGAAATGCCATACACTGACCTGGAAGAGACCACAGGGCCCAAGCACAGTTTGAACGCTTCCCTCAACCCGGCTGTTTTGCTAGCAGGAGTTCAACCCCAACGAACACAGCCCGGAGACCCCTGGGGCAAAAACGGCTTCCGACGAACAATAGGTGCTTGCTGTGGAACACCTATCCCAAGTGGGGGTAGCCAGCTCAACAAAATGCCACACACCCAGGTGTAAGAAACAACATTGCCCAGGCATGGTCTAAGCCCCTCACCTCGTCCCTGTGCTTTGGGGAGCCGGAGGGACAGCCGAGGCCCACGGCCCTGAGACCCCTTTGCAAAAAGCCGGCTTCCCACGGAAACAGTTTTCCTGAGGTGCAGACCCTATCCCAAGTGGTTGTGGCAAGGTAAAGCAAATGCCCTCCACTTCTCTGGAAGAAACCACAGTGCCCAGCCATGTTCTAAGCCCTCCCATCCTCCCTGGGCTTCTGGCAGCAGGAGTGAAAAGAGAGGAGCAGAGCACTGGGACCCGTTTGACAAAAACCGGCTTCCCACGGGAAAGTCTTTCTCCACGTGCAGACATGCTCCCAGGTGCCTGGGGCAAGGGGAAGGAAATGCCATACACTGACCTGGAAGAGACCACAGGGCCCAGGCACAGTCTGAACCCTTCCCTCAACCCGGCGGTTTTGCTAGCAGGAGTTCAACCCCAACGAACACAGCCCGGAGACCCCTGGGGCAAAAACGGCTTCCGACGAACAATAGGTGCTTCCTGTGGTACACCTATCCCAAGTGGGGTTAGCCAGGTCAACAAAATGCCACACACCCAGGTGTAAGAAACAACATTGCCCAGGCATGGTCTAAGCCCCTCACCTCGTCCCTGTGCTTTGGGGAGCCGGAGGGACACCCGAGGCCCACGGCCCTGAGACCCCTTTGCAAAAAGCCGGCTTCCCACGGAAAGTGTTTTCCTGAGGTGCAGACCCTATCCCAAGTGGTTGTGGCAAGGTAAAGCAAATGCCCTCCACTTCTCTGGAAGAAACCACAGTGCCCAGCCATGTTCTAAGCCCTCCCATCCTCCCTGGTCTTCTGACAGCAGGAGTGAAAAGAGAGGAGCAGAGCACTGGGACCCGTTTGACAAAACCCGGCTTCCCACGGGAAAGTCTTTCTCCACGTGAAGACATGCTCCCAGGTGCCTGTGGCAAGGGGAAGGAAATGCCATACACTGACCTGGAAGATACCACAGGGCCCAGGGACAGTCTGAACCCTTCCCTCAACCCGGCGGTTTTGCTAGCAGGAGTTCAACCCCAACGAACACAGCCCGGAGACCCCTGGGGTAAAAACGGCTTCCGAAGATCAATAGGTGCTTGCTGTGGAACACCTATCCCAAGTGGGGGAAGCCAGCTCAACAAAATGCCACACACCCAGGTGTAAGAAACAACATTGCCCTGGCTTGGTCTAAGCCCCTCACCTCGTCCCTGTGCTTTGTGGAGCCGGAGGGACACCCGAGGCCCACGGCCCTGAGACCTCTTTGCAAAAAGCCGGCTTCCCACGGAAACAGTTTTCCTGAGGTGCAGACCCTATCCCAAGTGGTTTTGGCAAGGTAAAGCAAATGCCCTCCACTTCTCTGGAAGAAACCACAGTGCCCAGCCATGTTCTAAGCCCTCCCATCCTCCCTGGGCTTTGGCAGCAGGAGTGAAAAGAGAGGAGCAGAGCACTGGGACCCGTTTGAAAAACCCGGCTTCCCACGGGAAAGTCTTTCTCCGCGTGCAGACATGCTCCCAGGTGCCTGTGGCAAGGGGAGGGAAATGCCATACACTGACCTGGAAGAGACCACAGGGCCCAGACACAGTCTGAACCCTTCCCTCAACCCGGCGGTTTTGCTAGCAGGAGTTCAACCCCAACGAACACAGCCCGGAGACCCCTGGGGCAAAAAGGGCTTCCGACGATCAATAGGTGCTTGCTGTGGCACACCTATCCCAAGTGGGGGAAGCCAGCTCAACAGAATGCCACACACCCAGGTGTAAGAAACAACATTGCCCAGGCTTGACCTAAGCCCCTCACCTCGTCCCTGTGGTTTGGGGAGCCGGAGGGACACCCGAGGCCCACGGCCCTGAGACCCCTTTGCAAAATGCCGGCTTCCCAAGGAAACAGTTTTCCTGAGGTGCAGACCCTATCCCAAGTGGTTGTGGCAAGGTAAAGCAAATGCCCTCCACTTCTCTGGAAGAAACCACAGTGCCCAGCCATGTTCTAAGCCCTCCCATCCTCCCTGGGCTTCTGACAGCAGTAATGAAAAGAGAGGAGCAGAGCACTGGGACCCGTTTGACAAAACCTGGCTTACCACGGGAAAGTCTTTCTCCGCGTGCAGACTTGCTCCCAGGTGCCTGTGGCAAGGGGAAGGAAATGCCATACACTGACCTGGAAGAGACCACAGGGCCCAGGCACAGTCTGAACCCTTCCCTCAACCCGGCGGTTTTGCTAGCAGGAGTTCAACCCCAACGAACACAGCCCGGAGACCCCTGAGGCAAAAACGGCTTCCGACGAACAATAGGCGATTGCTGTGGAAAACCAATCCCAAGTGGGGGTAGCCAGCTCAACAAAATGCCACACACCCAGGTGTAAGAAACAACATTGCCCAGGCATGTTCTAAGCCCCTCACCTCGTCCCTGTGCTTTGGGGAGCAGGAGGGACACCCGAGGCCCACGGCCCTGAGACCCCTTTGCAAAAAGCCGGCTTCCCACGGAAACAGTTTTCCTGAGGTGCAGACACTATCCCAAGTGGTTGTGGCAAGGTAAAGCAAATGCCCTCCACTTCTCTGGGAGAAACCACAGTGCCCAGCCATGTTCTAAGCCCTCCCATCCTCCCTGGGCTTCTGGCAGCAGGAGTGAAAAGAAAGGAGCAGAGAACGGGGACCCTTTTGACAAAACCCGGCTTCCCACGGGAAAGTCTTTCTCCACGTGCAGACATGCTCCCAGGTGCCTGGGGCAAGGGGAAGGAAATGCCATACACTGACCTGGAAGAGACCACAGGGCCCAAGCACAGTTTGAACCCTTCCCTCAACCCGGCTGTTTTGCTAGCAGGAGTTCAACCCCAACGAACACAGCCCGGAGACCCCTGGGGCAAAAACGGCTTCGGACGAACAATAGGTGCTTGCTGTGGAACACCTATCCCAAGTGGGGGTAGCCAGCTCAACAAAATGCCACACACCCAGGTGTAAGAAACAACATTGCCCAGGCATGGTCTAAGCCCCTCACCTCGTCCCTGTGCTTTGGGGAGCCGGAGGGACAGCCGAGGCCCACGGCCCTGAGACCCCTTTGCAAAAAGCCGGCTTCCCACGGAAACAGTTTTCCTGAGGTGCAGACCCTATCCCAAGTGGTTGTGGCAAGGTAAAGCAAATGCCCTCCACTTCTCTGGAAGAAACCACAGTGCCCAGCCATGTTCTAAGCCCTCCCATCCTCCCTGGGCTTCTGGCAGCAGGAGTGAAAAGAGAGGAGCAGAGCACTGGGACCCGTTTGACAAAAACCGGCTTCCCACGGGAAAGTCTTTCTCCACGTGCAGACATGCTCCCAGGTGCCTGGCGCAAGGGGAAGGAAATGCCATACACTGACCTGGAAGAGACCACAGGGCCCAGGCACAGTCTGAACCCTTCCCTCAACCCGGCGGTTTTGCTAGCAGGAGTTCAACCCCAACGAACACAGCCCGGAGACCCCTGGGGCAAAAACGGCTTCCGACGAACAATAGGTGCTTCCTGTGGAACACCTATCCCAAGTGGGGTTAGCCAGGTCAACAAAATGCCACACACCCAGGTGTAAGAAACAACATTGCCCAGGCATGGTCTAAGCCCCTCACCTCGTCCCTGTGATTTGGGGAGCCGGAGGGACACCCGAGGCCCACGGCCCTGAGACCCCTTTGCAAAAAGCCGGCTTCCCACGGAAAGTGTTTTCCTGAGGTGCAGACCCTATCCCAAGTGGTTGTGGCAAGGTAAAGCAAATGCCCTCCACTTCTCTGGAAGAAACCACAGTGCCCAGCCATGTTCTAAGCCCTCCCATCCTCCCTGGTCTTCTGACAGCAGGAGTGAAAAGAGAGGAGCAGAGCACTGGGACCCGTTTGACAAAACCCGGCTTCCCACGGGAAAGTCTTTCTCCACGTGCAGACATGCTCCCAGGTGCCTGTGGCAAGGGGAAGGAAATGCCATACACTGACCTGGAAGATACCACAGGGCCCAGGGACAGTCTGAACACTTCCCTCAACCCGGCGGTTTTGCTAGCAGGAGTTCAACCCCAACGAACACAGCCCGGAGACCCCTGGGGCAAAAACGGCTTCCGAAGATCAATAGGTGCTTGCTGTGGAACACCTATCCCAAGTGGGGGTAGCCAGCTCAACAAAATGCCACACACCCAGGTGTAAGAAACAACATTGCCCAGGCATGGTCTAAGCCCCTCACCTCGTCCCTGTGCTTTGGGGAGCCGGAGGGACACCCGAGGCCCACGGCCCTGAGACCCCTTTGCAAAAAGCCGGCTTCCCACGGAAACAGTTTTCCTGAGGTGCAGACCCTATCCCAAGTGGTTGTGGCAAGGTAAAGCAAATGCCCTCCACTTCTCTGGAAGAAACCACAGTTCCCAGCCATGTTCTAAGCCCTCCCATCCTCCCTGGGCTTCTGACAGCAGGAGTGAAAAGAGAGGAGCAGAGCACTGGGACCCGTTTGACAAAACCCGGCTTCCCACGGGAAAGTCTTTCTCCACGTGCAGACATGCTCCCAGGTGCCTGTGGCAAGGGGAAGGAAATATCATACCCTGACCTGGAAGAGACCATAGGGCCCAGGCACAGTCTGAACCCTTCCCTCAACCCGGCGGTTTTGCTAGCAGGAGTTCAACCCAAAGGAACACAGCCCGGAGACCCCGGGGGAAAAACGGCTTCGGACGAACTATAGGTGCTTGCTGTGGAACACCTATCCCAAGTGGGGGTAGCCAGCTCAACAAAATGCCACACACCCAGGTGTAAGAAACAACATTGCCCAGGCATGGTCTAAGCCCCTCACCTCGTCCCTGTGCTTTGGGGAGCCAGAGGGACACCCGAGGCCCACGGCCCTGAGACCCCTTTGCAAAAAGCCGGCTTCCCACGGAAAGTGTTTTTCTGAGGTGCAGACCCCATCCCAAGTGGTTGTGGCAAGGTAAAGCAAATGCCCTCCACTTCTCTGGAAGAAACCACAGTGCCTAGCCATGTTCTAAGCCCTCCCATCCTCCCTGGGCTTCTGGCAGCAGGAGTGAAAAGAGAGGAGCAGAGCACTGGGACCCGTTTGACAAAACCCGGCTTCCCACGGGAAAGTCTTTCTCCACGTGCAGACATGCTCCCAGGTGCCTGTGGCAAGGGGAAGGAAATGCCATACACTGACCTGGAAGAGACCACAGGGCCCAAGCACAGTCTGAACCCTTCCCTCAACCCGGCGGTTTTGCTAGCAGGAGTTCAACCCCAACGAACACAGCCCGGAGACCCCTGGGGCAAAAACGGCTTCCGACGATCAATAGGTGCTTGCTGTGGAACACCTATCCCAAGAGGGGGAAGCCAGCTCAACAAAATGCCACACACCCAGGTGTAAGAAACAACATTGCCCTGGCTTGGTCTAAGCCCCTCACCTCGTCCCTGTGCTTTGGGGAGCCGGAGGGACAGCCGAGGCCCATGACCCTGAGACCCCTTTGCAAAAAGCCGGCTTCCCACGGAGACAGTTTTCCTGAGGTGCAGACCCTATCCCAAGTGGTTGTGCCAAGGTAAAGCAAATGCCCTCCACTTCTCTGGAAGAAACCACAGTGCCCAACCATGTTCTAAGCCCTCCCATCCTCCCTGGGCTTCTGGCAGCAGGAGTGAAAAGAGAGGAGCAGAGCACTGGGACCCGTTTGACAAAACCCGGCTTCCCACGGGAAAGTCTTTCTCCACGTGCAGACATGCTCCCAGGTGCCTGGGGCAAGGGGAAGGAAATGCCATACACTGACCTGGAAGAGACCACAGGGCCCAGGCACAGTCTGAACCCTTCCCTCAACCCGGCGGTTTTGCTAGCAGGAGTTCAACCCCAACGAACACAGCCCGGAGACCCCTGGGGCAAAAACGGCTTCCGACGAACAATAGGTGCTTGCTGTGGAACACCTAACCCAAGTGGGGGTAGCCAGCTCAACAAAATGCCACACACCCAGGTGTAAGAAACAACATTGCCCAGGCATGGTCTAAGCCCCTCACCTCGTCCCTGTGCTTTGGGGAGCCGGAGGGACACCCGAGGCCCACGGCCCTGAGACCCCTTTGCAAAAAGCCGGCTTCCCACGGAAAGTGTTTTCCTGAGGTGCAGACCCTATCCCAAGTGGTTGTGGCAAGGTAAAGCAAATGCCCTCCACTTCTCTGGAAGAAACCACAGTGCCCAGCCATGTTCTAAGCCCTCCCATCCTCCCTGGTCTTCTGACAGCAGGAGTGAAAAGAGAGGAGCAGAGCACTGGGACCCGTTTGAGAAAACCCGGCTTCCCACGGGAAAGTCTTTCTCCACGTGCAGACATGCTCCCAGGTGCCTGTGGCAAGGGAAGGAAATGCCATACACTGACCTGGAAGATACCACAGGGCCAAGGGACAGTCTGAACACTTCCCTCAACCCGGCGGTTTTGCTAGCAGGAGTTCAACCCCAACGAACAGAGCCCGCAGACCCCTGGGGCAAAAACGTCTTCCGACGATCAATAGGTGCTTGCTGTGGAACACCTATCCCAAGTGGGGGTAGCCAGCTCAACAAAATGCCACACACCCAGGTGTAAGAAACAACATTGCCCAGGCATGGTGTAAGCCCCTCACCTCGTCCCTGTGCTTTGGGGAGCCAGAGGGACAGCCGAGGCCCACGGCCCTGAGACCCCTTTGCAAAAAGCCGGCTTCCCACGGAGACAGTTTTCCTGAGGTGCAGACCCTATCCCAAGTGGTTGTGGCAAGGTAAAGCAAATGCCCTCCACTTCTCTGGAAGAAACCACAGTGCCCAGCCATGTTCTAAGCCCTCCCATCCTCCCTGGGCTTCTGGCAGCAGGAATGAAAAGAGAGGAGCAGAGCACTGGGACCCGTTTGAAAAAAACCGGCTTCCCACGGGAAAGTCTTTCTCCATGTGCAGACATGCTCCCAGGTGCCTGTGGCAAGGGGAAGGAAATGCCATACACTGACCTGGAAGAGACCACAGGGCCCAGGCACAGTCTGAACCCTTCCCTCAACCCGGCGGTTTTGCTAGCAGGATTTCAACCCCAACGAACACAGCCCGGAGACCCCTGGGGCAAAAACGGCTTCCGACGAACAATAGGTGCTTGCTGTGGAACACCTATCCCAAGTGGGGGAAGCCAGCTCAACAAAATGCCACACACCCAGGTGTAAGAAACAACATTGCCCAGGCATGGTCTAAGCCCCTCACCTCGTCCCTGTGCTTTGGGGAGCCGGAGGGACACCCGAGGCCCACGGCCCTGAGACCCCTTTGCAGAAAGCCGGCTTCCCACGGAAACAGTTTTCCTGAGGTGCAGACCCTATCCCAAGTGGTTGTGGCAAGGTAAAGCAAATGCCCTCCACTTCTCTGGAAGAAACCACAGTGCCCAGCCATGTTCTAAGCCCTCCCATCCTCCCTGGGCTTCTGACAGCAGGAGTGAAAAGAGAGGAGCAGAGCACTGGGACCCGTTTGACAAAACTCGGCTTCCCACGGGAAAGTCTTTCTCCACGTGCAGACATGCTCCCAGGTGCCTGTGGCAAGGGGAAGGAAATGCCATACACTGACCTGGAAGAGACCACAGGGCCCAGGCACAGTCTGGACCCTTCCCTCAACCCGGCGGTTTTGCTAGCAGGAGTTCAACCCCAACGAACACAGACCGGAGACCCCTGGGGCAAAAACGGCTTCCGACGAACAATAGGTGCTGGCTATAGAACACCTATCCCAAGTGGGGGTAGCCAGCTCAACAAAATGCCACACACCCAGGTGTAAGAAACAACATTGCCCAGCCATGGTCTAAGCCCCTCACCTCGTCCCTGTGCTTTGGGGAGCCGGAGGGACAGCCGAGGCACACGGCCCTGAGACCCCTTTGCAAAAAGCCGGCTTCCCAAGGAAACAGTTTTCCTGAGGTGCAGACCCTATCCCAAGTGGTTGTGGCAAGGTAAAGCAAATGCCCTCCACTTCTCTGGAAGAAACCACAGTGCCCAGCCATGTTCTAAGCCCTCCCATCCTCCCTGGGCTTCTGGCAGCAGGAGTGAAAAGAAAGGAGGAGAGAACGGGGACCCGTTTGACAAAACCCGGCTTCCCACGGGAAAGTCTTTCTCCACGTGCAGACATGCTCCCAGGTGCCTGTGGCAAGGGGAAGGAAATGCCATACACTGACCTGGAAGAGACCACAGGGCCCAAGCACAGTTTGAACGCTTCCCTCAACCCGGCTGTTTTGCTAGCAGGAGTTCAACCCCAACGAACACAGCCCGGAGACCCCTGGGGCAAAAACGGCTTCCGACGAACAATAGGTGCTTGCTGTGGAACACCTATCCCAAGTGGGGGTAGCCAGCTCAACAAAATGCCACACACCCAGGTGTAAGAAACAACATTGCCCAGGCATGGTCTAAGCCCCTCACCTCGTCCCTGTGCTTTGGGGAGCCGGAGGGACAGCCGAGGCCCACGGCCCTGAGACCCCTTTGCAAAAAGCCGGCTTCCCACGGAAACAGTTTTCCTGAGGTGCAGACCCTATCCCAAGTGGTTGTGGCAAGGTAAAGCAAATGCCCTCCACTTCTCTGGAAGAAACCACAGTGCCCAGCCATGTTCTAAGCCCTCCCATCCTCCCTGGGCTTCTGGCAGCAGGAGTGAAAAGAGAGGAGCAGAGCACTGGGACCCGTTTGACAAAAACCGGCTTCCCACGGGAAAGTCTTTCTCCACGTGCAGACATGCTCCCAGGTGCCTGGGGCAAGGGGAAGGAAATGCCATACACTGACCTGGAAGAGACCACAGGGCCCAGGCACAGTCTGAACCCTTCCCTCAACCCGGCGGTTTTGCTAGCAGGAGTTCAACCCCAACGAACACAGCCCGGAGACCCCTGGGGCAAAAACGGCTTCCGACGAACAATAGGTGCTTCCTGTGGTACACCTATCCCAAGTGGGGTTAGCCAGGTCAACAAAATGCCACACACCCAGGTGTAAGAAACAACATTGCCCAGGCATGGTCTAAGCCCCTCACCTCGTCCCTGTGCTTTGGGGAGCCGGAGGGACACCCGAGGCCCACGGCCCTGAGACCCCTTTGCAAAAAGCCGGCTTCCCACGGAAAGTGTTTTCCTGAGGTGCAGACCCTATCCCAAGTGGTTGTGGCAAGGTAAAGCAAATGCCCTCCACTTCTCTGGAAGAAACCACAGTGCCCAGCCATGTTCTAAGCCCTCCCATCCTCCCTGGTCTTCTGACAGCAGGAGTGAAAAGAGAGGAGCAGAGCACTGGGACCCGTTTGACAAAACCCGGCTTCCCACGGGAAAGTCTTTCTCCACGTGAAGACATGCTCCCAGGTGCCTGTGGCAAGGGGAAGGAAATGCCATACACTGACCTGGAAGATACCACAGGGCCCAGGGACAGTCTGAACCCTTCCCTCAACCCGGCGGTTTTGCTAGCAGGAGTTCAACCCCAACGAACACAGCCCGGAGACCCCTGGGGTAAAAACGGCTTCCGAAGATCAATAGGTGCTTGCTGTGGAACACCTATCCCAAGTGGGGGAAGCCAGCTCAACAAAATGCCACACACCCAGGTGTAAGAAACAACATTGCCCTGGCTTGGTCTAAGCCCCTCACCTCGTCCCTGTGCTTTGTGGAGCCGGAGGGACACCCGAGGCCCACGGCCCTGAGACCTCTTTGCAAAAAGCCGGCTTCCCACGGAAACAGTTTTCCTGAGGTGCAGACCCTATCCCAAGTGGTTTTGGCAAGGTAAAGCAAATGCCCTCCACTTCTCTGGAAGAAACCACAGTGCCCAGCCATGTTCTAAGCCCTCCCATCCTCCCTGGGCTTTGGCAGCAGGAGTGAAAAGAGAGGAGCAGAGCACTGGGACCCGTTTGAAAAACCCGGCTTCCCACGGGAAAGTCTTTCTCCGCGTGCAGACATGCTCCCAGGTGCCTGTGGCAAGGGGAGGGAAATGCCATACACTGACCTGGAAGAGACCACAGGGCCCAGACACAGTCTGAACCCTTCCCTCAACCCGGCGGTTTTGCTAGCAGGAGTTCAACCCCAACGAACACAGCCCGGAGACCCCTGGGGCAAAAAGGGCTTCCGACGATCAATAGGTGCTTGCTGTGGCACACCTATCCCAAGTGGGGGAAGCCAGCTCAACAGAATGCCACACACCCAGGTGTAAGAAACAACATTGCCCAGGCTTGACCTAAGCCCCTCACCTCGTCCCTGTGGTTTGGGGAGCCGGAGGGACACCCGAGGCCCACGGCCCTGAGACCCCTTTGCAAAATGCCGGCTTCCCAAGGAAACAGTTTTCCTGAGGTGCAGACCCTATCCCAAGTGGTTGTGGCAAGGTAAAGCAAATGCCCTCCACTTCTCTGGAAGAAACCACAGTGCCCAGCCATGTTCTAAGCCCTCCCATCCTCCCTGGGCTTCTGACAGCAGTAATGAAAAGAGAGGAGCAGAGCACTGGGACCCGTTTGACAAAACCTGGCTTACCACGGGAAAGTCTTTCTCCGCGTGCAGACTTGCTCCCAGGTGCCTGTGGCAAGGGGAAGGAAATGCCATACACTGACCTGGAAGAGACCACAGGGCCCAGGCACAGTCTGAACCCTTCCCTCAACCCGGCGGTTTTGCTAGCAGGAGTTCAACCCCAAGGAACACAGCCCGGAGACCCCTGAGGCAAAAACGGCTTCCGACGAACAATAGGCGATTGCTGTGGAAAACCAATCCCAAGTGGGGGTAGCCAGCTCAACAAAATGCCACACACCCAGGTGTAAGAAACAACATTGCCCAGGCATGTTCTAAGCCCCTCACCTCGTCCCTGTGCTTTGGGGAGCAGGAGGGACACCCGAGGCCCACGGCCCTGAGACCCCTTTGCAAAAAGCCGGCTTCCCACGGAAACAGTTTTCCTGAGGTGCAGACACTATCCCAAGTGGTTGTGGCAAGGTAAAGCAAATGCCCTCCACTTCTCTGGGAGAAACCACAGTGCCCAGCCATGTTCTAAGCCCTCCCATCCTCCCTGGGCTTCTGGCAGCAGGAGTGAAAAGAAAGGAGCAGAGAACGGGGACCCTTTTGACAAAACCCGGCTTCCCACGGGAAAGTCTTTCTCCACGTGCAGACATGCTCCCAGGTGCCTGGGGCAAGGGGAAGGAAATGCCATACACTGACCTGGAAGAGACCACAGGGCCCAAGCACAGTTTGAACCCTTCCCTCAACCCGGCTGTTTTGCTAGCAGGAGTTCAACCCCAACGAACACAGCCCGGAGACCCCTGGGGCAAAAACGGCTTCGGACGAACAATAGGTGCTTGCTGTGGAACACCTATCCCAAGTGGGGGTAGCCAGCTCAACAAAATGCCACACACCCAGGTGTAAGAAACAACATTGCCCAGGCTTGACCTAAGCCCCTCACCTCGTCCCTGTGCTTTGGGGAGCCGGAGGGACAGCCGAGGCCCACGGCCCTGAGACCCCTTTGCAAAAAGCCGGCTTCCCACGGAAACAGTTTTCCTGAGGTGCAGACCCTATCCCAAGTGGTTGTGGCAAGGTAAAGCAAATGCCCTCCACTTCTCTGGAAGAAACCACAGTGCCCAGCCATGTTCTAAGCCCTCCCATCCTCCCTGGGCTTCTGGCAGCAGGAGTGAAAAGAGAGGAGCAGAGCACTGGGACCCGTTTGACAAAAACCGGCTTCCCACGGGAAAGTCTTTCTCCACGTGCAGACATGCTCCCAGGTGCCTGGCGCAAGGGGAAGGAAATGCCATACACTGACCTGGAAGAGACCACAGGGCCCAGGCACAGTCTGAACCCTTCCCTCAACCCGGCGGTTTTGCTAGCAGGAGTTCAACCCCAACGAACACAGCCCGGAGACCCCTGGGGCAAAAACGGCTTCCGACGAACAATAGGTGCTTCCTGTGGAACACCTATCCCAAGTGGGGTTAGCCAGGTCAACAAAATGCCACACACCCAGGTGTAAGAAACAACATTGCCCAGGCATGGTCTAAGCCCCTCACCTCGTCCCTGTGATTTGGGGAGCCGGAGGGACACCCGAGGCCCACGGCCCTGAGACCCCTTTGCAAAAAGCCGGCTTCCCACGGAAAGTGTTTTCCTGAGGTGCAGACCCTATCCCAAGTGGTTGTGGCAAGGTAAAGCAAATGCCCTCCACTTCTCTGGAAGAAACCACAGTGCCCAGCCATGTTCTAAGCCCTCCCATCCTCCCTGGTCTTCTGACAGCAGGAGTGAAAAGAGAGGAGCAGAGCACTGGGACCCGTTTGACAAAACCCGGCTTCCCACGGGAAAGTCTTTCTCCACGTGCAGACATGCTCCCAGGTGCCTGTGGCAAGGGGAAGGAAATGCCATACACTGACCTGGAAGATACCACAGGGCCCAGGGACAGTCTGAACACTTCCCTCAACCCGGCGGTTTTGCTAGCAGGAGTTCAACCCCAACGAACACAGCCCGGAGACCCCTGGGGCAAAAACGGCTTCCGAAGATCAATAGGTGCTTGCTGTGGAACACCTATCCCAAGTGGGGGAAGCCAGCTAAACAAAATGCCACACACCCAGGTGTAAGAAACAACATTGCCCTGGCTTGGTCTAAGCCCCTCACCTCGTCCCTGTGCTTTGTGGAGCCGGAGGGACACCCGAGGCCCACGGCCCTGAGACCTCTTTGCAAAAAGCCGGCTTCCCACGGAAACAGTTTTCCTGAGGTGCAGACCCTATCCCAAGTGGTTTTGGCAAGGTAAAGCAAATGCCCTCCACTTCTCTGGAAGAAACCACAGTGCCCAGCCATGTTCTAAGCCCTCCCATCCTCCCTGGGCTTTGGCAGCAGGAGTGAAAAGAGAGGAGCAGAGCACTGGGACCCGTTTGAAAAACCCGGCTTCCCACGGGAAAGTCTTTCTCCGCGTGCAGACATGCTCCCAGGTGCCTGTGGCAAGGGGAGGGAAATGCCATACACTGACCTGGAAGAGACCACAGGGCCCAGGCACAGTCTGAACCCTTCCCTCAACCCGGCGGTTTTGCTAGCAGGAGTTCAACCCCAACGAACACAGCCCGGAGACCCCTGGGGCAAAAAGGGCTTCCGACGATCAATAGGTGCTTGCTGTGGCACACCTATCCCAAGTGGGGGAAGCCAGCTCAACAAAATGCCACACACCCAGGTGTAAGAAACAACATTGCCCAGGCATGGTCTAAGCCCCTCACCTCGTCCCTGTGCTTTGGGGAGCCGGAGGGACAGCCGAGGCCCACGGCCCTGAGACCCCTTTGCAAAAAGCCGGCTTCCCACGGAAACAGTTTTCCTGAGGTGCAGACACTATCCCAAGTGGTTGTGGCAAGGTAAAGCAAATGCCCTCCACTTCTCTGGAAGAAACCACAGTGCCTAGCCATGTTCTAAGCCCTCCCATCCTCCCTGGTCTTCTGACAGCAGGAGTGAAAAGAGAGGAGCAGAGCACTGGGACCCGTTTGACAAAACCCGGCTTCCCACGGGAAAGTCTTTCTCCACGTGCAGACATGCTCCCACGTGCCTGTGGCAAGGGGAAGGAAATGCCATACACTGACCTGGAAGAGACCACAGGGCCCAGGCAGAGTCTGAACACTTCCCTCAACCCGGCGGTTTTGCTAGCAGGAGTTCAACCCCAACGAACACAGCCCGGAGACCCCTGGGGCAAAAACGGCTTCCGACGATCAATAGGTGCTTGCTGTGGAACACCTATCCCAAGTGGGGGAAGCCAGCTAAACAAAATGCCACACACCCAGGTGTAAGAAACAACATTGCCCAGGCATGGTCTAAGCCCCTCACCTCGTCCCTGTGCTTTGGGGAGCCGGAGGGACACCCGAGGCCCACGGCCCTGAGACCCCTTTGCAAAAAGCCGGCTTCCCACGGAAACAGTTTTCCTGAGGTGCAGACCCTATCCCAAGTGGTTGTGGCAAGGTAAAGCAAATGCCCTCCACTTCTCTGGAAGAAACCACAGTTCCCAGCCATGTTCTAAGCCCTCCCATCCTCCCTGGTCTTCTGACAGCAGGAGTGAAAAGAGAGGAGCAGAGCACTGGGACCCGTTTGACAAAACCCGGCTTCCCACGGGAAAGTCTTTCTCCACGTGCAGACATGCTCCCACGTGCCTGTGGCAAGGGGAAGGAAATGCCATACACTGACCTGGAAGAGACCACAGGGCCCAGGCAGAGTCTGAACACTTCCCTCAACCCGGCGGTTTTGCTAGCAGGAGTTCAACCCCAACGAACACAGCCCGGAGACCCCTGGGGCAAAAACGGCTTCCGACGATCAATAGGTGCTTGCTGTGGAACACCTATCCCATGTGGGGGAAGCTAGCTAAACAAAATGCCACACACCCAGGTGTAAGAAACAACATTGCCCAGGCATGGTCTAAGCCCCTCACCTCGTCCCTGTGCTTTGGGGAGCCGGAGGGACACCCGAGGCCCACGGCCCTGAGACCCCTTTGCAAAAAGCCGGCTTCCCACGGAAACAGTTTTCCTGAGGTGCAGACCCTATCCCAAGTGGTTGTGGCAAGGTAAAGCAAATGCCCTCCACTTCTCTGGAAGAAACCACAGTTCCCAGCCATGTTCTAAGCCCTCCCATCCTCCCTGGGCTTCTGACAGCAGGAGTGAAAAGAGAGGAGCAGAGCACTGGGACCCGTTTGACAAAACCCGGCTTCCCACGGGAAAGTCTTTCTCCACGTGCAGACATGCTCCCAGGTGCCTGTGGCAAGGGGAAGGAAATGCCATACACTGACCTGGAAGATACCACAGGGCCCAGGGACAGTCTGAACACTTCCCTCAACCCGGCGGTTTTGCTAGCAGGAGTTCAACCCCAACGAACACAGCCCGGAGACCCCTGGGGCAAAAACGGCTTCCGACGATCAATAGGTGCTTGCTGTGGAACACCTATCCCAAGTGGGGGAAGCCAGCTAAACAAAATGCCACACACCCAGGTGTAAGAAACAACATTGCCCAGGCATGGTCTAAGCCCCTCACCTCGTCCCTGTGCTTTGGGGAGCCGGAGGGACAGCCGAGGCCCACGGCCCTGAGACCCCTTTGCAAAAACCGGCTTCCCAATGAAACAGTTTTCCTGAGGTGCAGACCCTATCCCAAGTGGTTGTGGCAAGGTAAAGCAAATGCCCTCCACTTCTCTGGAAGAAACCACAGTGCCCAGCCATGTTCTAAGCCCTCCCATCCTCCCTGGGCTTCTGACAGCAGGAGTGAAAAGAGAGGAGCAGAGCACTGGGACCCGTTTGACAAAACCCGGCTTCCCACGGGAAAGTCTTTCTCCACGTGCAGACATGCTCCCAGGTGCCTGTGGTAAGGGGAAGGAAATATCATACCGTGACCTGGAAGAGACCATAGGGCCCAGGCACAGTCTGAACCCTTCCCTCAACCCGGCGGTTTTGCTAGCAGGAGTTCAACCCAAAGGAACACAGACCGGAGACCCCGGGGGATAAACGGCTTCGGACGAACTATAGGTGCTTGCTGTGGAACACCTATCCCAAGTGGGGGTAGCCAGCTCAACAAAATGCCACACACCCAGGTGAAAGAAACAACATTGCCCAGGCATGGTCTAAGCCCCTCACCTCGTCCCTGTGCTTTGGGGAGCCAGAGGGACACCCGAGGCTCACGGCCCTGAGACCCCTTTGCAAAAAGCCGGCTTCCCACGGAAACAGTTTTCCTGAGGTGCAGACCCTATCCCAAGTGGTTGTGGCAAGGTAAAGCAAATGCCCTCCACTTCTCTGGAAGAAACCACAGTGCCCAGCCATGTTCTAAGCCCTCCCATCCTCCCTGGGCTTCTGGCAGCAGGAGTGAAAAGAGAGGAGCAGAGCACTGGGACCCGTTTGACAAAACCCGGCTTCCCACGGGAAAGTCTTTCTCCGCGTGCAGACATGCTCCCAGGTGCCTGTGGCAAGGGGAAGGAAATGCCATTCACTGACCTGGAAGAGACCACAGGGCCCAAGCACAGTCTGAACCCTTCCCTCAACCCGGCGGTTTTGCTAGCAGGAGTTCAACCCCAACGAACACAGCCCGGAGACCCCTGGGGCAAAAACGGCTTCCGACGAACAATAGGTGCTTCCTGTGGAACACCTATCCCAAGTGGGGTTAGCCAGGTCAACAAAATGCCACACACCCAGGTGTAAGAAACAACATTGCCCAGGCATGGTCTAAGCCCCTCACCTCGTCCCTGTGCTTTGGGGAGCCGGAGGGACACCGGAGGCCCACGGCCCTGAGACCCCTTTGCAAAAAGCCGGCTTCCCACGGAAAGTGTTTTCCTGAGGTGCAGACCCTATCCCAAGTGGTTGTGGCAAGGTAAAGCAAATGCCCTCCACTTCTCTGGAAGAAACCACAGTGCCCAGCCATGTTCTAAGCCCTCCCATCCTCCCTGGTCTTCTGGCAGCAGGAGTGAAAAGAGAGGAGCAGAGCACTGGGACCCGTTTGACAAAACCCGGCTTCCCACGGGAAAGTCTTTCTCCACGTGCAGACATGCTCCCAGGTGCCTGTGGCAAGGGGAAGGAAATGCCATACACTGACCTGGAAGATACCACAGGGCCCAGGGACAGTCTGAACACTTCCCTCAACCCGGCGGTTTTGCTAGCAGGAGTTCAACCCCAACGAACACAGCCCGTAGACCCCTGGGGCAAAAACGTCTTCCGACGATCAATAGGTGCTTGCTGTGGAACACCTATCCCAAGTGGGGGAAGCCAGCTCAACAAAATGCCACACACCCAGGTGTAAGAAACAACATTGCCCTGGCTTGGTCTAAGCCCCTCACCTCGTCCCTGTGCTTTGGGGAGCCGGACGGACACCCGAGGCCCACGGCCCTGAGACCTCTTTGCAAAAAGCCGGCTTCCCAAGGAAACAGTTTTCCTGAGGTGCAGACCCTATCCCAAGTGGTTTTGGCAAGGTAAAGCAAATGCCCTCCACTTCTCTGGAAGAAACCACAGTGCCCAGCCATGTTCTAAGCCCTCCCATCCTCCCTGGGCTTTGGCAGCAGGAGTGAAAAGAGAGGAGCAGAGCACTGGGACCCGTTTGACAAAACCCGGCTTCCCACGGGAAAGTCTTTCTCCGCGTGCAGACATGCTCCCAGGTGCTTGTGGCAAGGGGAAGGAAATGCCATACACTGACCTGGAAGAGACCACAGGGCCCAGGCACAGTCTGAACCCTTCCCTCAACCCGGCGGTTTTGCTAGCAGGAGTTCAACCCCAACGAACACAGCCCGGAGACCCCTGGGGCAAAAAAGGCTTCCGACGAACAATAGGTGCTTGCTGTGGAACACCTATCCCAAGTGGGGGAAGCCAGCTCAACAAAATGCCACACACCCAGGTGTAAGAAACAACATTGCCCAGGCATGGTCTAAGCCCCTCACCTCGTCCCTGTGCTTTGGGGAGCCGGAAGCACACCCGAGGCCCACGGCCCTGAGACCCCTTTGCAAAAAGCCGGCTTCCCAATGAAACAGTTTTCCTGAGGTGCAGACCCTATCCCAAGTGGTTGTGGCAAGGTAAAGCAAATGCCCTCCACTTCTCTGGAAGAAACCACAGTGCCCAGCCATGTTCTAAGCCCTCCCATCCTCCCTGGGCTTCTGGCAGAAGGAGTGAATAGAGAGGAGCAGAGCACTGGGACCCGTTTGACAAACCCGGCTTCCCACGGGAAAGTGTTTCTCCGCGTGCAGACATGCTCCCAGGTGCCTGTGGCAAGGGGAAGGAAATGCCATACACTGACCTGGAAGAGACCACAGGGCCCAAGCACAGTCTGAACCCTTCCCTCAACCCGGCGGTTTTGCTAGTAGGAGTTCAACCCCAACGAGCATAGCCCGGGGACCCCTGAGGCAAAAACGGCTTCCGACGAACAGTAGGTGCTTGCATTTGGAACACCTATCCCAAGTGGGGGTAGCCAGCTCAACAAAATGCCACACACCCAGGTGTAAGAAACAACATTGCCCAGCCATGGTCTAAGCCCCTCACCTCGTCCCTGTGCTTTGGGGAGCAGGAAGGACACCCGAGGCCCACGGCCCTGAGACCCCTTTGCAAAAAGCCGGCTTCCCACGGAAACAGTTTTCCTGAAGTGCAGACCCTATCCCAAGTGGTTGTGGCAAGGTAAAGCAAATGCCCTCCACTTCTCTGGAAGAAACCACAGTGCCCAGCCATGTTCTAAGCCCTCCCATCCTCCCTGGGCTTATGGCAGCAGGAGTGAAAAGAGAGGAGCAGAGCACTGGGACCCGTTTGACAAAACCCGGCTTCCCACGGGAAAGTCTTTCTCCACGTGCTGACATGCTCCCAGGTGCCTGTGGCAAGGGGAAGGAAATGCCATACACTGACCTGGAAGAGACCACAGGGCACAGGCACAGTCTGAACCCTTCCCTCAACCCGGCGGTTTTGCTAGCAGGAGTTCAACCCCAACGAACACAGCCCGGAGACCCCTGGGGCAAAAACGGCTTCCGACGAACAATAGGTGCTTGCTGTGGAACACCTATCCCAAGTGGGGGTAGCCAGCTCAACAAAATGCCACACACCCAGGTGTAAGAAACAACATTGCCCAGGCATGGTCTAAGCCCCTCACCTCGTCCCTGTGCTTTGGCGAGCCGGAGGGACAGCCGAGGCACACGGCCCTGAGACCCCTTTGCAAAAAGCCGGCTTCCCACGGAGACAGTTTTCCTGAGGTGCAGACCCTATCCCAAGTGGTTGTGGCAAGCTAAAGCAAATGACCTCCAATTCTCTGGAAGAAACCGCAGTGCCCAGCCATGTTCTAAGCCCTCCCATCCTCCCTGGGCTTCTGGCAGCAGGAGTGAAAAGAGAGGAGCAGAACACTGGGACCCGTTTGACAAAACCCGGCTTCCCAAGGGAAAGTCTTTCTCCACGCGCAGACATGCTCCCAGGTGCCTGTGGCAAGGGGAAGGAAATGCCATACACTGACCTGGAAGAGACCACAGGGCCCAGGCACAGTCTGAACCCTTCCGTCAACCCGGCGGTTTTGCTAGCAGGAGTTCAACCCCACGAACACAGCCCGGAGATCCCTGGGGCAAAAACGGCTTCCGACGAACAATAGGTGCTTGCTGTGGAACACCTATCCCAAGTGGGGGTAGCCAGCTCAACAAAATGCCACACACCCAGGTGTAAGTAACAACATTGCCCAGGCTTGGTCTAAGCCCCTCACCTCGTCCCTGTGCTTTGGGGAGCCGTAGGGACAGCCGAGGCACACGGCCCTGAGACCCCTTTGCAAAAAGCCGGCTTCCCACAGAGACAGTTTTCCTGAGGTGCAGACCCTATCCCAAGTGGTTGTGGCAAGGTAAAGCAAATGCCCTCCAGTTCTCTGGAAGAAACCACAGTGCCCAGCCATGTTCTAAGCCCTCCCATCCTCCCTGGGCTTCTGGCAGCAAGAGTGAAAAGAGAGGAGCAGAGCACTGGGACCCGTTTGACAAAACCCGGCGTCCCACGGGAAAGTCTTTCTCCACGCGCAGACATACTCCCAGGTGCCTAGGGCAAGGGGAAGGAAATGCCATACACTGACCTGGAAGAGACCACAGGGCCCAGGCACAGTCTGAACACTTCCCTCAACCCGGCGGTTTTGCTAGCAGGAGTTCAACCCCAACGAACACAGCCCGGAGACCCCTGGGGCAAAAACGGCTTCCGACGATCAATAGGTGCTTGCTGTGGAACACCTATCCCAAGTGGGAGAAGCCAGCTCAACAAAATGCCACACACCCAGGTGTAAGAAACAACATTGCCCAGGCATGGTCTAAGCCCCTCACCTCGTCCCTGTTCTTTGGGGAGCCGGAGGTACAGCCGAGGCACAGTGCCCTGAGACCCCTTTGCAAAAAGCCGGCTTCCCACGGAAACAGTTTTCCTGAGGTGCAGACCCTATCCCAAGTGGTTGTGGCAAGCTAAAGCAAATGACCTCCAATTCTCTGGAAGAAACCGCAGTGCCCAGCCATGTTCTAAGCCCTCCCATCCTCCCTGGGCTTCTGGCAGCAGGAGTGAAAAGAGAGGAGCAGAGCACTGGGACCCGTTTGACAAAACCCGGCTTCCCACGGGAAAGTCTTTCTCCACGTGCAGACATGCTCCCAGGTGCCTGTGGCAAGGGGAAGGAAATGCCATACACTGACCTGGAAGAGACCACAGGGCCCAGGCACAGTCTGAACCCTTCCCTCAACCCGGCGGTTTTGCTAGCAGGAGTTCAACCCCAACGAACACAGCCCGGAGACCCCTGAGGCAAAAACGGCTTTCGACGAACAATAGGTGCTTGCTGTGGAACACCTATCCCAAGTGGGGGTAGCCAGCTCAACAAAATGCCACACACCCAGGTGTAAGAAACAACATTGCCCAGGCATGGTCTAAGCCCCTCACCTCGTCCCTGTGCTTTGGCGAGCCGTAGGGACAGCCGAGGCACACGGCCCTGAGACCCCTTTGCAAAAAGCCGGCTTCCCACGGAGACAGTTTTCCTGAGGTGCAGACCCTATCCCAAGTGGTTGTGGCAAGCTAAAGCAAATGACCTCCAATTCTCTGGAAGAAACCGCAGTGCCCAGCCATGTTCTAAGCCATCCCATCCTCCCTGGGCTTCTGGCAGCAGGAGTGAAAAGAGAGGAGCAGAACACTGGGACCCGTTTGACAAAACCCGGCTTCCCAAGGGAAAGTCTTTCTCCACGCGCAGACATGCTCCCAGGTGCCTGTGGCAAGGGGAAGGAAATGCCATACACTGACCTGGAAGAGACCACAGGGCCCAGGCACAGTATGAACCCTTCCCTCAACCCGGCGGTTTTGCTAGCAGGAGTTCAACCCCAACGAACACAGCCCGGAGACCCCTGGGGCAAAAACGGCTTCCGACGATCAAAAGGTGCTTGCTGTAGAACACCTATCCCAAGTGGGGGAAGCCAGCTCAACAAAATGCCACACACCCAGGTGTAAGAAACAACATTGCCCAGGCATGGTCTAAGCCCCTCACCTCGTCCCTGTGCTTTGGGGAGCCGGAGGGACAGCCGAGGCACACGGCCCTGAGACCCATTTGCAAAAAGCCGGCTTCCCACAGAGACAGTTTTCCTGAGGTGCAGACCCTATCCCAAGTGGTTGTGGCAAGGTAAAGCAAATGCCCAACACTTCTCTGGAAGAAACCACAGTGCCCAGGCATGTTCTAAGCCCTCCCATCCTCCCTGGGCTTCTGGCAGAAGGAGTGAAAAGAGAGGAGCAGAGCACTGGGACCCGTTTGATAAAACCCGGCTTCCCACGGGAAAGTCTTTCTCCACGTGCTGACATGCTCCCAGGTGCCTGTGGCAAGGGGAAGGAAATGCCATACACTGACCTGGAAGAGACCACAGGGCCCAGGCACAGTCTGAACCCTTCCCTCAACCCGGCGGTTTTGCTAGCAGGAGTTCAACCCCAACGAACACAGCCCGGAGACCCCTGGGGCAAAAACGGCTTCCGACGATCAATAGGTGCTTGCTGTGGAACACCTATCCCAAGTGGGGGAAGCCAGCTCAACAAAATGCCACACACCCAGGTGTAAGAAACAACATTGCCCAGGCATGGGCTAAGCCCCTCACCTCGTCCCTGTGATTTGGGGAGCCGGAGGGACACCCGAGGCACACGGCCCTGAGACCCCTTTGCAAAAAGCCGGCTTCCCACGGTTACCGTTTTCCTGAGGTGCACACCCTATCCCAAGTGGTTGTGGCAAGGTAAAGCAAATGCCCTCCACTTCTCTGGAAGAAAACACAGTGCCCAGCCATGTTCTAAGCCCTCCCATCCTCCCTGGGCTTCTGGCAGCAGGAGTGAAAAGAGAGGAGCAGAGCACTGGGACCCGTTTGACAAAACCCGGCTTCCCACGGGAAAGTCTTTCTCCACGTGCAGACATGCTCCCAGGTGCCTGGGGCAAGGGGAAGGAAATGCCATACACTGACCTGGAAGAGACCACAGGGCCCAGGCACAGTCTGAACCCTTCCCTCAACCCGGCGGTTTTGCTAGCAGGAGTTCAACCCCAACGAACACAGCCCGGAGACCCCTGGGGCAAAAACGGCTTCCGACGATCAATAGGTGCTTGCTGTGGAACACCTATCCCAAGTGGGGGAAGCCAGCTCAACAAAATGCCACACACCCAGGTGTAAGTAACAACATTGCCCAGGCTTGGTCTAAGCCCCTCACCTCGTCCCTGTGCTTTGGGGAGCCGTAGGGACCCCGAGGCACACGGCCCTGAGACCCCTTTGCAAAAAGCCGGCTTCCCACAGAGACAGTTTTCCTGAGGGGCAGACCCTATCCCAAGTGGTTGTGGCAAGGTAAAGCAAATGCCCTCCAGTTCTCTGAAAGAAACCACAGTGCCCAGCCATGTTCTAAGCCCTCCCATCCTCCCTGGGCTTCTGGCAGCAAGAGTGAAAAGAGAGGAGCAGAGCACTGGGACCCGTTTGACAAAACGCGGCGTCCCACGGGAAAGTCTTTCTCCACGTGCAGACATACTCCCAGGTGCCTAGGGCAAGGGGAAGGAAATGCCATACACTGACCTGGAAGAGACCACAGGGCCCAGGCACAGTCTGAACCCTTCCCTCAACCCGGCGGTTTTGCTAGCAGGAGTTCAACCCCAACTAACACAGCCCGGAGACCCCTGGGGCAAAAACGGCTTCCGACGATCAATAGGTGCTTGCTGTGGAACACCTATCCCAAGTGGGAGAAGCCAGCTCAACAAAATGCCACACACCCAGGTGGAAGAAACAACATTGCCCCGGCATGGTCTAAGCCCCTCACCTCGTCCCTGTGCTTTGGGGAGCCGGAGGTACAGCCGAGGCACAGTGCCCTGAGACCCCTTTGCAAAAAGCCGGCTTCCCACGGAAACAGTTTTCCTGAGGTGCAGACCCTATCCCAAGTGGTTGTGGCAAGCTAATGCAAATGACCTACAATTCTCTGGAAGAAACCGCAGTGCCCAGCCATGTTCTAAGCCCTCCCATCCTCCCTGGGCTTCTGGCAGCAGGAGTGAAAAGAGAGGAGCAGAGCACTGGGACCCGTTTGACAAAACCCGGCTTCCCACGGGAAAGTCTTTCTCCACGTGCAGACATGCTCCCAGGTGCCTGTGGCAAGGGGAAGGAAATGCCATACACTGACCTGGAAGAGACCACAGGGCCCAGGCACAGTCTGAACCCTTCCCTCAACCCGGCGGTTTTGCTAGCAGGAGTTCAACCCCAACGAACACAGCCCGGAGACCCCTGGGGCAAAAACGGCTTCCGACGAACAATAGGTGCTTGCTGTGGAACACCTATCCCAAGTGGGGGTAGCCAGCTCAACAAAATGCCACACACCCAGGTGTAAGAAACAACATTGCCCAGGCATGGTCTAAGCCCCTCACCTCGTCCCTGTGCTTTGGGGAGCCGGAGGGACAGCCGAGGCACACGGCCCTGAGACCCCTTTGCAAAAAGCCGGCTTCCCACGGAGACAGTTTTCCTGAGGTGCAGACCCTATCTCAAGTGGTTGTGGCAAGCTAAAGCAAATGACCTCCAATTCTCTGGAAGAAACCGCATTGCCCAGCCATGTTCTAAGCCATCCCATCCTCCCCGGGCTTCTGGCAGCAGGAGTGAAAAGAGAGGAGCAGAACACTGGGACCCGTTTGACAAAACCCGGCTTCCCAAGGGAAAGTCTTTCTCCACGCGCAGACATGCTCCCAGGTGCCTGTGGCAAGGGGAAGGAAATGCCATACACTGACCTGGAAGAGACCACAGGGCCCAGGCACAGTCTGAACCCTTCCCTCAACCCGGCGGTTTTGCTAGCAGGAGTTCAACCCCAACGAACACAGCCCGGAGACCCCTGGGGCAAAAACGGCTTCCGACGATCAATAGGTGCTTGCTGTGGAACACCTATCCCAAGTGGGAGAAACCAGCTCAACAAAATGCCACACACCCAGGTGTAAGAAACAACATTGCCCAGGCATGGTCTAAGCCCCTCACCTCGTCCCTGTTCTTTGGGGAGCCGGAGGTACAGCCGAGGCACAGTGCCCTGAGACCCCTTTGCAAAAAGCCGGCTTCCCACGGAAACAGTTTTCCTGAGGTGCAGACCCTATCCCAAGTGGTTGTGGCAAGCTAAAGCAAATGACCTCCAATTCTCTGGAAGAAACCGCAGTGCCCAGCCATGTTCTAAGCCCTCCCATCCTCCCTGGGCTTCTGGCAGCAGGAGTGAAAAGAGAGGAGCAGAGCACTGGGACCCGTTTGACAAAACCCGGCTTCCCACGGGAAAGTCTTTCTCCACGTGCAGACATGCTCCCAGGTGCCTGTGGCAAGGGGAAGGAAATGCCATACACTGACCTGGAAGAGACCACAGGGCCCAGGCACAGTCTGAACCCTTCCCTCAACCCGGCGGTTTTGCTAGCAGGAGTTCAACCCCAACGAACACAGCCCGGAGACCCCTGAGGCAAAAACGGCTTCCGACGAACAATAGGTGCTTGCTGTGGAACACCTATCCCAAGTGGGGGTAGCCAGCTCAACAAAATGCCACACACCCAGGTGTAAGAAACAACATTGCCCAGGCATGGTCTAAGCCCCTCACCTCGTCCCTGTGCTTTGGCGAGCCGTAGGGACAGCCGAGGCACACGGCCCTGAGACCCCTTTGCAAAAAGCCGGCTTCCCACGGAGACAGTTTTCCTGAGGTGCAGACCCTATCCCAAGTGGTTGTGGCAAGCTAAAGCAAATGACCTCCAATTCTCTGGAAGAAACCGCAGTGCCCAGCCATGTTCTAAGCCATCCCATCCTCCCTGGGCTTCTGGCAGCAGGAGTGAAAAGAGAGGAGCAGAACACTGGGACCCGTTTGACAAAACCCGGCTTCCCAAGGGAAAGTCTTTCTCCACGCGCAGACATGCTCCCAGGTGCCTGTGGCAAGGGGAAGGAAATGCCATACACTGACCTGGAAGAGACCACAGGGCCCAGGCACAGTATGAACCCTTCCCTCAACCCGGCGGTTTTGCTAGCAGGAGTTCAACCCCAACGAACACAGCCCGGAGACCCCTGGGGCAAAAACGGCTTCCGACGATCAAAAGGTGCTTGCTGTGGAACACCTATCCCAAGTGGGGGAAGCCAGCTCAACAAAATGCCACACACCCAGGTGTAAGAAACAACATTGCCCAGGCATGGTCTAAGCCCCTCACCTCGTCCCTGTGCTTTGGGGAGCCGGAGGGACAGCCGAGGCACACGGCCCTGAGACCCATTTGCAAAAAGCCGGCTTCCCACAGAGACAGTTTTCCTGAGGTGCAGACCCTATCCCAAGTGGTTGTGGCAAGGTAAAGCAAATGCCCAACACTTCTCTGGAAGAAACCACAGTGCCCAGGCATGTTCTAAGCCCTCCCATCCTCCCTGGGCTTCTGGCAGAAGGAGTGAAAAGAGAGGAGCAGAGCACTGGGACCCGTTTGATAAAACCCGGCTTCCCACGGGAAAGTCTTTCTCCACGTGCAGACATGCTCCCAGGTGCCTGTGGCAAGGGGAAGGAAATGCCATACACTGACCTGGAAGAGACCACAGGGCCCAGGCACAGTCTGAACCCTTCCCTCAACCCGGCGGTTTTGCTAGCAGGAGTTCAACCCCAACGAACACAGCCCGGAGACCCCTGGGGCAAAAACGGCTTCCGACGATCAATAGGTGCTTGCTGTGGAACACCTATCCCAAGTGGGAGTAGCCAGCTCAACAAAATGCCACACACCCAGGTGTAAGAAACAACATTGCCCAGGCATGGGCTAAGCCCCTCACCTCGTCCCTGTGATTTGGGGAGCCGGAGGGACACCCGAGGCACACGGCCCTGAGACCCCTTTGCAAAAAGCCGGCTTCCCACGGTTACCGTTTTCCTGAGGTGCACACCCTATCCCAAGTGGTTGTGGCAAGGTAAAGCAAATGCCCTCCACTTCTCTGGAAGAAAACACAGTGCCCAGCCATGTTCTAAGCCCTCCCATCCTCCCTGGGCTTCTGGCAGCAGGAGTGAAAAGAGAGGAGCAGAGCACTGGGACCCGTTTGACAAAACCCGGCTTCCCACGGGAAAGTCTTTCTCCACGTGCAGACATGCTCCCAGGTGCCTGGGGCAAGGGGAAGGAAATGCCATACACTGACCTGGAAGAGACCACAGGGCCCAGGCACAGTCTGAACCCTTCCCTCAACCCGGCGGTTTTGCTAGCAGGAGTTCAACCCCAACGAACACAGCCCGGAGACCCCTGGGGCAAAAACGGCTTCCGACGATCAATAGGTGCTTGCTGTGGAACACCTATCCCAAGTGGGGGAAGCCAGCTCAACAAAATGCCACACACCCAGGTGTAAGAAACAACATTGCCCAGGCATGGGCTAAGCCCCTCACCTCGTCCCTGTGATTTGGGGAGCCGGAGGGACACCCGAGGCACACGGCCCTGAGACCCCTTTGCAAAAAGCCGGCTTCCCACGGTTACCGTTTTCCTGAGGTGCACACCCTATCCCAAGTGGTTGTGGCAAGGTAAAGCAAATGCCCTCCACTTCTCTGGAAGAAAACACAGTGCCCAGCCATGTTCTAAGCCCTCCCATCCTCCCTGGGCTTCTGGCAGCAGGAGTGAAAAGAGAGGAGCAGAGCACTGGGACCCGTTTGACAAAACCCGGCTTCCCACGGGAAAGTCTTTCTCCACGTGCAGACATGCTCCCAGGTGCCTGGGGCAAGGGGAAGGAAATGCCATACACTGACCTGGAAGAGACCACAGGGCCCAGGCACAGTCTGAACCCTTCCCTCAACCCGGCGGTTTTGCTAGCAGGAGTTCAACCCCAACGAACACAGCCCGGAGACCCCTGGGGCAAAAACGGCTTCCGACGATCAATAGGTGCTTGCTGTGGAACACCTATCCCAAGTGGGGGAAGCCAGCTCAACAAAATGCCACACACCCAGGTATAAGAAACAACATTGCCCAGGCATGGTCTAAGCCCCTCACCTCGTCACTGTGCTTTGGGGAGCCGGAGGGACAGCCGAGGCCCACGGCCCTGAGACCCCTTTGCAAAAAGCCGGCTTCCCACCGTTACCGTTTTCCTGAGGTGCACACCTTATCCCAAGTGGTTGTGGCAAGGTAAAGCAAATGCCCTCCACTTCTCTGGAAGAAAACACAGTGCCCAGCCATGTTCTAAGCCCTCCCATCCTCCCTGGGCTTCTGGCAGCAGGAGTGAAAAGAGAGGAGCAGAGCACTGGGACCCGTTTGACAAAACCCGGCTTCCCAAGGGAAAGTCTTTCTCCACGCGCAGACATGCTCCCAGGTGCCTGTGGCAAGGGGAAGGAAATGCCATACACTGACCTGGAAGAGACCACAGGGCCCAGGCACAGTCTGAACCCTTCCGTCAACCCGGCGGTTTTGCTAGCAGGAGTTCAACCCCAACGAACACAGCCCGGAGACCCCTGGGGCAAAAACGGCTTCCGACGAACAATAGGTGCTTGCTGTGGAACACCTATCCCAAGTGGGGGTAGCCAGCTCAACAAAATGCCACACACCCAGGTGTAAGTAACAACATTGCCCAGGCTTGGTCTAAGCCCCTCACCTCGTCCCTGTGCTTTGGGGAGCCGTAGGGACAGCCGAGGCACACGGCCCTGAGACCCCTTTGCAAAAAGCCGGCTTCCCACAGAGACAGTTTTCCTGAGGGGCAGACCCTATCCCAAGTGGTTGTGGCAAGGTAAAGCAAATGCCCTCCAGTTCTCTGAAAGAAACCACAGTGCCCAGCCATGTTCTAAGCCCTCCCATCCTCCCTGGGCTTCTGGCAGCAAGAGTGAAAAGAGAGGAGCAGAGCACTGGGACCCGTTTGACAAAACGCGGCGTCCCACGGGAAAGTCTTTCTCCACGTGCAGACATACTCCCAGGTGCCTAGGGCAAGGGGAAGGAAATGCCATACACTGACCTGGAAGAGACCACAGGGCCCAGGCACAGTCTGAACCCTTCCCTCAACCCGGCGGTTTTGCTAGCAGGAGTTCAACCCCAACTAACACAGCCCGGAGACCCCTGGGGCAAAAACGGCTTCCGACGATCAATAGGTGCTTGCTGTGGAACACCTATCCCAAGTGGGAGAAGCCAGCTCAACAAAATGCCACACACCCAGGTGTAAGAAACAACATTGCCCCGGCATGGTCTAAGCCCCTCACCTCGTCCCTGTGCTTTGGGGAGCCGGAGGTACAGCCGAGGCACAGTGCCCTGAGACCCCTTTGCAAAAAGCCGGCTTCCCACGGAAACAGTTTTCCTGAGGTGCAGACCCTATCCCAAGTGGTTGTGGCAAGCTAATGCAAATGACCTACAATTCTCTGGAAGAAACCGCAGTGCCCAGCCAAGTTCTAAGCCCTCCCATCCTCCCTGGGCTTCTGGCAGCAGGAGTGAAAAGAGAGGAGCAGAGCACTGGGACCCGTTTGACAAAACCCGGCTTCCCACGGGAAAGTCTTTCTCCACGTGCAGACATGCTCCCAGGTGCCTGTGGCAAGGGGAAGGAAATGCCATACACTGACCTGGAAGAGACCACAGGGCCCAGGCACAGTCTGAACCCTTCCCTCAACCCGGCGGTTTTGCTAGCAGGAGTTCAACCCCAACGAACACAGCCCGGAGACCCCTGGGGCAAAAACGGCTTCCGACGAACAATAGGTGCTTGCTGTGGAACACCTATCCCAAGTGGGGGTAGCCAGCTCAACAAAATGCCACACACCCAGGTGTAAGAAACAACATTGCCCAGGCATGGTCTAAGCCCCTCACCTCGTCCCTGTGCTTTGGCGAGCCGGAGGGACAGCCGAGGCACACGGCCCTGAGACCCCTTTGCAAAAAGCCGGCTTCCCACGGAGACAGTTTTCCTGAGGTGCAGACCCTATCTCAAGTGGTTGTGGCAAGCTAAAGCAAATGACCTCCAATTCTCTGGAAGAAACCGCATTGCCCAGCCATGTTCTAAGCCATCCCATCCTCCCTGGGCTTCTGGCAGCAGGAGTGAAAAGAGAGGAGCAGAACACTGGGACCCGTTTGACAAAACCCGGCTTCCCAAGGGAAAGTCTTTCTCCACGCGCAGACATGCTCCCAGGTGCCTGTGGCAAGGGGAAGGAAATGCCATACACTGAACTGGAAGAGACCACAGGGCCCAGGCACAGTCTGAACCCTTCCCTCAACCCGGCTGTTTTGCTAGCAGGAGTTCAACCCCAACGAACACAGCCCGGAGACCCCTGGGGCAAAAACGGCTTCCGACGATCAAAAGGTGCTTGCTGTGGAACACCTATCCCAAGTGGGGGAAGCCAGCTCAACAAAATGCCACACACCCAGGTGTAAGAAACCACAGTGCCCAGGCATGTTCTAAGCCCTCCCATCCTCCCTGGGCTTCTGGCAGCAAGAGTGAAAAGAGAGGAGCAGAGCACTGGGACCCGTTTGACAAAACCCGGCTTCCCACGGGAAAGTCTTTCTCCACGTGAAGACATGCTCCCAGGTGCCTGTGGCAAGGGGAAGGAAATGCCATACACTGACCTGGAAGAGACCACAGGGCCCAGGCACAGTCTGAACCCGTCCCTCAACCCGGCGGTTTTGCTAGCAGGAGTTCAACCCCCACGAACACAGCCCGGAGACCCCTGGGGCAAAAACGGCTTCCGAAGAACAATAGGTGCTTGCTGTGGAACACCTATCCCAAGTGGGAGTAGCCAGCTCAACAAAATGCCACACACCCAGGTGTAAGAAACAACATTGCCCAGGCATGGTCTAAGCCCCTCACCTCGTCCCTGTGCTTTGGGGAGCCGGAGTGACAGCCGAGGCACACGGCCCTGAGACCCCTTTGCAAAAAGCCTGCTTCCCACGGTAACCGTTTTCCTGAGGTGCACACCCTATCCCAAGTGGTTGTGGCAAGGTAAAGCAAATGCCCTCCACTTCTCTGGAAGAAACCACAGTGCCCAGCCATGTTCTAAGCCCTCCCATCCTCCCTGGGCTTCTGGCAGCAGGAGTGAAAAGAGAACAGCAGGGCCCTGGGACCCGTTTGACAAAACCCGGCTTCCCACGGGAAAGTCTTTCTCCACGTGCAGACATGCTCCCAGGTGCCTGGGGCAAGGGGAAGGAAATGCCATACACTGACCTGGAAGAGACCACAGGGCCCAGGCACAGTCTGAACCCTTCCCTCAACCCGGCGGTTTTGCTAGCAGGAGTTCAACCCCAACGAACACAGCCCGGAGACCCCTGGGGCAAAAACGGCTTCCGACGAACAATAGGTGCTTGCTGTGGAACACCTATCCCAAGTGGGGGTAACCAGCTCAACAAAATGCCACACACCCAGGTGTAAGAAACAACATTGCCCAGGCATGGTCTAAGCCCCTCACCTCGTCCCTGTGCTTTGGCGAGCCGGAGGGACAGCCGAGGCACACGGCCCTGAGACCCCTTTGCAAAAAGCCGGCTTCCCACGGAGACAGTTTTCCTGAGGTGCAGACCCTATCCCAAGTGGTTGTGGCAAGCTAAAGCAAATGACCTCCAATTCTCTGGAAGAAACCGCAGTGCCCAGCCATGTTCTAAGCCCTCCCATCCTCCCTGGGCTTCTGGCAGCAGGAGTGAAAAGAGAGGAGCAGAACACTGGGACCCGTTTGACAAAACCCGGCTTCCCAAGGGAAAGTCTTTCTCCACGCGCAGACATGCTCCCAGGTGCCTGTGGCAAGGGGAAGGAAATGCCATACACTGACCTGGAAGAGACCACAGGGCCCAGGCACAGTCTGAACCCTTCCCTCATCCCGGCGGTTTTGCTAGCAGGAGTTCAACCCCAACGAACACAGCCCGGAGACCCTTGGGGCAAAAACGGCTTCCGACGATCAAAAGGTGCTTGTTGTGGAACACCTATCCCAAGTGGGGGAAGCCAGCTCAACAAAATGCCACACACCCAGGTGTAAGAAACAACATTGCCCAGGCATGGTCTAAGCCCCTCACCTCGTCCCTGTGCTTTGGGGAGCCGGAGGGACAGCCGAGGCCCACGGCCCTGAGACCCATTTGCAAAAAGCCGGCTTCCCACAGAGAGAGTTTTCCTGAGGTGCAGACCCTATCCCAAGTGGTTGTGGCAAGGTAAAGCAAATGCCCTCCACTTCTCTGGAAGAAACCACAGTGCCCAGCCATGTTCTAAGCCCTCCCATCCTCCCTGGGCTTCTGGCAGCAAGAGTGAAAAGAGAGGAGCAGAGCACTGGGACCCGTTTGACAAAACCCGGCTTCCCACGGGAAAGTCTTTCTCCACGTGAAGACATGCTCCCAGGTGCCTGTGGCAAGGGGAAGGAAATGCCATACACTGACCTGGAAGAGACCACAGGGCCCAGGCACAGTCTGAACCCTTCCCTCAACCCGGCGGTTTTGCTAGCAGGAGTTCAACCCCCACGAACACAGCCCGGAGACCCCTGGGGCAAAAACGGCTTCCGAAGAACAATAGGTGCTTGCTGTGGAACACCTATCCCAAGTGGGAGTAGCCAGCTCAACAAAATGCCACACACCCAGGTGTAAGAAACAACATTGCCCAGGCATGGTCTAAGCCCCTCACCGCGTCCCTGTGCTTTGGGGAGCCGGAGGGACAGCCGAGGCACATGGCCCTGAGACCCCTTTGCAAAAAGCCGGCTTCCCACGGAGACAGTTTTCCTGAGGTGCAGACCCTATCCCAAGTGGTTGTGGCAAGCTAAAGCAAATGCCCTCCACTTCTCTGGAAGAAACCACAGTGCCCAGCCATGTTCTAAGCCCTCCCATCCTCCCTGGGCTTCTGGCAGCAAGAGTGAAAAGAGAGGAGCAGAGCACTGGGACCCGTTTGACAAAACCCGGCTTCCCACGGGAAAGTCTTTCTCCACGTGAAGACATGCTCCCAGGTGCCTGTGGCAAGGGGAAGGAAATGCCATACACTGACCTGGAAGAGACCACAGGGCCCAGGCACAGTCTGAAACCTTCCCTCAACCCGGCGGTTTTGCTAGCAGGAGTTCAACCCCCACGAACACAGCCCGGAGACCCCTGGGGCAAAAACGGCTTCCGAAGAACAATAGGTGCTTGCTGTGGAACACCTATCCCAAGTGGGAGTAGCCAGCTCAACAAAATGCCACACACCCAGGTGTAAGAAACAACATTGCCCAGGCATGGTCTAAGCCCCTCACCTAGTCCCTGTGCTTTGGGGAGCCGGAGGGACAGCCGAGGCACACGGCCCTGAGACCCCTTTGCAAAAAGCCTGCTTCCCACGGTAACCGTTTTCCTGAGGTGCACACCCTATTCCAAGTGGTTGTGGCAAGCTAAAGCAAATGCCCTCCACTTCTCTGGAAGAAACCACAGTGCCCAGCCATGTTCTAAGCCCTCCCATCCTCCCTGGGCTTCTGGCAGCAGGAGTGAAAAGAGAAGAGCAGAGCACTGGGACCCGTTTGACAAAACCCGGCTTCCCACGGGAAAGTCTTTCTCCACGTGCAGACATGCTCCCAGGTGCCTGGGGCAAGGGGAAGGAAATGCCATACACTGACCTGGAAGAGACCACAGGGCCCAGGCACAGTCTGAACCCTTCCCTCAACCCGGCGGTTTTGCTAGCAGGAGTTCAACCCCAACGAACACAGCCCGGAGACCCCTGGGGCAAAAACGGCTTCCGACGAACAATAGGTGCTTGCTGTGGAACACCTATCCCAAGTGGGGGTAACCAGCTCAACAAAATGCCACACACCCAGGTGTAAGAAACAACATTGCCCAGGCATGGTCTAAGCCCCTCACCTCGTCCCTGTGCTTTGGCGAGCCGGAGGGACAGCCGAGGCACACGGCCCTGAGACCCCTTTGCAAAAAGCCGGCTTCCCACGGAGACAGTTTTCCTGAGGTGCAGACCCTATCCCAAGTGGTTGTGGCAAGCTAAAGCAAATGACCTCCAATTCTCTGGAAGAAACCGCAGTGCCCAGCCATGTTCTAAGCCCTCCCATCCTCCCTGGGCTTCTGGCAGCAGGAGTGAAAAGAGAGGAGCAGAACACTGGGACCCGTTTGACAAAACCCGGCTTCCCAAGGGAAAGTCTTTCTCCACGCGCAGACATGCTCCCAGGTGCCTGTGGCAAGGGGAAGGAAATGCCATACACTGACCTGGAAGAGACCACAGGGCCCAGGCACAGTCTGAACCCTTCCCTCATCCCGGCGGTTTTGCTAGCAGGAGTTCAACCCCAACGAACACAGCCCGGAGACCCTTGGGGCAAAAACGGCTTCCGACGATCAAAAGGTGCTTGTTGTGGAACACCTATCCCAAGTGGGGGAAGCCAGCTCAACAAAATGCCACACACCCAGGTGTAAGAAACAACATTGCCCAGGCATGGTCTAAGCCCCTCACCTCGTCCCTGTGCTTTGGGGAGCCGGAGGGACAGCCGAGGCCCACGGCCCTGAGACCCATTTGCAAAAAGCCGGCTTCCCACAGAGAGAGTTTTCCTGAGGTGCAGACCCTATCCCAAGTGGTTGTGGCAAGGTAAAGCAAATGCCCTCCACTTCTCTGGAAGAAACCACAGTGCCCAGCCATGTTCTAAGCCCTCCCATCCTCCCTGGGCTTCTGGCAGCAAGAGTGAAAAGAGAGGAGCAGAGCACTGGGACCCGTTTGACAAAACCCGGCTTCCCACGGGAAAGTCTTTCTCCACGTGAAGACATGCTCCCAGGTGCCTGTGGCAAGGGGAAGGAAATGCCATACACTGACCTGGAAGAGACCACAGGGCCCAGGCACAGTCTGAACCCTTCCCTCAACCCGGCGGTTTTGCTAGCAGGAGTTCAACCCCCACGAACACAGCCCGGAGACCCCTGGGGCAAAAACGGCTTCCGAAGAACAATAGGTGCTTGCTGTGGAACACCTATCCCAAGTGGGAGTAGCCAGCTCAACAAAATGCCACACACCCAGGTGTAAGAAACAACATTGCCCAGGCATGGTCTAAGCCCCTCACCGCGTCCCTGTGCTTTGGGGAGCGGGAGGGACAGCCGAGGCACATGGCCCTGAGACCCCTTTGCAAAAAGCCGGCTTCCCACGGAGACAGTTTTCCTGAGTTGCAGACCCTATCCCAAGTGGTTGTGGCAAGCTAAAGCAAATGCCCTCCACTTCTCTGGAAGAAACCACAGTGCCCAGCCATGTTCTAAGCCCTCCCATCCTCCCTGGGCTTCTGGCAGCAAGAGTGAAAAGAGAGGAGCAGAGCACTGGGACCCGTTTGACAAAACCCGGCTTCCCACGGGAAAGTCTTTCTCCACGTGAAGACATGCTCCCAGGTGCCTGTGGCAAGGGGAAGGAAATGCCATACACTGACCTGGAAGAGACCACAGGGCCCAGGCACAGTCTGAACCCTTCCCTCAACCCGGCGGTTTTGCTAGCAGGAGTTCAACCCCCACGAACACAGCCCGGAGACCCCTGGGGCAAAAACGGCTTCCGAAGAACAATAGGTGCTTGCTGTGGAACACCTATCCCAAGTGGGAGTAGCCAGCTCAACAAAATGCCACACACCCAGGTGTAAGAAACAACATTGCCCAGGCATGGTCTAAGCCCCTCACCTCGTCCCTGTGCTTTGGGGAGCCGGAGGGACAGCCGAGGCACACGGCCCTGAGACCCCTTTGCAAAAAGCCTGCTTCCCACGGTAACCGTTTTCCTGAGGTGCACACCCTATCCCAAGTGGTTGTGGCAAGCTAAAGCAAATGCCCTCCACTTCTCTGGAAGAAACCACAGTGCCCAGCCATGTTCTAAGCCCTCCCATCCTCCCTGGGCTTCTGGCAGCAGGAGTGAAAAGAGAAGAGCAGAGCACTGGGACCCGTTTGACAAAACCCGGCTTCCCACGGGAAAGTCTTTCTCCACGTGCAGACATGCTCCCAGGTGCCTGTGGCAAGGGGAAGGAAATGCCATACACTGACCTGGAAGAGACCACAGGGCCCAGGCACAGTCTGAACCCTTCCCTCAACCCGGCGGTTTTGCTAGCAGGAGTTCAACCCCAACGAACACAGCCCGGAGACCCCTGGGGCAAAAACGGCTTCCGACGATCAAAAGGTGCTTGCTGTGGAACACCTATCCCAAGTGGGGGAAGCCAGCTCAACAAAATGCCACACACCCAGGTGTAAGAAACAACATTGCCCAGGCATGGTCTAAGCCCCTCACCTCGTCCCTGTACTTTGGGGAGCCGGAGGGACAGCCGAGGCCCACGGCCCTGAGACCCATTTGCAAAAAGCCGGCTTCCCACAGTGACAGTATTCCTGAGGTGCAGACCCTATCCCAAGTGGTTGTGGCAAGGTAAAGCAAATGCCCAACACTTCCCTGGAAGAAACCACAGTGCCCAGGCATGTTCTAAGCCCTCCCATCCTCCCTGGGCTTCTGGCAGAAGGAGTGAAAAGAGAGGAGCAGAGCACTGGGACCCGTTTGATAAAACCCGGCTTCCCACGGGAAAGTCTTTCTCCACGTGCTGACATGCTCCCAGGTGCCTGTGGCAAGGGGAAGGAAATGCCATACACTGACCTGGAAGAGACCACAGGGCCCAGGCACAGTCTGAACCCTTCCCTCAACCCGGCGGTTTTGCTAGCAGGAGTTCAACCCCAACGAACACAGCCCGGAGACCCCTGGGGCAAAAACGGCTTCCGAAGAACAATAGGTGCTTGCTGTGGAAAACCTATCCCAAGTGGGGGTAGCCAGCTCAACAAAATGCCACACACCCAGGTGTAAGAAACAACATTGCCCAGGCATGGTCTAAGCCCCTCACCGCGTCCCTGTGCTTTGGGGAGCCGGAGGGACAGCCGAGGCACACGGCCCTGAGACCCCTTTGCAAAAAGCCGGCTTCCCACGGAGACAGTTTTCCTGAGGTGCAGACCCTATCCCAAGTGGTTGTGGCAAGCTAAAGCAAATGCCCTCCACTTCTCTGGAAGAAACCACAGTGCCCAGCCATGTTCTAAGCCCTCCCATCCTCCCTGGGCTTCTGGCAGCAAGAGTGAAAAGAGAGGAGCAGAGCACTGGGACCCGTTTGACAAAACCCGGCTTCCCACGGGAAAGTCTTTCTCCACGTGAAGACATGCTCCCAGGTGCCTGTGGCAAGGGGAAGGAAATGCCATACACTGACCTGGAAGAGACCACAGGGCCCAGGCACAGTCTGAACCCTTCCCTCAACCCGGCGGTTTTGCTAGCAGGAGTTCAACCCCCACGAACACAGCCCGGAGACCCCTGGGGCAAAAACGGCTTCCGAAGAACAATAGGTGCTTGCTGTGGAACACCTATCCCAAGTGGGAGTAGCCAGCTCAACAAAATGCCACACACCCAGGTGTAAGAAACAACATTGCCCAGGCATGGTCTAAGCCCCTCACCTCGTCCCTGTGCTTTGGGGAGCCGGAGGGACAGCCGAGGCACACGGCCCTGAGACCCCTTTGCAAAAAGCCTGCTTCCCACGGTAACCGTTTTCCTGAGGTGCACACCCTATCCCAAGTGGTTGTGGCAAGCTAAAGCAAATGCCCTCCACTTCTCTGGAAGAAACCACAGTGCCCAGCCATGTTCTAAGCCCTCCCATCCTCCCTGGGCTTCTGGCAGCAGGAGTGAAAAGAGAAGAGCAGAGCACTGGGACCCGTTTGACAAAACCCGGCTTCCCACGGGAAAGTCTTTCTCCACGTGCAGACATGCTCCCAGGTGCCTGTGGCAAGGGGAAGGAAATGCCATACACTGACCTGGAAGAGACCACAGGGCCCAGGCACAGTCTGAACCCTTCCCTCAACCCGGCGGTTTTGCTAGCAGGAGTTCAACCCCAACGAACACAGCCCGGAGACCCCTGGGGCAAAAACGGCTTCCGACGATCAAAAGGTGCTTGCTGTGGAACACCTATCCCAAGTGGGGGAAGCCAGCTCAACAAAATGCCACACACCCAGGTGTAAGAAACAACATTGCCCAGGCATGGTCTAAGCCCCTCACCTCGTCCCTGTGCTTTGGGGAGCCGGAGGGACAGCCGAGGCCCACGGCCCTGAGACCCATTTGCAAAAAGCCGGCTTCCCACAGAGACAGTTTTCCTGAGGTGCAGACCCTATCCCAAGTGGTTGTGGCAAGGTAAAGCAAATGCCCAACACTTCCCTGGAAGAAACCACAGTGCCCAGGCATGTTCTAAGCCCTCCCATCCTCCCTGGGCTTCTGGCAGAAGGAGTGAAAAGAGAGGAGCAGAGCACTGGGACCCGTTTGATAAAACCCGGCTTCCCATGGGAAAGTCTTTCTCCACGTGCTGACATGCTCCCAGGTGCCTGTGGCAAGGGGAAGGAAATGCCATACACTGACCTGGAAGAGACCACAGGGCCCAGGCACAGTCTGAACCCTTCCCTCAACCCGGCGGTTTTGCTAGCAGGAGTTCAACCCCAACGAACACAGCCCGGAGACCCCTGGGGCAAAAACGGCTTCCGAAGAACAATAGGTTCTTGCTGTGGAAAACCTATCCCAAGTGGGGGTAGCCAGCTCAACAAAATGCCACACACCCAGGTGTAAGAAACAACATTGCCCAGGCATGGTCTAAGCTCCTCACCTCGTCCCTGTTCTTTGGGGAGCCGGAGGGACAGCCGAGGCCCACGGCCCTGAGACCCCTTTGCAAAAAGCTGGCTTCCCACGGAAACAGTTTTCCTGAGGTGCAGACCCTATCCCAAGTGGTTGTGGCAAGGTAAAGCAAATGCCCTTCACTTCTCTGGAAGAAAACACAGTGCCCAGCCATGTTCTAAGCCCTCCCATCCTCCCTGGGCTTCTGGCAGCAGGAGTGAAAAGAGAGGAGCAGAGCACTGGGACCCGTTTGACAAAACCCGGCTTCCCACGGGAAATTCCCCACGTGCAGACATGCTCCCAGGTGCCTGTGGCAAGGGGAAGGAAATGCCATACACTGACCTGGAAGAGACCACAGGGCCCAGGCACAGTCTGAACCCTTCCCTCAACCCGGCGGTTTTGCTAGCAGGAGTTCAACCCCAACGAACACAGCCCGCAGACCCCTGGGGCAAAAACGGCTTCTGAAGAACAATAGGTGCTAGCTGTGGAAAACCTATCCCAAGTGGGGGTAGCCAGCTCAACAAAATGTCACACACCCAGGTGTAAGAAACAACATTGCCCAGGCATGGTCTAATCCCCTCACCGCGTCCCTGTGCTTTGGGGAGCCGCAGGGACAGCCGAGGCACACGGCCCTGAGACCCCTTTGCAAAAAGCCGGCTTCCCACGGAGACAGTTTTCCTGAGGTGCAGACCCTATCCCAAGTGGTTGTGGCAAGCTAAAGCAAATGCCCTCCACTTCTCTGGAAGAAACCACAGTGCCCAGCCATGTTCTAAGCCCTCCCATCCTCCCTGGGCTTCTGGCAGCAAGAGTGAAAAGAGAGGAGCAGAGCACTGGGACCCGTTTGACAAAACCCGGCTTCCCACGGGAAAGTCTTTCTCCACGTGAAGACATGCTCCCAGGTGCCTGTGGCAAGGGGAAGGAAATGCCATACACTGACCTGGAAGAGACCACAGGGCCCAGGCACAGTCTGAACCCTTCCCTCAACCCGGCGGTTTTGCTAGCAGGAGTTCAACCCCAACGAACACAGCCCGCAGACCCCTGGGGCAAAAACGGCTTCCGACGATCAATAGGTGCTTGCTGTGGAACACCTATCCCAAGTGGGGGAAGCCAGCTCAACAAAATGCCACACACCCAGGTGTAAGAAACAACATTGCCCAGCCATGGTCTAAGCCCCTCACCTCGTCCCTGTGCTTTGGGGAGCCGGAGGGACAGCCGAGGCCCACGGCCCTGAGACCCCTTTGCAAAAAGCTGGCTTCCCACGGAAACAGTTTTCCTGAGGTGCAGACCCTATCCCAAGTGGTTTTGGCAAGGTAAAGCAAATGCCCTTCACTTCTCTGGAAGAAAACACAGTGCCCAGCCATGTTCTAAGCCCTCCCATCCTCCCTGGGCTTCTGGCAGCCGGAGTGAAAAGAGAGGAGCAGAGCACTGGGACCCGTTTGACAAAACCCGGCTTCCCACGGGAAAGTCTCCACGCGCAGACATGCTCCCAGGTGCCTGTGGCAAGGGGAAGGAAATGCCATACACTGACCTGGAAGAGACCACAGGGCCCAGGCACAGTCTGAACCCTTCCCTCAACCCGGCGGTTTTGCTAGAAGGAGTTCAACCCCAACGAACACAGCCCGGAGACCCCTGGGGCAAAAACGGCTTCCGACGAACAATAGGTGCTTGCTGTGGAACACCTATCCCAAGTGGGGGTAGCCAGCTCAACAAAATGCCACACACCCAGGTGTAAGAAACAACATTGCCCAGGCATGGTCTAAGCCCCTCACCTCGTCCCTGTGCTTTGGGGAGCCGGAGGGACAGCCGAGGCACACGGCCCTGAGACCCCTTTGCAAAAAGCCGGCTTCCCACGGAGACAGTTTTCCTGAGGTGCAGACACTATCCCAAGTGGTTGTGGCCAGCTAAAGCAAATGCCCTCCACTTCTCTGGAAGAAACCACAGTGCCCAGCCATGTTCTAAGCCCTCCCATCCTCCCTGGGCTTCTGGCAGCAGGAATGAAAAGAGAGGAGCAGAGCACTGGGACCCGTTTGCAAAACCCGTCTTCCCACGGGAAAGTCTTTCTCCACGTGCAGACATGCTCCCAGGTGCCTGTGGCAAGGGGAAGGAAATGCCATACACTGACCTGGAAGAGACCACAGGGCCCAGGCACAGTCTGAACCCTTCCCTCAACCCGGCGGTTTTGCTAGCAGGAGTTCAACCCCCACGAACACAGCCCGGAGGCCCCTGGGGCAAAAACGGCTTCTGAAGAACAATAGGTGCTTGCTGTGGAACACCTATCCCAAGTGGGAGTAGCCAGCTCAACAAAATGCCACACACCCAGGTGTAAGAAACAACATTTCCCAGGCATGGTCTAAGCCCCTCACCTCGTCCCTGTGCTTTGGGGAGCCGGAGGGACAGCCGAGGCACACGGCCCTGAGACCCCTTTGCAAAAAGCCTGCTTCCCACGGTAACCGTTTTCCTGAGGTGCACACCCTATCCCAAGTGGTTGTGGCAAGATAAAGCAAATGCCCTCCACTTCTCAGGAAGAAACCACAGTGCCCAGCCATGTTCTAAGCCCTCCCATCCTCCCTGGGCTTCTGGCAGCAGGAGTGAAAAGAGAGGAGAAGAGCACTGGGACCCGTTTGACAAAACCCGGCTTGCCACGGGAAAGTCTTTCTCCACGTGCAGACATGCTCCCAGGTGCCTGGGGCAAGGGGAAGGAAATGCCATACACTGACCTGGAAGAGACCACAGGGCCCAGGCACAGTCTGAACCCTTCCCTCAACCCGGCGGTTTTGCTAGCAGGAGTTCAACCCCAACGAACACAGCCCGCAGACCCCTGGGGCAAAAACGGCTTCCGAAGAACAATAGGTGCTTGCTGTGGAAAACCTATCCCAAGTGGGGGTAGCCAGCTCAACAAAATGCCACACACCCAGGTGTAAGAAACAACATTGCCCAGGCATGGTCTAAGCCCCTCACCGCGTCCCTGTGCTTTGGGGAGCCGGAGGGACAGCCGAGGTACACGGCCCTGAGACCCCTTTGCAAAAAGCCGGCTTCCCTCGGAGACAGTTTTCCTGAGGTGCAGACCCTATCCCAAGTGGTTGTGGCAAGCTAAAGCAAATGCCCTCCACTTCTCTGGAAGAAACCACAGTGCCCAGCCATGTTCTAAGCCCTCCCATCCTCCCTGGGCTTCTGGCAGCAAGAGTGAAAAGAGAGGAGCAGAGCACTGGGACCCGTTTGACAAAACCCGGCTTCCCACGGGAAAGTCTTTCTCCACGTGAAGACATGCTCCCAGGTGCCTGTGGCAAGGGGAAGGAAATGCCATACACTGACCTGGAAGAGACCACAGGGCCCAGGCACAGTCTGAACCCTTCCCTCAACCCGGCGGTTTTGCTAGCAGGAGTTCAACCCCCACGAACACAGCCCGGAGACCCCTGGGGCAAAAACGGCTTCCGAAGAATAATAGGTGCTTGCTGTGGAACACCTATCCCAAGTGGGGGTAGCCAGCTCAACAAAATGCCACACACCCAGGTGTAAGAAACAACATTGCCCAGGCATGGTCTAAGCCCCTCACCTCGTCCCTGTGCTTTGGGGAGCCGGAGGGACAGCCGAGGCACACGGCCCTGAGACCCCTTTGCAAAAAGCCTGCTTCCCACGGTAACCGTTTTCCTGAGGTGCACACCCTATCCCAAGTGGTTGTGGCAAGGTAAAGCAAATGCCCTCCACTTCTCTGGAAGAAACCACAGTGCCCAGCCATGTTCTAAGCCCTCCCATCCTCCCTGGGCTTCTGCCAGCAGGAGTGAAAAGAGAAGAGCAGAGAACTGGGACCCGTTTGACAAAACCCGGCTTCCCACGGGAAAGTCTTTCTCCACGCGCAGACATGCTCCCAGGTGCCTGTGGCAAGGGGAAGGAAATGCCATACACTGACCTGGAAGAGACCACAGGGCCCAGGCACAGTCTGAACCCTTCCCTCAACCCGGCGGTTTTGCTAGCAGGAGTTCAACCCCAACGAACACAGCCCGCAGACTCCTGGGGCAAAAACGGCTTCCGAAGAACAATAGGTGCTTGCTGTGGAAAACCTATCCCAAGTGGGGGTAGCCAGCTCAACAAAATGCCACACACCCAGGTGTAAGAAACAACATTGCCCAGGCATGGTCTAAGCCCCTCACCGCGTCCCTGTGCTTTGGGGAGCCGGAGGGACAACCGAGGCACACGGCCCTGAGACCCCTTTGCAAAAAGCCGGCTTCCCACGGAGACAGTTTTCCTGAGGTGCAGACCCTATCAAAGTGGTTGTGGCAAGCTAAAGCAAATGCCCTCCACTTCTCTGGAAGAAACCACAGTGCCCAGCCATGTTCTAAGCCCTCCCATCCTCCCTGGGCTTCTGGCAGCAAGAGTGAAAAGAGAGGAGCAGAGCACTGGGACCCGTTTGACAAAACCCGGCTTCCCACGGGAAAGTCTTTCTCCACGTGAAGACATGCTCCCAGGTCCCTGTGGCAAGGGGAAGGAAATGCCATACACTGACCTGGAAGAGACCACAGGGCCCAGGCACAGACTGAACCCTTCCCTCAAACAGGCGGTTTTGCTAGCAGGAGTTCAACCCCAACGAACACAGCCCGGAGACCCCTGGGGCAAAAACGGCTTCCAACGATCAATAGGTGCTTGCTGTGGAACACCTATCCCAAGTGGGGGAAGCCAGCTCAACAAAATGCCACACACCCAGGTGTAAGAAACAACATTGCCCAGGCATGGTCTAAGCTCCTCACCTCGTCCCTGTGCTTTGGGGAGTCGGAGGGACAGCCGAGGCCCACGGCCCTGAGACCCCTTTGCAAAAAGCTGGCTTCCCACGGACAGTTTTCCTGAGGTGCAGACCCTATCCCAAGTGGTTGTGGCAAGGTAAAGCAAATGCCCTTCACTTCTCTGGAAGAAAACACAGTGCCCAGCCATGTTCTAAGCCCTCCCATCCTCCCTGGGCTTCTGGCAGCAGGAGTGAAAAGAGAGGAGCAGAGCACTGGGACCCGTTTGACAAAACCCGGCTTCCCACGGGAAAGTCTTTCTCCACGTGCAGACATGCTCCCAGGTGCCTGTGGCAAGGGGAAGGAAATGCCATACACTGACCTGGAAGAGACCACAGGGCCCAGGCACAGTCTGAACCCTTCCCTCAACCCGGCGGTTTTGCTAGCAGGAGTTCAACCCCCACGAACACAGCCCGGAGACCCCTGGGGCAAAAACGGCTTCCGAAGAACAATAGGTGCTTGCTGTGGAACACCTATCCCAAGTAGGGGTAGCCAGCTCAACAAAATGCCACACACCCAGGTGTAAGAAACATTACCCAGGCATGGTCTAAGCCCCTCACCTCGTCCCTGTGCTTTGGGGAGCCGGAGGGACAGCCGAGGCACACGGCCCTGAGACCCCTTTGCAAAAAGCCGGCTTCCCACGGAGACAGTTTTCCTGAGGTGCAGACCCTATCCCAAGTGGTTGTGGCAAAGTAAAGCAAATGCCCTCCACTTCTCTGGAAGAAACCACAGTGACCAGCCATGTTCTAAGCCCTCCCATCCTCCCTGGGCTTCTGGCAGCAGGAGTGAAAAGAGAGGAGCAGAGCACTGGGACCCGTTTGACAAAACCCGGCTTCCCACGGGAAAGTCTTTCTCCACGTGCAGACATGCTCCCAGGTGCCTGGGGCAAGGGGAAGGAAATGCCATACACTGACCTGGAAGAGACCACAGGGCCCAGGCACAGTCTGAACCCTTCCCTCAACCCGGCGGTTTTGCTAGCAGGAGTTCAACCCCAACGAACACAGCCCGGAGACCCCTGGGGCAAAAACGGCTTCCGACGATCAATAGGTACTTGCTGTGGAACACCTATCCCAAGAGGGGGAAGCCAGCTCAACAAAATGCCACACACCCAGGTGTAAAATACAACATTGCCCAGGCATGGTCTAAGCCCCTCACCTCGTCCCTGTGCTTTGGGGAGCCGGAGGGACAGCCGAGGCACACGGCCCTGAGACCCCTTTGCAAAAAGCCGGCTTCCCACGGAGACAGTTTTCCTGAGGTGCACCCCCTATCCCAAGTGGTTGTGGCAAGGTAAAGCAAATGCCCTCCACTTCTCTGGAAGAAACCACAGTGCCCAGCCATGTTCTAAGCCCTCCCATCCTCCCTGGGCTTCTGGCAGCAAGAGTGAAAAGAGAGGAGCAGAGCACTGGGACCCGTTTGACAAAACCCGGCTTCCCAAGGGAAAGTCTTTCTCCACGTGCAGACATGCTCCCAGGTGCCTGTGGCAAGGGGAAGGAAATGCCATACACTGACCTGGAAGAGACCACAGGGCCCAGGCACAGTCTGAACCCTTCCCTCAACCCGGCGGTTTTGCTAGCAGGAGTTCAACCCCAACGAACACAGCCCGGAGACCCCTGGGGCAAAAAGGGCTTCCGAAGAACAATAGGTGCTTGCTGTGGAAAACCTATCCCAAGTGGGGGTAGCCAGCTCAACAAAATGCCACACACCCAGGTGTAAGAAACAACATTGCCCAGGCATGGTCTAAGCCCCTCACCTCGTCCCTGTGCTTTGGGGAGCCGGAGGGACAGCCGAGGCACACGGCCCTGAGACCCCTTTGCAAAAAGCCGGCTTCCCACGGAGACAGTTTTCCTGAGGTGCAGACCCTATCCCAAGTGGTTGTGGCAAGCTAAAGCAAATGCCCTCCACTTCTCTGGAAGAAACCACAGTGCCCAGCCATGTTCTAAGCCCTCCCATCCTCCCTGGGCTTCTGGCAGCAAGAGTGAAAAGAGAGTAGCAGAGCACTGGGACCCGTTTGACAAAACCCGGCTTCCCACGGGAAAGTCTTTCTCCACGTGAAGACATGCTCCCAGGTCCCTGTGGCAAGGTTAAGGAAATGCCATACACTGACCTGAAAGAGACCACAGGGCCCAGGCACAGTCTGAACCCTTCCCTCAACCCGGCGGTTTTGCTAGCAGGAGTTCAACCCCAACGAACACAGCCCGCAGACCCCTGGGGCAAAAACGGCTTCCGACGATCAATAGGTGCTTGCTGTGGAACACCTATCCCAAGTGGGGGAAGCCAGCTCAACAAAATGCCACACACCCAGGTGTAAGAAACAACATTGCCCAGGCATGGTCTAAGCTCCTCACCTCGTCCCTGTGCTTTGGGGAGCCGGAGGGACAGCCGAGGCCCACGGCCCTGAGACCCCTTTGCAAAAAGCTGGCTTCCCACGGAAACAGTTTTCCTGAGGTGCAGACCCTATCCCAAGTGGTTGTGGCAAGGTAAAGCAAATGCCCTTCACTTCTCTGGAAGAAAACACAGTGCCCAGCCATGTTCTAAGCCCTCCCATCCTCCCTGGGCTTCTGGCAGCAGGAGTGAAAAGAGAGGAGCAGAGCACTGGGACCCGTTTGACAAAAACCGGCTTCCCACGGGAAAGTCTCCACGCGCAGACATGCTCCCAGGTGCCTGTGGCAAGGGGAAGGAAATGCCATAAACTGACCTGGAAGAGACCACAGGGCCCAGGCACAGTCTGAACCCTTCCCTCAACCCGGCGGTTTTGCTAGCAGGAGTTCAACCCCAACGAACACAGCCCGCAGACCCCTGGGGCAAAAACGGCTTCCGAAGAAAAATATGTGCTTGCTGTGGAAAACCTATCCCAAGTGGGGGTAGCCAGCTCAACAAAATGCCACACACCCAGGTGTAAGAAACAACATTGCCCAGCCATGGTCTAAGACCCTCACCTCGTCCCTGTGCTTTGGGGAGCCAGAGGGACAGCCGAGGCCCACGACCCTGAGACCCCTTTGCAAAAAGCCAGCTTCCCACGGAAACAGTTTTCCTGAGGTGCAGATCCTCTCACAAGTGGTTGTGGCAAGGTAAAGCAAATGCCCTCCACTTCTCTGGAAGAAACCACAGTGCCCAGCCATGTTCTAAGCCCTCCCATCCTCCCTGGGCTTCTGGCAGCAGGAGTGAAAAGAGAGGAGCAGAGCACTGGGACCCGTTTGACAAAACCCGGCTTCCCACGGGAAAGTCTTTCTCCACGTGCAGACATGCTCCCAGGTGCCTGGGGCAAGGGGAAGGAAATGCCATACACTGACCTGGAAGAGACCACAGGGCCCAGGCACAGTCTGAACCCTTCCCTCAACCCGGCGGTTTTGCTAGCAGGAGTTCAACCCCAACGAACACAGCCCGGAGACCCCTGGGGCAAAAACGGCTTCCGACGATCAATAGGTTCTTGCTGTGGAACACCTATCCCAAGAGGGGGAAGCCAGCTCAACAAAATGCCACACACCCAGGTGTAAGAAACAACATTGCCCAGGCATGGTCTAAGCCCCTCACCTCGTCCCTGTGCTTTGGGGAGCCGGAGGGACAGCCGAGGCACACGGCCCTGAGACCCCTTTGCAAAAAGCCGGCTTCCCACGGAGACAGTTTTCCTGAGGTGCAGACCCTATCCCAAGTGGTTGTGGCAAGCTAAAGCAAATGCCCTCCACTTCTCTGGAAGAAACCACAGTGCCCAGCCATGTTCTAAGCCCTCCCATCCTCCCTGGGCTTCTGGCAGCAAGAGTGAAAAGAGAGTAGCAGAGCACTGGGACCCGTTTGACAAAACCCGGCTTCCCACGGGAAAGTCTTTCTCCACGTGAAGACATGCTCCCAGGTCCCTGTGGCAAGGGGAAGGAAATGCCATACACTGACCTGGAAGAGACCACAGGGCCCAGGCACAGTCTGAACCCTTCCCTCAACCCGGCGGTTTTGCTAGCAGGAGTTCAACCCCAACGAACACAGCCCGCAGACCCCTGGGGCAAAAACGGCTTCCGACGATCAATAGGTGCTTGCTGTGGAACACCTATCCCAAGTGGGGGAAGCCAGCTCAACAAAATGCCACACACCCAGGTGTAAGAAACAACATTGCCCAGGCATGGTCTAAGCTCCTCACCTCGTCCCTGTGCTTTGGGGAGCCGGAGGGACAGCCGAGGCCCACGGCCCTGAGACCCCTTTGCAAAAAGCTGGCTTCCCACGGAAACAGTTTTCCTGAGGTGCAGACCCTATCCCAAGTGGTTGTGGCAAGGTAAAGCAAATGCCCTTCACTTCTCTGGAAGAAAACACAGTGCCCAGCCATGTTCTAAGCCCTCCCATCCTCCCTGGGCTTCTGGCAGCAGGAGTGAAAAGAGAGGAGCAGAGCACTGGGACCCGTTTGACAAAAACCGGCTTCCCACGGGAAAGTCTCCACGCGCAGACATGCTCCCAGGTGCCTGTGGCAAGGGGAAGGAAATGCCATAAACTGACCTGGAAGAGACCACAGGGCCCAGGCACAGTCTGAACCCTTCCCTCAACCCGGCGGTTTTGCTAGCAGGAGTTCAACCCCAACGAACACAGCCCGCAGACCCCTGGGGCAAAAACGGCTTCCGAAGAAAAATATGTGCTTGCTGTGGAAAACCTATCCCAAGTGGGGGTAGCCAGCTCAACAAAATGCCACACACCCAGGTGTAAGAAACAACATTGCCCAGCCATGGTCTAAGACCCTCACCTCGTCCCTGTGCTTTGGGGAGCCAGAGGGACAGCCGAGGCCCACGACCCTGAGACCCCTTTGCAAAAAGCCAGCTTCCCACGGAAACAGTTTTCCTGAGGTGCAGATCCTCTCACAAGTGGTTGTGGCAAGGTAAAGCAAATGCCCTCCACTTCTCTGGAAGAAACCACAGTGCCCAGCCATGTTCTAAGCCCTCCCATCCTCCCTGGGCTTCTGGCAGCAGGAGTGAAAAGAGAGGAGCAGAGCACTGGGACCCGTTTGACAAAACCCGGCTTCCCACGGGAAAGTCTTTCTCCACGTGCAGACATGCTCCCAGGTGCCTGGGGCAAGGGGAAGGAAATGCCATACACTGACCTGGAAGAGACCACAGGGCCCAGGCACAGTCTGAACCCTTCCCTCAACCCGGCGGTTTTGCTAGCAGGAGTTCAACCCCAACGAACACAGCCCGCAGACCCCTGGGGCAAAAACGGCTTCCGACGATCAATAGGTTCTTGCTGTGGAACACCTATCCCAAGAGGGGGAAGCCAGCTCAACAAAATGCCACACACCCAGGTGTAAGATACAACATTGCCCAGGCATGGTCTAAGCCCCTCACCTCGTCCCTGTGCTTTGGGGAGCCGGAGGGACAGCCGAGGCACACGGCCCTGAGACCCCTTTGCAAAAAGCCGGCTTCCCACGGTAACCGTTTTCCTGAGGTGCACACCCTATCCCAAGTGGTTGTGGCAAGGTAAAGCAAATGCCCTCCACTTCTCTGGAAGAAACCACAGTGCCCAGCCATGTTCTAAGCCCTCCCATCCTCCCTGGGCTTCTGGCAGCAGGAGTGAAAAGAGAGGAGCAGAGCACTGGGACCCGTTTGACAAAACCCGGCTTCCCACGGGAAAGTCTTTCTCCACGCGCAGACATGCTCCCAGGTGCCTGTGGCAAGGGGAAGGAAATGCCATACACTGACCTGGAAGAGACCACAGGGCCCAGGCACAGTCTGAACCCTTCCCTCAACCCGGCGGTTTTGCTAGCAGGAGTTCAACCCCAACGAACACAGCCCGCAGACCCCTGGGGCAAAAACGGCTTCCGAAGAACAATAGGTGCTTGCTGTGGAAAACCTATCCCAAGTGGGGGTAGCCAGCTCAACAAAATGCCACACACCCAGGTGTAAGAAACAACATTGCCCAGGCATGGTCTAAGCCCCTCACCGCGTCCCTGTGCTTTGGGGAGCCGGAGGGACAACCGAGGCACACGGCCCTGAGACCCATTTGCAAAAAGCCGGCTTCCCACGGAGACAGTTTTCCTGAGGTGCAGACCCTATCCCAAGTGGTTGTGGCAAGCTAAAGCAAATGCCCTCCACTTCTCTGGAAGAAACCACAGTGCCCAGCCATGTTCTAAGCCGTCCCATCCTCCCTGGGCTTCTGGCAGCAAGAGTGAAAAGAGAGGAGCAGAGCACTGGGACCCGTTTGACAAAACCCGGCTTCCCACGGGAAAGTCTTTCTCCACGTGCAGACATGCTCCCAGGTGCCTGTGGCAAGGGGAAGGAAATGCCATACACTGACCTGGAAGAGACCACAGGGCCCAGGCACAGTCTGAACCCTTCCCTCAACCCGGCGGTTTTGCTAGCAGGAGTTCAACCCCAACGAACACAGCCCGCAGACACCTGGGGCAAAAACGGCTTACGACGATCAATAGGTGCTTGCTGTGGAACACCTATCCCAAGTGGGGGAAGCCAGCTCAACAAAATGCCACACACCCAGGTGTAAGAAACAACATTGCCCAGGCATGGTCTAAGCTCCTCACCTCGTCCCTGTGCTTTGGGGAGCCGGAGGGACAGCCGAGGCCCACGGCCCTGAGACCCCTTTGCAAAAAGCTGGCTTCCCACGGAAACAGTTTTCCTGAGGTGCAGACCCTATCCCAAGTGGTTGTGGCAAGGTAAAGCAAATGCCCTTCACTTCTCTGGAAGAAAACACAGTGCCCAGCCATGTTCTAAGCCCTCCCATCCTCCCTGGGCTTCTGGCAGCAGGAGTGAAAAGAGAGGAGCAGAGCACTGGGACCCGTTTGACAAAACCCGGCTTCCCACGGGAAATTCTTTCTCCACGTGCAGACTTGCTCCCAGGTGCCTGTGGCAAGGGGAAGGAAATGCCATACACTGACCTGGAAGAGACCACAGGGCCCAGGCACAGTCTGAACCCTTCCCTCAACCCGGCGGTTTTGCTAGCAGGAGTTCAACCCCAACGAACACAGCCCGGAGACCTCTGGGGCAAAAACGGCTTCCGACGAACAATAGGTGCTTGCTGTGGAACACCTATCCCAAGTGGGGGTAGCCAGCTCAACAAAATGCCACACACCCAGGTGTAAGAAACAACATTACCCAGGCATGGTCTAAGCCCCTCACCTCGTCCCTGTGCTTTGGGGAGCCGGAGGGACAGCCGAGGCACAGTGCCCTGAGACCCCTTTGCAAAAAGCCGGCTTCCCACGGAAACAGTTTTCCTGAGGTGCAGACCCTATCCCAAGTGGTTGTGGCAAGCTAAAGCAAATGACCTCCAATTCTCTGGAAGAAACCGCAGTGCCCAGCCATGTTCTAAGCCCTCCCATCCTCCCTGGGCTTCTGGCAGCAGGAGTGAAAAGAGAGGAGCAGAGCACTGGGACCCGTTTGACAAAACCCGGCTTCCCACGGGAAAGTCTTTCTCCACGTGCAGACATGCTCCCAGGTGCCTGTGGCAAGGGGAAGGAAATGCCATACACTGACCTGGAAGAGACCACAGGGCCCAGGCACAGTCTGAACCCTTCCCTCAACCCGGCGGTTTTGCTAGCAGGAGTTCAACCCCAACGAACACAGCCCGGAGACCCCTGAGGCAAAAACGGCTTCCGACGAACAATAGGTGCTTGCTGTGGAACACCTATCCCAAGTGGGGGTAGCCAGCTCAACAAAATGCCACACACCCAGGTGTAAGAAACAACATTGCCCAGGCATGGTCTAAGCCCCTCACCTCGTCCCTGTGCTTTGGCGAGCCGTAGGGACAGCCGAGGCACACGGCCCTGAGACCCCTTTGCAAAAAGCCGGCTTCCCACGGAGACAGTTTTCCTGAGGTGCAGACCCTATCCCAAGTGGTTGTGGCAAGCTAAAGCAAATGACCACCAATTCTCTGGAAGAAACCGCAGTGCCCAGCCATGTTCTAAGCCCTCCCATCCTCCCTGGGCTTCTGGCAGCAGGAGTGAAAAGAGAGGAGCAGAACACTGGGACCCGTTTGACAAAACCCGGCTTCCCAAGGGAAAGTCTTTCTCCACGCGCAGACATGCTCCCAGGTGCCTGTGGCAAGGGGAAGGAAATGCCATACACTGACCTGGAAGAGACCACAGGGCCCAGGCACAGTATGAACCCTTCCCTCAACCCGGCGGTTTTGCTAGCAGGAGTTCAACCCCAACGAACACAGCCCGGAGACCACTGGGGCAAAAACGGCTTCCGACGATCAAAAGGTGCTTGCTGTGGAACACCTATCCCAAGTGGGGGAAGCCAGCTCAACAAAATGCCACACACCCAGGTGTAAGAAACAACATTGCCCAGGCATGGTCTAAGCCCCTCACCTCGTCCCTGTGCTTTGGGGAGCCGGAGGGACAGCCGAGGCACACGGCCCTGAGACCCATTTGCAAAAAGCCGGCTTCCCACAGAGACAGTTTTCCTGAGGTGCAGACCCTATCCCAAGTGGTTGTGGCAAGGTAAAGCAAATGCCCAACACTTCTCTGGAAGAAACCACAGTGCCCAGGCATGTTCTAAGCCCTCCCATCCTCCCTGGGCTTCTGGCAGAAGGAGTGAAAAGAGAGGAGCAGAGCACTGGGACCCGTTTGATAAAACCCGGCTTCCCACGGGAAAGTCTTTCTCCACGTGCAGACATGCTCCCAGGTGCCTGGGGCAAGGGGAAGGAAATGCCATACACTGACCTGGAAGAGACCACAGGGCCCAGGCACAGTCTAAACCCTTCCCTCAACCCGGCGGTTTTGCTAGCAGGAGTTCAACCCCAACGAACACAGCCCGGAGACCCCTGGGGCAAAAACGGCTTCCGACGATCAATAGGTGCTTGCTGTGGAACACCTATCCCAAGTGGGGGTAGCCAGCTCAACAAAATGCCACACACCCAGGTGTAAGAAACAACATTGCCCAGGCATGGTCTAAGCCCCTCACCTCGTCCCTGTGCTTTGGGGAGCCGGAGGGACGGCCGAGGCACACGGCCCTGAGACCCCTTTGCAAAAAGCCGGCTTCCCACGTTTACCGTTTTCCTGAGGTGCACACCCTATCCCAAGTGGTTGTGGCAAGGTAAAGCAAATGCCCTCCACTTCTCTGGAAGAAACCACAGTGCCCAGCCATGTTCTAAGCCCTCCCATCCTCCCTGGGCTTCTGGCAGAAGGAGTGAAAAGAGAGGAGCAGAGCACTGGGACCCGTTTGACAAAAACCGGCTTCCCACGGGAAAGTCTTTCTCCACGTGCTGACATGCTCCCAGGTGCCTGTGGCAAGGGGAAGGAAATGCCATACACTGACCTGGAAGAGACCACAGGGCCCAGGCACAGTCTGAACCCTTCCCTCAACCCGGCGGTTTTGCTAGCAGGAGTTCAACCCCAACGAACACAGCCCGGAGACCCCTGGGGCAAAAACGGCTTCCGACGATCAATAGGTGCTTGCTGTGGAACACCTATCCCAAGTGGGGGAAGCCAGCTCAACAAAATGCCACACACCCAGGTGTAAGAAACAACATTGCCCAGGCATGGTCTAAGCCCCTCACCTCGTCCCTGTGCTTTGGGGAGCCGGAGGGACACCCGAGGCACACGGCCCTGAGACCCCTTTGCAAAAAGCCGGCTTCCCACGGTTACCGTTTTCCTGAGGTGCACACCCTATCCCAAGTGGTTGTGGCAAGGTAAAGCAAATGCCCTCCACTTCTCTGGAAGAAAACACAGTGCCCAGCCATGTTCTAAGCCCTCCCATCCTCCCTGGGCTTCTGGCAGCAGGAGTGAAAAGAGAGGAGCAGAGCACTGGGACCCGTTTGACAAAACCCGGCTTCCCACGGGAAAGTCTTTCTCCACGTGCAGACATGCTCCCAGGTGCCTGGGGCAAGGGGAAGGAAATGCCATACACTGACCTGGAAGAGACCACAGGGCCCAGGCACAGTCTGAACCCTTCCCTCAACCCGGCGGTTTTGCTAGCAGGAGTTCAACCCCAACGAACACAGCCCGGAGACCCCTGGGGCAAAAACGGCTTCCGACGAACAATAGGTGCTTGCTGTGGAACACCTATCCCAAGTGGGGGTAGCCAGCTCAACAAAATGCCACACACCCAGGTGTAAGTAACAACATTGCCCAGGCTTGGTCTAAGCCCCTCACCTCGTCCCTGTGCTTTGGGGAGCCGTAGGGACAGCCGAGGCACACGGCCCTGAGACCCCTTTGCAAAAAGCCGGCTTCCCACAGAGACAGTTTTCCTGAGGGGCAGACCCTATCCCAAGTGGTTGTGGCAAGGTAAAGCAAATGCCCTCCAGTTCTCTGAAAGAAACCACAGTGCCCAGCCATGTTCTAAGCCCTCCCATCCTCCCTGGGCTTCTGGCAGCAAGAGTGAAAAGAGAGGAGCAGAGCACTGGGACCCGTTTGACAAAACCCGGCGTCCCACGGGAAAGTCTTTCTCCACGTGCAGACATACTCCCAGGTGCCTAGGGCAAGGGGAAGGAAATGCCATACACTGACCTGGAAGAGACCACAGGGCCCAGGCACAGTCTGAAACCTTCCCTCAACCCGGCGGTTTTGCTAGCAGGAGTTCAACCCCAACGAACACAGCCCGGAGACCCCTGGGGCAAAAACGGCTTCCGACGATCAATAGGTGCTTGCTGTGGAACACCTATCCAAAGTGGGAGAAGCCAGCTCAACAAAATGCCACACACCCAGGTGTAAGAAACAACATTGCCCCGGCATGGTCTAAGCCCCTCACCTCGTCCCTGTGCTTTGGGGAGCCGGAGGTACAGCCGAGGCACAGTGCCCTGAGACCCCTTTGCAAAAAGCCGGCTTCCCACGGAAACAGTTTTCCTGAGGTGCAGACCCTATCCCAAGTGGTTGTGGCAAGCTAAAGCAAATGACCTCCAATTCTCTGGAAGAAACCGCAGTGCCCAGCCATGTTCTAAGCCCTCCCATCCTCCCTGGGCTTCTGGCAGCAGGAGTGAAAAGAGAGGAGCAGAGCACTGGGACCCGTTTGACAAAACCCGGCTTCCCACGGGAAAGGCTTTCTCCACGTGCAGACATGCTCCCAGGTGCCTGTGGCAAGGGGAAGGAAATGCCATACACTGACCTGGAAGAGACCACAGGGCCCAGGCACAGTCTGAACCCTTCCCTCAACCCGGCGGTTTTGCTAGCAGGAGTTCAACCCCAACGAACACAGCCCGGAGACCCCTGGGGCAAAAACGGCTTCCGACGAACAATAGGTGCTTGCTGTGGAACACCTATCCCAAGTGGGGGTAGCCAGCTCAACAAAATGCCACACACCCAGGTGTAAGAAACAACATTGCCCAGGCATGGTCTAAGCCCCTCACCTCGTCCCTGTGCTTTGGCGAGCCGGAGGGACAGCCGAGGCACACGGCCCTGAGACCCCTTTGCAAAAAGCCGGCTTCCCACGGAGACAGTTTTCCTGAGGTGCAGACCCTATCTCAAGTGGTTGTGGCAAGCTAAAGCAAATGACCTCCAATTCTCTGGAAGAAACCGCAGTGCCCAGCCATGTTCTAAGCCATCCCATCCTCCCTGGGCTTCTGGCAGCAGGAGTGAAAAGAGAGGAGCAGAACACTGGGACCCGTTTGACAAAACCCGGCTTCCCAAGGGAAAGTCTTTCTCCACGCGCAGACATGCTCCCAGGTGCCTGTGGCAAGGGGAAGGAAATGCCATACACTGAACTGGAAGAGACCGCAGGGCCCAGGCACAGTCTGAACCCTTCCCTCAACCCGGCTGTTTTGCTAGCAGGAGTTCAACCCCAACGAACACAGCCCGGAGACCCCTGGGGCAAAAACGGCTTCCGACGATCAAAAGGTGCTTGCTGTGGAACACCTATCCCAAGTGGGGGAAGCCAGCTCAACAAAATGCCACACACCCAGGTGTAAGAAACCACAGTGCCCAGGCATGTTCTAAGCCCTCCCATCCTCCCTGGGCTTCTGGCAGCAAGAGTGAAAAGAGAGGAGCAGAGCACTGGGACCCGTTTGACAAAACCCGGCTTCCCACGGGAAAGTCATTCTCCACGTGAAGACATGCTCCCAGGTGCCTGTGGCAAGGGGAAGGAAATGCCATACACTGACCTGGAAGAGACCACAGGGCCCAGGCACAGTCTGAACCCTTCCCTCAACCCGGCGGTTTTGCTAGCAGGAGTTCAAACCCCACGAACACAGCCCGGAGACCCCTGGGGCAAAAACGGCTTCCGAAGAACAATAGGTGCTTGCTGTGGAACACCTATCCCAAGTGGGAGTAGCCAGCTCAACAAAATGCCACACACCCAGGTGTAAGAAACAACATTGCCCAGGCATGGTCTAAGCCCCTCACCTCGTCCCTGTGCTTTGGGGAGCCGGAGGGACAGCCGAGGCACACGGCCCTGAGACCCCTTTGCAAAAAGCCTGCTTCCCACGGTAACCGTTTTCCTGAGGTGCACACCCTATCCCAAGTGGTTGTGGCAAGGTAAAGCAAATGCCCTCCACTTCTCTGGAAGAAACCACAGTGCCCAGCCATGTTCTAAGCCCTCCCATCCTCCCTGGGCTTCTGGCAGCAGGAGTGAAAAGAGAGGAGCAGAACACTGGGACCCGTTTGACAAAACCCGGCTTCCCACGGGAAAGTCTTTCTCCACGTGCAGACATGCTCCCAGGTGCCTGGGGCAAGGGGAAGGAAATGCCATACACTGACCTGGAAGAGACCACAGGGCCCAGGCACAGTCTGAAACCTTCCCTCAACCCGGCGGTTTTGCTAGCAGGAGTTCAACCCCAACGAACACAGCCCGGAGACCCCTGGGGCAAAAACGGCTTCCGACGAACAATAGGTGCTTGCTGTGGAAGACCTATCCCAAGTGGGGGTAGCCAGCTCAACAAAATGCCACACACCCAGGTGTAAGAAACAACATTGCCCAGGCATGGTCTAAGCCCCTCACCTCGTTACTGTGCTTTGGCGAGCCGGAGGGACAGCCGAGGCCCACGGCCCTGAGACCCCTTTGCAAAAAGCCGGCTTCCCACGGAGACAGTTTTCCTGAGGTGCAGACCCTATCCCAAGTGGTTGTGGCAAGCTAAAGCAAATGACCTCCAATTCTCTGCAAGAAACCGCAGTGCCCAGCCATGTTCTAAGCCCTCCCATCCTCCCTGGGCTTCTGGCAGCAGGAGTGAAAAGAGAGGAGCAGAACACTGGGACCCGTTTGACAAAACCCGGCTTCCCAAGGGAAAGTCTTTCTCCACGCGCAGACATGCTCCCAGGTGCCTGTGGCAAGGGGAAGGAAATGCCATACACTGACCTGGAAGAGACCACAGGGCCCAGGCACAGTCTGAACCCTTCCCTCATCCCGGCGGTTTTGCTAGCAGGAGTTCAACCCCAACGAACACAGCCCGGAGACCCTTGGGGCAAAAACGGCTTCCGACGATCAAAAGGTGCTTGCTGTGGAACACCTATCCCAAGTGGGGGAAGCCAGCTCAACAAAATGCCACACACCCAGGTGTAAGAAACAACATTGCCCAGGCATGGTCTAAGCCCCTCACCTCGTCCCTGTGCTTTGGGGAGCCGGAGGGACAGCCGAGGCCCACGGCCCTGAGACCCATTTGCAAAAAGCCGGCTTCCCACAGAGAGAGTTTTCCTGAGGTGCAGACCCTATCCCAAGTGGTTGTGGCAAGGTAAAGCAAATGCCCAACACTTCTCTGGAAGAAACCACAGTGCCCAGGCATGTTCTAAGCCCTCCCATCCTCCCTGGGCTTCTGCCAGAAGGAGTGAAAAGAGAGGAGCAGAGCACTGGGACCCGTTTGATAAAACCCGGCTTCCCACGGGAAAGTCTTTCTCCACGTGCTGACATGCTCCCAGGTGCCTGTGGCAAGGGGAAGGAAATGCCATACACTGACCTGGAAGAGACCACAGGGCCCAGGCACAGTCTGAACCCTTCCCTCAACCCGGCGGTTTTGCTAGCAGGAGTTCAACCCCCACGAACACAGCCCGGAGACCCCTGGGGCAAAAACGGCTTCCGACGAACAATAGGTGCTTGCTGTGGAACACCTATCCCAAGTGGGGGTAGCCAGCTCAACAAAATGCCACACACCCAGGTGTAAGAAACAACATTGCCCAGGCATGGTCTAAGCCCCTCACCGCGTCCCTGTGCTTTGGGGAGCCGGAGGGACAGCAGAGGCACACGGCCCTGAGTCCCCTTTGCAAAAAGCCGGCTTCCCACGGAGACAGTTTTCCTGAGGTGCAGACCCTATCCCAAGTGGTTGTGGCAAGCTAAAGCAAATGCCCTCCACTTCTCTGGAAGAAACCACAGTGCCCAGCCATGTTCTAAGCCCTCCCATCCTCCCTGGGCTTCTGGCAGCAAGAGTGAAAAGAGAGGAGCAGAGCACTGGGACCCGTTTGACAAAACCCGGCTTCCCACGGGAAAGTCTTTCTCCACGTGAAGACATGCTCCCAGGTGCCTGTGGCAAGGGGAAGGAAATGCCATACACTGACCTGGAAGAGACCACAGGGCCCAGGCACAGTCTGAACCCTTCCCTCAACCCGGCGGTTTTGCTAGCAGGACTTCAACCCCCACGAACACAGCCCGGAGACCCCTGGGGCAAAAACGGCTTCCGAAGAACAATAGGTGCTTGCTGTGGAACACCTATCCCAAGTGGGAGTAGCCAGCTCAACAAAATGCCACACACCCAGGTGTAAGAAACAACATTGCCCAGGCATGGTCTAAGCCCCTCACCGCGTCCCTGTGCTTTGGGGAGCCGGAGGGACAGCCGAGGCACATGGCCCTGAGACCCCTTTGCAAAAAGCCGGCTTCCCACGGAGACAGTTTTCCTGAGGTGCAGACCCTATCCCAAGTGGTTGTGGCAAGCTAAAGCAAATGCCCTCCACTTCTCTGGAAGAAACCACAGTGCCCAGCCATGTTCTAAGGCCTCCCATCCTCCCTGGGCTTCTGGCAGCAAGAGTGAAAAGAGAGGAGCAGAGCACTGGGACCCGTTTGACAAAACCCGGCTTCCCACGGGAAAGTCTTTCTCCACGTGAAGACATGCTCCCAGGTGCCTGTGGCAAGGGGAAGGAAATGCCATACACTGACCTGGAAGAGACCACAGGGCCCAGGCACAGTCTGAACCCTTCCCTCAACCCGGCGGTTTTGCTAGCAGGAGTTCAACCCCCACGAACACAGCCCGGAGACCCCTGGGGCAAAAACGGCTTCCGAAGAACAATAGGTGCTTGCTGTGGAACACCTATCCCAAGTGGGAGTAGCCAGCTCAACAAAATGCCACACACCCAGGTGTAAGAAACAACATTGCCCAGGCATGGTCTAAGCCCCTCACCTCGTCCCTGTGCTTTGGGGAGCCGGAGGGACAGCCGAGGCACACGGCCCTGAGACCCCTTTGCAAAAAGCCTGCTTCCCACGGTAACCGTTTTCCTGAGGTGCACACCCTATCCCAAGTGGTTGTGGCAAGGTAAAGCAAATGCCCTCCACTTCTCTGGAAGAAACCACAGTGCCCAGCCATGTTCTAAGCCCTCCCATCCTCCCTGGGCTTCTGGCAGCAGGAGTGAAAAGAGAAGAGCAGACCACTGGGACCCGTTTGACAAAACCCGGCTTCCCACGGGAAAGTCTTTCTCCACGTGCAGACATGCTCCCAGGTGCCTGTGGCAAGGGGAAGGAAATGCCATACACTGACCTGGAAGAGACCACAGGGCCCAGGCACAGTCTGAACCCTTCCCTCAACCCGGCGGTTTTGCTAGCAGGAGTTCAACCCCAACGAACACAGCCCGGAGACCCCTGGGGCAAAAACGGCTTCCGACGATCAAAAGGTGCTTGCTGTGGAACACCTATCCCAAGTGGGGGTAGCCAGCTCAACAAAATGCCACACACCCAGGTGTAAGAAACAACATTGCCCAGGCATGGTCTAAGCCCCTCACCTCGTCCCTGTGCTTTGGGGAGCCGGAGGGACAGCCGAGGCCCACGGCCCTGAGACCCATTTGCAAAAAGCCGGCTTCCCACAGTGACAGTTTTCCTGAGGTGCAGACCCTATCCCAAGTGGTTGTGGCAAGGTAAAGCAAATGCCCAACACTTCCCTGGAAGAAACCACAGTGCCCAGCCATGTTCTAAGCCCTCCCATCCTCCCTGGGCTTCTGGCAGAAGGAGTGAAAAGAGAGGAGCAGAGCACTGGGACCCGTTTGATAAAACCCGGCTTCCCACGGGAAAGTCTTTCTCCACGTGCTGACATGCTCCCAGGTGCCTGTGGCAAGGGGAAGGAAATGCCATACACTGACCTGGAAGAGACCACAGGGCCCAGGCACAGTCTGAACCCTTCCCTCAACCCGGCGGTTTTGCTAGCAGGAGTTCAACCCCAACGAACACAGCCCGGAGACCCCTGGGGCAAAAACGGCTTCCGAAGAACAATAGGTGCTTGCTGTGGAAAACCTATCCCAAGTGGGGGTAGCCAGCTCAACAAAATGCCACACACCCAGGTGTAAGAAACAACATTGCCCAGGCATGGTCTAAGCCCCTCACCGCGTCCCTGTGCTTTGGGGAGCCGGAGGGACAGCCGAGGCACACGGCCCTGAGACCCCTTTGCAAAAAGCCGGCTTCCCACGGAGACAGTTTTCCTGAGGTGCAGACCCTATCCCAAGTGGTTGTGGCAAGCTAAAGCAAATGCCCTCCACTTCTCTGGAAGAAACCACAGTGCCCAGCCATGTTCTAAGCCCTCCCATCCTCCCTGGGCTTCTGGCAGCAAGAGTGAAAAGAGAGGAGCAGAGCACTGGGACCCGTTTGACAAAACCCGGCTTCCCACGGGAAAGTCTTTCTCCACGTGAAGACATGCTCCCAGGTCCCTGTGGCAAGGGGAAGGAAATGCCATACACTGACCTGGAAGAGACCACAGGGCCCAGGCACAGTCTGAACCCTTCCCTCAACCCGGCGGTTTTGCTAGCAGGAGTTCAACCCCCACGAACACAGCCCGGAGACCCCTGGGGCAAAAACGGCTTCCGAAGAACAATAGGTGCTTGCTCTGGAACACCTATCCCAAGTGGGAGTAGCCAGCTCAACAAAATGCCACACACCCAGGTGTAAGAAACAACATTGCCCAGGCATGGTCTAAGCCCCTCACCGCGTCCCTGTGCTTTGGGGAGCCGGAGGGACAGCCGAGGCACACGGCCCTGAGACCCCTTTGCAAAAAGCCGGCTTCCCACGGAGACAGTTTTCCTGAGGTGCAGACCCTATCCCAAGTGGTTGTGGCAAGCTAAAGCAAATGCCCTCCACTTCTCTGGAAGAAACCACAGTGCCCAGCCATGTTCTAAGCCCTCCCATCCTCCCTGGGCTTCTGGCAGCAAGAGTGAAAAGAGAGGAGCAGAGCACTGGGACCCGTTTGACAAAACCCGGCTTCCCACGGGAAAGTCTTTCTCCACGTGAAGACATGCTCCCAGGTGCCTGTGGCAAGGGGAAGGAAATGCCATACACTGACCTGGAAGAGACCACAGGGCCCAGGCACAGTCTGAACCCTTCCCTCAACCCGGCGGTTTTGCTAGCAGGAGTTCAACCCCAACGAACACAGCCCGGAGACCCCTGGGGCAAAAAGGGCTTCCGAAGAACAATAGGTGCTTGCTGTGGAACACCTATCCCAAGTGGGGGTAGCCAGCTCAACAAAATGCCACACACCCAGGTGTAAGAAACAACATTGCCCAGGCATGGTCTAAGCCCCTCACCTCGTCCCTGTGCTTTGGGGAGCCGGAGGGACAGCCGAGGCACACGGCCCTGAGACCCCTTTGCAAAAAGCCGGCTTCCCACGGAGACAGTTTTCCTGAGGTGCAGACCCTATCCCAAGTGGTTGTGGCAAGCTAAAGCAAATGCCCTCCACTTCTCTGGAAGAAACCACAGTGCCCAGCCATGTTCTAAGCCCTCCCATCCTCCCTGGGCTTCTGGCAGCAAGAGTGAAAAGAGAGTAGCAGAGCACTGGGACCCGTTTGACAAAACCCGGCTTCCCACGGGAAAGTCTTTCTCCACGTGAAGACATGCTCCCAGGTCCCTGTGGCAAGGGGAAGGAAATGCCATACACTGACCTGAAAGAGACCACAGGGCCCAGGCACAGTCTGAACCCTTCCCTCAACCCGGCGGTTTTGCTAGCAGGAGTTCAACCCCAACGAACACAGCCCGCAGACCCCTGGGGCAAAAACGGCTTCCGACGATCAATAGGTGCTTGCTGTGGAACACCTATCCCAAGTGGGGGAAGCCAGCTCAACAAAATGCCACACACCCAGGTGTAAGAAACAACATTGCCCAGGCATGGTCTAAGCTCCTCACCTCGTCCCTGTGCTTTGGGGAGCCGGAGGGACAGCCGAGGCCCACGGCCCTGAGACCCCTTTGCAAAAAGCTGGCTTCCCACGGAAACAGTTTTCCTGAGGTGCAGACCCTATCCCAAGTGGTTGTGGCAAGGTAAAGCAAATGCCCTTCACTTCTCTGGAAGAAAACACAGTGCCCAGCCATGTTCTAAGCCCTCCCATCCTCCCTGGGCTTCTGGCAGCAGGAGTGAAAAGAGAGGAGCAGAGCACTGGGACCCGTTTGACAAAAACCGGCTTCCCACGGGAAAGTCTCCACGCGCAGACATGCTCCCAGGTGCCTGTGGCAAGGGGAAGGAAATGCCATAAACTGACCTGGAAGAGACCACAGGGCCCAGGCACAGTCTGAACCCTTCCCTCAACCCGGCGGTTTTGCTAGCAGGAGTTCAACCCCAACGAACACAGCCCGCAGACCCCTGGGGCAAAAACGGCTTCCGAAGAAAAATATGTGCTTGCTGTGGAAAACCTATCCCAAGTGGGGGTAGCCAGCTCAACAAAATGCCACACACCCAGGTGTAAGAAACAACATTGCCCAGCCATGGTCTAAGACCCTCACCTCGTCCCTGTGCTTTGGGGAGCCAGAGGGACAGCCGAGGCCCACGACCCTGAGACCCCTTTGCAAAAAGCCAGCTTCCCACGGAAACAGTTTTCCTGAGGTGCAGATCCTCTCACAAGTGGTTGTGGCAAGGTAAAGCAAATGCCCTCCACTTCTCTGGAAGAAACCACAGTGCCCAGCCATGTTCTAAGCCCTCCCATCCTCCCTGGGCTTCTGGCAGCAGGAGTGAAAAGAGAGGAGCAGAGCACTGGGACCCGTTTGACAAAACCCGGCTTCCCACGGGAAAGTCTTTCTCCACGTGCAGACATGCTCCCAGGTGCCTGGGGCAAGGGGAAGGAAATGCCATACACTGACCTGGAAGAGACCACAGGGCCCAGGCACAGTCTGAACCCTTCCCTCAACCCGGCGGTTTTGCTAGCAGGAGTTCAACCCCAACGAACACAGCCCGGAGACCCCTGGGGCAAAAACGGCTTCCGACGATCAATAGGTTCTTGCTGTGGAACACCTATCCCAAGAGGGGGAAGCCAGCTCAACAAAATGCCACACACCCAGGTGTAAGAAACAACATTGCCCAGGCATGGTCTAAGCCCCTCACCTCGTCCCTGTGCTTTGGGGAGCCGGAGGGACAGCCGAGGCACACGGCCCTGAGACCCCTTTGCAAAAAGCCGGCTTCCCACGGAGACAGTTTTCCTGAGGTGCAGACCCTATCCCAAGTGGTTGTGGCAAGCTAAAGCAAATGCCCTCCACTTCTCTGGAAGAAACCACAGTGCCCAGCCATGTTCTAAGCCCTCCCATCCTCCCTGGGCTTCTGGCAGCAAGAGTGAAAAGAGAGTAGCAGAGCACTGGGACCCGTTTGACAAAACCCGGCTTCCCACGGGAAAGTCTTTCTCCACGTGAAGACATGCTCCCAGGTCCCTGTGGCAAGGGGAAGGAAATGCCATACACTGACCTGGAAGAGACCACAGGGCCCAGGCACAGTCTGAACCCTTCCCTCAACCCGGCGGTTTTGCTAGCAGGAGTTCAACCCCAACGAACACAGCCCGCAGACCCCTGGGGCAAAAACGGCTTCCGACGATCAATAGGTGCTTGCTGTGGAACACCTATCCCAAGTGGGGGAAGCCAGCTCAACAAAATGCCACACACCCAGGTGTAAGAAACAACATTGCCCAGGCATGGTCTAAGCTCCTCACCTCGTCCCTGTGCTTTGGGGAGCCGGAGGGACAGCCGAGGCCCACGGCCCTGAGACCCCTTTGCAAAAAGCTGGCTTCCCACGGAAACAGTTTTCCTGAGGTGCAGACCCTATCCCAAGTGGTTGTGGCAAGGTAAAGCAAATGCCCTTCACTTCTCTGGAAGAAAACACAGTGCCCAGCCATGTTCTAAGCCCTCCCATCCTCCCTGGGCTTCTGGCAGCAGGAGTGAAAAGAGAGGAGCAGAGCACTGGGACCCGTTTGACAAAAACCGGCTTCCCACGGGAAAGTCTCCACGCGCAGACATGCTCCCAGGTGCCTGTGGCAAGGGGAAGGAAATGCCATACACTGACCTGGAAGAGACCACAGGGCCCAGGCACAGTCTGAACCCTTCCCTCAACCCGGCGGTTTTGCTAGCAGGAGTTCAACCCCAACGAACACAGCCCGCAGACCCCTGGGGCAAAAACGGCTTCCGAAGAAAAATATGTGCTTGCTGTGGAAAACCTATCCCAAGTGGGGGTAGCCAGCTCAACAAAATGCCACACACCCAGGTGTAAGAAACAACATTGCCCAGCCATGGTCTAAGACCCTCACCTCGTCCCTGTGCTTTGGGGAGCCAGAGGGACAGCCGAGGCCCACGACCCTGAGACCCCTTTGCAAAAAGCCAGCTTCCCACGGAAACAGTTTTCCTGAGGTGCAGATCCTCTCACAAGTGGTTGTGGCAAGGTAAAGCAAATGCCCTCCACTTCTCTGGAAGAAACCACAGTGCCCAGCCATGTTCTAAGCCCTCCCATCCTCCCTGGGCTTCTGGCAGCAGGAGTGAAAAGAGAGGAGCAGAGCACTGGGACCCGTTTGACAAAACCCGGCTTCCCACGGGAAAGTCTTTCTCCACGTGCAGACATGCTCCCAGGTGCCTGGGGCAAGGGGAAGGAAATGCCATACACTGACCTGGAAGAGACCACAGGGCCCAGGCACAGTCTGAACCCTTCCCTCAACCCGGCGGTTTTGCTAGCAGGAGTTCAACCCCAACGAACACAGCCCGCAGACCCCTGGGGCAAAAACGGCTTCCGACGATCAATAGGTTCTTGCTGTGGAACACCTATCCCAAGAGGGGGAAGCCAGCTCAACAAAATGCCACACACCCAGGTGTAAGATACAACATTGCCCAGGCATGGTCTAAGCCCCTCACCTCGTCCCTGTGCTTTGGGGAGCCGGAGGGACAGCCGAGGCACACGGCCCTGAGACCCCTTTGCAAAAAGCCGGCTTCCCACGGTAACCGTTTTCCTGAGGTGCACACCCTATCCCAAGTGGTTGTGGCAAGGTAAAGCAAATGCCCTCCACTTCTCTGGAAGAAACCACAGTGCCCAGCCATGTTCTAAGCCCTCCCATCCTCCCTGGGCTTCTGGCAGCAGGAGTGAAAAGAGAGGAGCAGAGCACTGGGACCCGTTTGACAAAACCCGGCTTCCCACGGGAAAGTCTTTCTCCACGCGCAGACATGCTCCCAGGTGCCTGTGGCAAGGGGAAGGAAATGCCATACACTGACCTGGAAGAGACCACAGGGCCCAGGCACAGTCTGAACCCTTCCCTCAACCCGGCGGTTTTGCTAGCAGGAGTTCAACCCCAACGAACACAGCCCGCAGACCCCTGGGGCAAAAACGGCTTCCGAAGAACAATAGGTGCTTGCTGTGGAAAACCTATCCCAAGTGGGGGTAGCCAGCTCAACAAAATGCCACACACCCAGGTGTAAGAAACAACATTGCCCAGGCATGGTCTAAGCCCCTCACCGCGTCCCTGTGCTTTGGGGAGCCGGAGGGACAACCGAGGCACACGGCCCTGAGACCCATTTGCAAAAAGCCGGCTTCCCACGGAGACAGTTTTCCTGAGGTGCAGACCCTATCCCAAGTGGTTGTGGCAAGCTAAAGCAAATGCCCTCCACTTCTCTGGAAGAAACCACAGTGCCCAGCCATGTTCTAAGCCGTCCCATCCTCCCTGGGCTTCTGGCAGCAAGAGTGAAAAGAGAGGAGCAGAGCACTGGGACCCGTTTGACAAAACCCGGCTTCCCACGGGAAAGTCTTTCTCCACGTGCAGACATGCTCCCAGGTGCCTGTGGCAAGGGGAAGGAAATGCCATACACTGACCTGGAAGAGACCACAGGGCCCAGGCACAGTCTGAACCCTTCCCTCAACCCGGCGGTTTTGCTAGCAGGAGTTCAACCCCAACGAACACAGCCCGCAGACCCCTGGGGCAAAAACGGCTTACGACGATCAATAGGTGCTTGCTGTGGAACACCTATCCCAAGTGGGGGAAGCCAGCTCAACAAAATGCCACACACCCAGGTGTAAGAAACAACATTGCCCAGGCATGGTCTAAGCTCCTCACCTCGTCCCTGTGCTTTGGGGAGCCGGAGGGACAGCCGAGGCCCACGGCCCTGAGACCCCTTTGCAAAAAGCTGGCTTCCCACGGAAACAGTTTTCCTGAGGTGCAGACCCTATCCCAAGTGGTTGTGGCAAGGTAAAGCAAATGCCCTTCACTTCTCTGGAAGAAAACACAGTGCCCAGCCATGTTCTAAGCCCTCCCATCCTCCCTGGGCTTCTGGCAGCAGGAGTGAAAAGAGAGGAGCAGAGCACTGGGACCCGTTTGACAAAACCCGGCTTCCCACGGGAAATTCTTTCTCCACGTGCAGACTTGCTCCCAGGTGCCTGTGGCAAGGGGAAGGAAATGCCATACACTGACCTGGAAGAGACCACAGGGCCCAGGCACAGTCTGAACCCTTCCCTCAACCCGGCGGTTTTGCTAGCAGGAGTTCAACCCCAACGAACACAGCCCGGAGACCTCTGGGGCAAAAACGGCTTCCGACGAACAATAGGTGCTTGCTGTGGAACACCTATCCCAAGTGGGGGTAGCCAGCTCAACAAAATGCCACACACCCAGGTGTAAGAAACAACATTACCCAGGCATGGTCTAAGCCCCTCACCTCGTCCCTGTGCTTTGGGGAGCCGGAGGGACAGCCGAGGCACAGTGCCCTGAGACCCCTTTGCAAAAAGCCGGCTTCCCACGGAAACAGTTTTCCTGAGGTGCAGACCCTATCCCAAGTGGTTGTGGCAAGCTAAAGCAAATGACCTCCAATTCTCTGGAAGAAACCGCAGTGCCCAGCCATGTTCTAAGCCCTCCCATCCTCCCTGGGCTTCTGGCAGCAGGAGTGAAAAGAGAGGAGCAGAGCACTGGGACCCGTTTGACAAAACCCGGCTTCCCACGGGAAAGTCTTTCTCCACGTGCAGACATGCTCCCAGGTGCCTGTGGCAAGGGGAAGGAAATGCCATACACTGACCTGGAAGAGACCACAGGGCCCAGGCACAGTCTGAACCCTTCCCTCAACCCGGCGGTTTTGCTAGCAGGAGTTCAACCCCAACGAACACAGCCCGGAGACCCCTGAGGCAAAAACGGCTTCCGACGAACAATAGGTGCTTGCTGTGGAACACCTATCCCAAGTGGGGGTAGCCAGCTCAACAAAATGCCACACACCCAGGTGTAAGAAACAACATTGCCCAGGCATGGTCTAAGCCCCTCACCTCGTCCCTGTGCTTTGGCGAGCCGTAGGGACAGCCGAGGCACACGGCCCTGAGACCCCTTTGCAAAAAGCCGGCTTCCCACGGAGACAGTTTTCCTGAGGTGCAGACCCTATCCCAAGTGGTTGTGGCAAGCTAAAGCAAATGACCACCAATTCTCTGGAAGAAACCGCAGTGCCCAGCCATGTTCTAAGCCCTCCCATCCTCCCTGGGCTTCTGGCAGCAGGAGTGAAAAGAGAGGAGCAGAACACTGGGACCCGTTTGACAAAACCCGGCTTCCCAAGGGAAAGTCTTTCTCCACGCGCAGACATGCTCCCAGGTGCCTGTGGCAAGGGGAAGGAAATGCCATACACTGACCTGGAAGAGACCACAGGGCCCAGGCACAGTATGAACCCTTCCCTCAACCCGGCGGTTTTGCTAGCAGGAGTTCAACCCCAACGAACACAGCCCGGAGACCACTGGGGCAAAAACGGCTTCCGACGATCAAAAGGTGCTTGCTGTGGAACACCTATCCCAAGTGGGGGAAGCCAGCTCAACAAAATGCCACACACCCAGGTGTAAGAAACAACATTGCCCAGGCATGGTCTAAGCCCCTCACCTCGTCCCTGTGCTTTGGGGAGCCGGAGGGACAGCCGAGGCACACGGCCCTGAGACCCATTTGCAAAAAGCCGGCTTCCCACAGAGACAGTTTTCCTGAGGTGCAGACCCTATCCCAAGTGGTTGTGGCAAGGTAAAGCAAATGCCCAACACTTCTCTGGAAGAAACCACAGTGCCCAGGCATGTTCTAAGCCCTCCCATCCTCCCTGGGCTTCTGGCAGAAGGAGTGAAAAGAGAGGAGCAGAGCACTGGGACCCGTTTGATAAAACCCGGCTTCCCACGGGAAAGTCTTTCTCCACGTGCAGACATGCTCCCAGGTGCCTGGGGCAAGGGGAAGGAAATGCCATACACTGACCTGGAAGAGACCACAGGGCCCAGGCACAGTCTAAACCCTTCCCTCAACCCGGCGGTTTTGCTAGCAGGAGTTCAACCCCAACGAACACAGCCCGGAGACCCCTGGGGCAAAAACGGCTTCCGACGATCAATAGGTGCTTGCTGTGGAACACCTATCCCAAGTGGGGGTAGCCAGCTCAACAAAATGCCACACACCCAGGTGTAAGAAACAACATTGCCCAGGCATGGTCTAAGCCCCTCACCTCGTCCCTGTGCTTTGGGGAGCCGGAGGGACGGCCGAGGCACACGGCCCTGAGACCCCTTTGCAAAAAGCCGGCTTCCCACGTTTACCGTTTTCCTGAGGTGCACACCCTATCCCAAGTGGTTGTGGCAAGGTAAAGCAAATGCCCTCCACTTCTCTGGAAGAAACCACAGTGCCCAGCCATGTTCTAAGCCCTCCCATCCTCCCTGGGCTTCTGGCAGAAGGAGTGAAAAGAGAGGAGCAGAGCACTGGGACCCGTTTGACAAAAACCGGCTTCCCACGGGAAAGTCTTTCTCCACGTGCTGACATGCTCCCAGGTGCCTGTGGCAAGGGGAAGGAAATGCCATACACTGACCTGGAAGAGACCACAGGGCCCAGGCACAGTCTGAACCCTTCCCTCAACCCGGCGGTTTTGCTAGCAGGAGTTCAACCCCAACGAACACAGCCCGGAGACCCCTGGGGCAAAAACGGCTTCCGACGATCAATAGGTGCTTGCTGTGGAACACCTATCCCAAGTGGGGGAAGCCAGCTCAACAAAATGCCACACACCCAGGTGTAAGAAACAACATTGCCCAGGCATGGTCTAAGCCCCTCACCTCGTCCCTGTGCTTTGGGGAGCCGGAGGGACACCCGAGGCACACGGCCCTGAGACCCCTTTGCAAAAAGCCGGCTTCCCACGGTTACCGTTTTCCTGAGGTGCACACCCTATCCCAAGTGGTTGTGGCAAGGTAAAGCAAATGCCCTCCACTTCTCTGGAAGAAAACACAGTGCCCAGCCATGTTCTAAGCCCTCCCATCCTCCCTGGGCTTCTGGCAGCAGGAGTGAAAAGAGAGGAGCAGAGCACTGGGACCCGTTTGACAAAACCCGGCTTCCCACGGGAAAGTCTTTCTCCACGTGCAGACATGCTCCCAGGTGCCTGGGGCAAGGGGAAGGAAATGCCATACACTGACCTGGAAGAGACCACAGGGCCCAGGCACAGTCTGAACCCTTCCCTCAACCCGGCGGTTTTGCTAGCAGGAGTTCAACCCCAACGAACACAGCCCGGAGACCCCTGGGGCAAAAACGGCTTCCGACGAACAATAGGTGCTTGCTGTGGAACACCTATCCCAAGTGGGGGTAGCCAGCTCAACAAAATGCCACACACCCAGGTGTAAGAAACAACATTGCCCAGGCATGGTCTAAGCCCCTCACCTCATCCCTGTGCTTTGGCGAGCCGGAGGGACAGCCGAGGCACACGGCCCTGAGACCCCTTTGCAAAAAGCCGGCTTCCCACGGAGACAGTTTTCCTGAGGTGCAGACCCTATCCCAAGTGGTTGTGGCAAGCTAAAGCAAATGACCTCCAATTCTCTGGAAGAAACCGCAGTGCCCAGCCATGTTCTAAGCCCTCCCATCCTCCCTGGGCTTCTGGCAGCAGGAGTGAAAAGAGAGGAGCAGAACACTGGGACCCGTTTGACAAAACCCGGCTTCCCAAGGGAAAGTCTTTCTCCACGCGCAGACATGCTCCCAGGTGCCTGTGGCAAGGGGAAGGAAATGCCATACACTGACCTGGAAGAGACCACAGGGCCCAGGCACAGTCTGAACCCTTCCGTCAACCCGGCGGTTTTGCTAGCAGGAGTTCAACCCCAACGAACACAGCCCGGAGACCCCTGGGGCAAAAACGGCTTCCGACGAACAATAGGTGCTTGCTGTGGAACACCTATCCCAAGTGGGGGTAGCCAGCTTAACAAAATGCCACACACCCAGGTGTAAGTAACAACATTGCCCAGGCTTGGTCTAAGCCCCTCACCTCGTCCCTGTGCTTTGGGGAGCCGTAGGGACAGCCGAGGCACACGGCCCTGAGACCCCTTTGCAAAAAGCCGGCTTCCCACAGAGACAGTTTTCCTGAGGGGCAGACCCTATCCCAAGTGGTTGTGGCAAGGTAAAGCAAATGCCCTCCAGTTCTCTGAAAGAAACCACAGTGCCCAGCCATGTTCTAAGCCCTCCCATCCTCCCTGGGCTTCTGGCAGCAAGAGTGAAAAGAGAGGAGCAGAGCACTGGGACCCGTTTGACAAAACCCGGCGTCCCACGGGAAAGTCTTTCTCCACGTGCAGACATACTCCCAGGTGCCTAGGGCAAGGGGAAGGAAATGCCATACACTGACCTGGAAGAGACCACAGGGCCCAGGCACAGTCTGAACCCTTCCCTCAACCCGGCGGTTTTGCTAGCAGGAGTTCAACCCCAACGAACACAGCCCGCAGACCCCTGGGGCAAAAACGGCTTCCGACGATCAATAGGTGCTTGCTGTGGAACACCTATCCCAAGTGGGAGAAGCCAGCTCAACAAAATGCCACACACCCAGGTGTAAGAAACAACATTGCCCCGGCATGGTCTAAGCCCCTCACCTCGTCCCTGTGCTTTGGGGAGCCGGAGGTACAGCCGAGGCACAGTGCCCTGAGACCCCTTTGCAAAAAGCCGGCTTCCCACGGAAACAGTTTTCCTGAGGTGCAGACCCTATCCCAAGTGGTTGTGGCAAGCTAAAGCAAATGACCTCCAATTCTCTGGAAGAAACCGCAGTGCCCAGCCATGTTCTAAGCCCTCCCATCCTCCCTGGGCTTCTGGCAGCAGGAGTGAAAAGAGAGGAGCAGAGCACTGGGACCCGTTTGACAAAACCCGGCTTCCCACGGGAAAGGCTTTCTCCACGTGCAGACATGCTCCCAGGTGCCTGTGGCAAGGGGAAGGAAATGCCATACACTGACCTGGAAGAGACCACAGGGCCCAGGCACAGTCTGAACCCTTCCCTCAACCCGGCGGTTTTGCTAGCAGGAGTTCAACCCCAACGAACACAGCCCGGAGACCCCTGGGGCAAAAACGGCTTCCGACGAACAATAGGTGCTTGCTGTGGAACACCTATCCCAAGTGGGGGTAGCCAGCTCAACAAAATGCCACACACCCAGGTGTAAGAAACAACATTGCCCAGGCATGGTCTAAGCCCCTCACCTCGTCCCTGTGCTTTGGCGAGCCGGAGGGACAGCCGAGGCACACGGCCCTGAGACCCCTTTGCAAAAAGCCGGCTTCCCACGGAGACAGTTTTCCTGAGGTGCAGACCCTATCTCAAGTGGTTGTGGCAAGCTAAAGCAAATGACCTCCAATTCTCTGGAAGAAACCGCAGTGCCCAGCCATGTTCTAAGCCATCCCATCCTCCCTGGGCTTCTGGCAGCAGGAGTGAAAAGAGAGGAGCAGAACACTGGGACCCGTTTGACAAAACCCGGCTTCCCAAGGGAAAGTCTTTCTCCACGCGCAGACATGCTCCCAGGTGCCTGTGGCAAGGGGAAGGAAATGCCATACACTGAACTGGAAGAGACCGCAGGGCCCAGGCACAGTCTGAACCCTTCCCTCAACCCGGCTGTTTTGCTAGCAGGAGTTCAACCCCAACGAACACAGCCCGGAGACCCCTGGGGCAAAAACGGCTTCCGACGATCAAAAGGTGCTTGCTGTGGAACACCTATCCCAAGTGGGGGAAGCCAGCTCAACAAAATGCCACACACCCAGGTGTAAGAAACCACAGTGCCCAGGCATGTTCTAAGCCCTCCCATCCTCCCTGGGCTTCTGGCAGCAAGAGTGAAAAGAGAGGAGCAGAGCACTGGGACCCGTTTGACAAAACCCGGCTTCCCACGGGAAAGTCATTCTCCACGTGAAGACATGCTCCCAGGTGCCTGTGGCAAGGGGAAGGAAATGCCATACACTGACCTGGAAGAGACCACAGGGCCCAGGCACAGTCTGAACCCTTCCCTCAACCCGGCGGTTTTGCTAGCAGGAGTTCAAACCCCACGAACACAGCCCGGAGACCCCTGGGGCAAAAACGGCTTCCGAAGAACAATAGGTGCTTGCTGTGGAACACCTATCCCAAGTGGGAGTAGCCAGCTCAACAAAATGCCACACACCCAGGTGTAAGAAACAACATTGCCCAGGCATGGTCTAAGCCCCTCACCTCGTCCCTGTGCTTTGGGGAGCCGGAGGGACAGCCGAGGCACACGGCCCTGAGACCCCTTTGCAAAAAGCCTGCTTCCCACGGTAACCGTTTTCCTGAGGTGCACACCCTATCCCAAGTGGTTGTGGCAAGGTAAAGCAAATGCCCTCCACTTCTCTGGAAGAAACCACAGTGCCCAGCCATGTTCTAAGCCCTCCCATCCTCCCTGGGCTTCTGGCAGCAGGAGTGAAAAGAGAGGAGCAGAACACTGGGACCCGTTTGACAAAACCCGGCTTCCCACGGGAAAGTCTTTCTCCACGTGCAGACATGCTCCCAGGTGCCTGGGGCAAGGGGAAGGAAATGCCATACACTGACCTGGAAGAGACCACAGGGCCCAGGCACAGTCTGAAACCTTCCCTCAACCCGGCGGTTTTGCTAGCAGGAGTTCAACCCCAACGAACACAGCCCGGAGACCCCTGGGGCAAAAACGGCTTCCGACGAACAATAGGTGCTTGCTGTGGAAGACCTATCCCAAGTGGGGGTAGCCAGCTCAACAAAATGCCACACACCCAGGTGTAAGAAACAACATTGCCCAGGCATGGTCTAAGCCCCTCACCTCGTCCCTGTGCTTTGGCGAGCCGGAGGGACAGCCGAGGCCCACGGCCCTGAGACCCCTTTGCAAAAAGCCGGCTTCCCACGGAGACAGTTTTCCTGAGGTGCAGACCCTATCCCAAGTGGTTGTGGCAAGCTAAAGCAAATGACCTCCAATTCTCTGCAAGAAACCGCAGTGCCCAGCCATGTTCTAAGCCCTCCCATCCTCCCTGGGCTTCTGGCAGCAGGAGTGAAAAGAGAGGAGCAGAACACTGGGACCCGTTTGACAAAACCCGGCTTCCCAAGGGAAAGTCTTTCTCCACGCGCAGACATGCTCCCAGGTGCCTGTGGCAAGGGGAAGGAAATGCCATACACTGACCTGGAAGAGACCACAGGGCCCAGGCACAGTCTGAACCCTTCCCTCATCCCGGCGGTTTTGCTAGCAGGAGTTCAACCCCAACGAACACAGCCCGGAGACCCTTGGGGCAAAAACGGCTTCCGACGATCAAAAGGTGCTTGCTGTGGAACACCTATCCCAAGTGGGGGAAGCCAGCTCAACAAAATGCCACACACCCAGGTGTAAGAAACAACATTGCCCAGGCATGGTCTAAGCCCCTCACCTCGTCCCTGTGCTTTGGGGAGCCGGAGGGACAGCCGAGGCCCACGGCCCTGAGACCCATTTGCAAAAAGCCGGCTTCCCACAGAGAGAGTTTTCCTGAGGTGCAGACCCTATCCCAAGTGGTTGTGGCAAGGTAAAGCAAATGCCCAACACTTCTCTGGAAGAAACCACAGTGCCCAGGCATGTTCTAAGCCCTCCCATCCTCCCTGGGCTTCTGCCAGAAGGAGTGAAAAGAGAGGAGCAGAGCACTGGGACCCGTTTGATAAAACCCGGCTTCCCACGGGAAAGTCTTTCTCCACGTGCTGACATGCTCCCAGGTGCCTGTGGCAAGGGGAAGGAAATGCCATACACTGACCTGGAAGAGACCACAGGGCCCAGGCACAGTCTGAACCCTTCCCTCAACCCGGCGGTTTTGCTAGCAGGAGTTCAACCCCCACGAACACAGCCCGGAGACCCCTGGGGCAAAAACGGCTTCCGACGAACAATAGGTGCTTGCTGTGGAACACCTATCCCAAGTGGGGGTAGCCAGCTCAACAAAATGCCACACACCCAGGTGTAAGAAACAACATTGCCCAGGCATGGTCTAAGCCCCTCACCGCGTCCCTGTGCTTTGGGGAGCCGGAGGGACAGCAGAGGCACACGGCCCTGAGTCCCCTTTGCAAAAAGCCGGCTTCCCACGGAGACAGTTTTCCTGAGGTGCAGACCCTATCCCAAGTGGTTGTGGCAAGCTAAAGCAAATGCCCTCCACTTCTCTGGAAGAAACCACAGTGCCCAGCCATGTTCTAAGCCCTCCCATCCTCCCTGGGCTTCTGGCAGCAAGAGTGAAAAGAGAGGAGCAGAGCACTGGGACCCGTTTGACAAAACCCGGCTTCCCACGGGAAAGTCTTTCTCCACGTGAAGACATGCTCCCAGGTGCCTGTGGCAAGGGGAAGGAAATGCCATACACTGACCTGGAAGAGACCACAGGGCCCAGGCACAGTCTGAACCCTTCCCTCAACCCGGCGGTTTTGCTAGCAGGACTTCAACCCCCACGAACACAGCCCGGAGACCCCTGGGGCAAAAACGGCTTCCGAAGAACAATAGGTGCTTGCTGTGGAACACCTATCCCAAGTGGGAGTAGCCAGCTCAACAAAATGCCACACACCCAGGTGTAAGAAACAACATTGCCCAGGCATGGTCTAAGCCCCTCACCGCGTCCCTGTGCTTTGGGGAGCCGGAGGGACAGCCGAGGCACATGGCCCTGAGACCCCTTTGCAAAAAGCCGGCTTCCCACGGAGACAGTTTTCCTGAGGTGCAGACCCTATCCCAAGTGGTTGTGGCAAGCTAAAGCAAATGCCCTCCACTTCTCTGGAAGAAACCACAGTGCCCAGCCATGTTCTAAGGCCTCCCATCCTCCCTGGGCTTCTGGCAGCAAGAGTGAAAAGAGAGGAGCAGAGCACTGGGACCCGTTTGACAAAACCCGGCTTCCCACGGGAAAGTCTTTCTCCACGTGAAGACATGCTCCCAGGTGCCTGTGGCAAGGGGAAGGAAATGCCATACACTGACCTGGAAGAGACCACAGGGCCCAGGCACAGTCTGAACCCTTCCCTCAACCCGGCGGTTTTGCTAGCAGGAGTTCAACCCCCACGAACACAGCCCGGAGACCCCTGGGGCAAAAACGGCTTCCGAAGAACAATAGGTGCTTGCTGTGGAACACCTATCCCAAGTGGGAGTAGCCAGCTCAACAAAATGCCACACACCCAGGTGTAAGAAACAACATTGCCCAGGCATGGTCTAAGCCCCTCACCTCGTCCCTGTGCTTTGGGGAGCCGGAGGGACAGCCGAGGCACACGGCCCTGAGACCCCTTTGCAAAAAGCCTGCTTCCCACGGTAACCGTTTTCCTGAGGTGCACACCCTATCCCAAGTGGTTGTGGCAAGGTAAAGCAAATGCCCTCCACTTCTCTGGAAGAAAGCACAGTGCCCAGCCATGTTCTAAGCCCTCCCATCCTCCCTGGGCTTCTGGCAGCAGGAGTGAAAAGAGAAGAGCAGAGCACTGGGACCCGTTTGACAAAACCCGGCTTCCCACGGGAAAGTCTTTCTCCACGTGCAGACATGCTCCCAGGTGCCTGTGGCAAGGGGAAGGAAATGCCATACACTGACCTGGAAGAGACCACAGGGCCCAGGCACAGTCTGAACCCTTCCCTCAACCCGGCGGTTTTGCTAGCAGGAGTTCAACCCCAACGAACACAGCCCGGAGACCCCTGGGGCAAAAACGGCTTCCGACGATCAAAAGGTGCTTGCTGTGGAACACCTATCCCAAGTGGGGGTAGCCAGCTCAACAAAATGCCACACACCCAGGTGTAAGAAACAACATTGCCCAGGCATGGTCTAAGCCCCTCACCTCGTCCCTGTGCTTTGGGGAGCCGGAGGGACAGCCGAGGCCCACGGCCCTGAGACCCATTTGCAAAAAGCCGGCTTCCCACAGTGACAGTTTTCCTGAGGTGCAGACCCTATCCCAAGTGGTTGTGGCAAGGTAAAGCAAATGCCCAACACTTCCCTGGAAGAAACCACAGTGCCCAGGCATGTTCTAAGCCCTCCCATCCTCCCTGGGCTTCTGGCAGAAGGAGTGAAAAGAGAGGAGCAGAGCACTGGGACCCGTTTGATAAAACCCGGCTTCCCACGGGAAAGTCTTTCTCCACGTGCTGACATGCTCCCAGGTGCCTGTGGCAAGGGGAAGGAAATGCCATACACTGACCTGGAAGAGACCACAGGGCCCAGGCACAGTCTGAACCCTTCCCTCAACCCGGCGGTTTTGCTAGCAGGAGTTCAACCCCAACGAACACAGCCCGGAGACCCCTGGGGCAAAAACGGCTTCCGAAGAACAATAGGTGCTTGCTGTGGAAAACCTATCCCAAGTGGGGGTAGCCAGCTCAACAAAATGCCACACACCCAGGTGTAAGAAACAACATTGCCCAGGCATGGTCTAAGCCCCTCACCGCGTCCCTGTGCTTTGGGGAGCCGGAGGGACAGCCGAGGCACACGGCCCTGAGACCCCTTTGCAAAAAGCCGGCTTCCCACGGAGACAGTTTTCCTGAGGTGCAGACCCTATCCCAAGTGGTTGTGGCAAGCTAAAGCAAATGCCCTCCACTTCTCTGGAAGAAACCACAGTGCCCAGCCATGTTCTAAGCCCTCCCATCCTCCCTGGGCTTCTGGCAGCAAGAGTGAAAAGAGAGGAGCAGAGCACTGGGACCCGTTTGACAAAACCCGGCTTCCCACGGGAAAGTCTTTCTCCACGTGAAGACATGCTCCCAGGTCCCTGTGGCAAGGGGAAGGAAATGCCATACACTGACCTGGAAGAGACCACAGGGCCCAGGCACAGTCTGAACCCTTCCCTCAACCCGGCGGTTTTGCTAGCAGGAGTTCAACCCCCACGAACACAGCCCGGAGACCCCTGGGGCAAAAACGGCTTCCGAAGAACAATAGGTGCTTGCTCTGGAACACCTATCCCAAGTGGGAGTAGCCAGCTCAACAAAATGCCACACACCCAGGTGTAAGAAACAACATTGCCCAGGCATGGTCTAAGCCCCTCACCGCGTCCCTGTGCTTTGGGGAGCCGGAGGGACAGCCGAGGCACACGGCCCTGAGACCCCTTTGCAAAAAGCCGGCTTCCCACGGAGACAGTTTTCCTGAGGTGCAGACCCTATCCCAAGTGGTTGTGGCAAGCTAAAGCAAATGCCCTCCACTTCTCTGGAAGAAACCACAGTGCCCAGCCATGTTCTAAGCCCTCCCATCCTCCCTGGGCTTCTGGCAGCAAGAGTGAAAAGAGAGGAGCAGAGCACTGGGACCCGTTTGACAAAACCCGGCTTCCCACGGGAAAGTCTTTCTCCACGTGAAGACATGCTCCCAGGTGCCTGTGGCAAGGGGAAGGAAATGCCATACACTGACCTGGAAGAGACCACAGGGCCCAGGCACAGTCTGAACCCTTCCCTCAACCCGGCGGTTTTGCTAGCAGGAGTTCAACCCCCACGAACACAGCCCGGAGACCCCTGGGGCAAAAACGGCTTCCGAAGAACAATAGGTGCTTGCTGTGGAACACCTATCCCAAGTGGGAGTAGCCAGCTCAACAAAATGCCACACACCCAGGTGTAAGAAACAACATTGCCCAGGCATGGTCTAAGCCCCTCACCTCGTCCCTGTGCTTTGGGGAGCCGGAGGGACAGCCGAGGCACACGGCCCTGAGACCCCTTTGCAAAAAGCCTGCTTCCCACGGTAACCGTTTTCCTGAGGTGCACACCCTATCCCAAGTGGTTGTGGCAAGGTAAAGCAAATGCCCTCCACTTCTCTGGAAGAAACCACAGTGCCCAGCCATGTTCTAAGCCCTCCCATCCTCCCTGGGCTTCTGGCAGCAGGAGTGAAAAGAGAAGAGCAGAGCACTGGGACCCGTTTGACAAAACCCGGCTTCCCACGGGAAAGTCTTTCTCCACGCGCAGACATGCTCCCAGGTGCCTGTGGCAAGGGGAAGGAAATGCCATACACTGACCTGGAAGAGACCACAGGGCCCAGGCACAGTCTGAACCCTTCCCTCAACCCGGCGGTTTTGCTAGCAGGAGTTCAACCCCAACGAACACAGCCCGCAGACCCCTGGGGCAAAAACGGCTTCCGAAGAACAATAGGTGTTTACTGTGGAACACCTATCCCAAGTGGGGGTAGCCAGCTCAACAAAATGCCACACACCCAGGTGTAAGAAACAACATTGCCCAGGCATGGTCTAAGCCCCTCACCTCGTCCCTGTGCTTTGGGGAGTCGGAGGGACAGCCGAGGCACACGGCCCTGAGACCCCTTTGCAAAAAGCCGGCTTCCCACGGAGACAGTTTTCCTGAGGTGCAGACACTATCCCAAGTGGTTGTGGCAAGGTAAAGCAAATGCCCTCCACTTCTCTGGAAGAAACCACAGTGCCCAGCCATGTTCTAAGCCCTCCCATCCTCCCTGGGCTTCTGGCAGCAGGAGTGAAAAGAGAGGAGTAGAGCACTGGGACCCGTTTGACAAAACCCGGCTTCCCACGGGAAAGTCTGTCTCTACGTGCAGACATGCTCCCAGGTGCCTGTGTCAAGGGGAAGGAAATGCCATACACTGACCTGGAAGAGACCACAGGGCGCAGGCACAGTCTGAACCCTTCCCTCAACCCGGCGGTTTTGCTAGCAGGAGTTCAACCCCAACGAACACAGCCCGGAGACCCCTGGGGCAAAAACGGCTTCCGACGATCAATAGGTGCTTGCTGTGGAACACCTATCCCAAGTGGGGGAAGCCAGGTCAACAAAATGCCACACACCCAGGTGTAAGAAACAACATTGCCCAGGCATGGTCTAAGCCCCTCACCTCGTCCCTGTGCTTTGGGGAGCCAGAGGGACACCCGAGGCCCACGGCCCTGAGACCCCTTTGCAAAAAGCCGGCTTCCCACGGAAACAGTTTTCCTGAGGTGCAGACCCTATCCCAAGTGGTTGTGGCAAGGTAAAGCAAATGCCCTCCACTTCTCTGGAAGAAACCACAGTGCCCAGCCATGTTCTAAGCCCTCCCATCCTCCCTGGGCTTCTGACAGCAGGAGTGAAAAGATAGGAGCAGAGCACTGGGACCCGTTTGACAAAACCCGGCTTCCCACGGGAAAGTCTTTCTCCACGTGCAGACCTGCTCCCAGATGCCTGTGGCAAGGGGAAGGAAATATCATACCCTGACCTGGAAGAGACCATAGGGCCCAGGCACAGTCTGAACCCTTCCCTCAACCCGGCGGTTTTGCTAGCAGGAGTTCAACGCAAAGGAACACAGCCCGGAGACCCCGGGGGAAAAACGGCTTCGGACGAACTATAGGTGCTTGCTGTGGAACACCTATCCCAAGTGGGGGTAGCCAGCTCAACAAAATGCCACACACCCAGTGTAAGAAACAACATTGTCCAGGCATGGTCTAAGCCCCTCACCTCGTCCCTGTGCTTTGGGGAGCCAGAGGGACACCCGAGGCCCACGGCCCTGAGACCCCTTTGCAAAAAGCCGGCTTCCCACGGAAAGTGTTTTCCTGAGGTGCAGACCCTATCCCAAGTGGTTGTGGCAAGGTAAAGCAAATGCCCTCCACTTCTCTGGAAGAAACCACAGTGCCCAGCCATGTTCTAAGCCCTCCCATCCTCCCTGGGCTTCTGGCAGCAGGAGTGAAAAGAGAGGAGCAGAGCACTGGGACCCGTTTGACAAAAACCGGCTTCCCACGGGAAAGTCTTTCCACGTGCAGACATGCTCCCAGGTGCCTGTGGCAAGGGGAAGGAAATGCCATACACTGACCTGGAAGAGACCACAGGGCCCAGGCACAGTCTGAACCCTTCCCTCAACCCGGCGGTTTTGCTAGCAGGAGTTCAACCCCAACGAACACAGCCCGGAGACCCCTGGGGCAAAAACGGCTTCCGACGAACAATAGGTGCTTGCTGTGGAACACCTATCCCAAGTGGGGGAAGCCAGCTCAACAAAATGCCACACACCCAGGTGTAAGAAACAACATTGCCCAGGCATGGTCTAAGCCCCTCACCTCGTCCCTGTGCTTTGGGGAGCCGGAGGGACACCCGAGGCCCACGGCCCTGAGACCCCTTTGCAGAAAGCCGGCTTCCCACGGAAACAGTTTTCCTGAGGTGCAGACCCTATCCCAAGTTGTTGTGGCAAGGTAAAGCAAATGCCCTCCACTTCTCTGGAAGAAACCACAGTGCCCAGCCATGTTCTAAGCCCTCCCATCGTCCCTGGGCTTCTGACAGCAGGAGTGAAAAGAGAGGAGCAGAGCACTGGAACCCGTTTGACAAAACTCGGCTTCCCACGGGAAAGTCTTTCTCCACGTGCAGACATGCTCCCAGGTGCCTGTGGCAAGGGGAAGGAAATGCCATACACTGACCTGGAAGAGACCACAGGGCCCAGGCACAGTCTGGACCCTTCCCTCAACCCGGCGGTTTTGCTAGCAGGAGTTCAACCCCAACGAACACAGACCGGAGACCCCTGGGGCAAAAACGGCTTCCGACGAACAATAGGTGCTGGCTGTAGAACACCTATCCCAAGTGGGGGTAGCCAGCTCAACAAAATGCCGCACACCCAGGTATAAGAAACAACATTGCCCAGGCATGGTCTAAGCCCCTCACCTCGTCCCTGTGCTTTGGGGAGCCGGAGGGACAGCCGAGGCGCACGGCCCTGAGACCCCTTTGCAAAAAGCCGGCTTCCCTAGGAAACAGTTTTCCTGAGGTGCAGACCCTATCCCAAGTGGTTGTGGCAAGGTAAAGCAAATGCCCTCCACTTCTCTGGAAGAAACCACAGTGCCCAGCCATGTTCTAAGCCCTCCCATCCTCCCTGGGCTTCTGGCAGCAGGAGTGAATAGAGAGGAGCAGAGCACTGGGACCCCTTTGACAAAACCCGGCTTCCCACGGGAAAGTCTTTCTCCGCGTGCAGACATGCTCCCAGGTGCCTGTGGCAAGGGGAAGGAAATGCCATACACTGACCTGGAAGAGACCACAGGGCCCAAGCACAGTCTGAACCCTTCCCTCAAACAGGCGGTTTTGCTAGCAAGAGTTCAACCCCAACGAACACAGCCCGGAGACCCCTGAGGCAAAAACGGCTTCCGACGAACAATATGCGCTTGCTGTGGAAAACCAATCCCAAGTGGGGGTAGCCCGCTCAACAAAATGCCACACACCCAGGTGTAAGAAACAACATTGCCCAGGCATGGTCTAAGCCCCTCACCTCCTCCCTGTGCTTTGGGGAGCAGGAAGGACACCCGAGGCCCACGGCCCTGAGACCCCTTTGCAAAAAGCCGGCTTCCCACGGAAACAGTTTTCCTGAAGTGCAGACCCTATCCCAAGTGGTTGTGGCAAGGTAAAGCAAATTCCCTCCACTTCTCTGGAAGAAACCACAGTGCCCAGCCATGTTCTAAGCCCTCCCATCCTCCCTGGGCTTCTGGCAGCAGGAGTGAAAAGAGAGGAGCAGAGCACGGGGACCCGTTTGACAAAACCCGGCTTCCCACGGGAAAGTCTTTCTCCACGTGCAGACATGCTCCCAGGTGCCTGGGGCAAGGGGAAGGAAATGCCATACACTGACCTGGAAGAGACCACAGGGCCCAAGCACAGTTTGAACCCTTCCCTCAACCCGGCGGTTTTGCTAGCAGGAGTTCAACCCCAACGAACACAGCCCGGAGACCTCTGGCGCAAAAACGGCTTCCGATGATCAATAGGTGTTTACTGTGGAACACCTATCCCAAGTGGGGGAAGCCAGCTCAACAAAATGCCACACACCCAGGTGTAAGAAACAACATTGCCCAGGCTTGACCTAAGCCCCTCACCTCGTCCCTGTGGTTTAGGGAGCCGGAGGGACACCCGAGGCCCACGGCCCTGAGACCCCTTTGCAAAAAGCCGGCTTCCCACGGAGACAGTTTTCCTGAGGTGCAGACCCTATCCCAAGTGGTTGTGGCAAGGTAAAGCAAATGCCCTCCACTTCTCTGGAAGAAACCACAGTGCCCAGCCATGTTCTAAGCCCTCCCATCCTCCCTGGGCTTCTGACAGCAGGAGTGAAAAGAGAGGAGCAGAGCACTGGGACCCGTTTGACAAAACCTGGCTTATCACGGGAAAGTCTTTCTCCGTGTGCAGACATGCTCCCAGGTGCCTGTGGCAAGGGGAAGGAAATGCCATACACTGACCTGGAAGAGACCACAGGGCCCAGGCACAGTCTGAACCCTTCCCTCAACCCGGTGGTTTTGCTAGCAGGAGTTCAACCCCAACGAACACAGCCCGCAGACCCCTGAGGCAAAAACGGCTTCCGACGAACAGTAGGCGATTGCTGTGGAAAACCAATCCAAAGTGGGGGTAGCCAGCTCAACAAAATGCCACACACCCAGGTGTAAGAAACAACATTGCCCAGGCATGGTCTAAGCCCCTCACCTCGTCCCTGTGCTTTGGGGAGCAGGAGGGACACCCGAGGCCCACGGCCCTGAGACCCCTTTGCAAAAAGCCGGCTTCCCACGGAAACATTTTTCCTGAGGTGCAGACACTATCCCAAGTGGTTGTGGCAAGGTAAAGCAAATGCCCTCCACTTCTCTGGAAGAAACCACAGTGCCCAGCCATGTTCTAAGCCCTCCCATCCTCCCTGGGCTTCTGGCAGCAGGAGTGAAAAGAGAGGAGCAGAGAACGGGGACCCGTTTGACAAAACCCGGCTTCCCACGGGAAAGTCTTTCTCCACGTGCAGACATGCTCCCAGGTGCCTGTGGCAAGGGGAAGGAAATGCCATACACTGACCTGGAAGAGACCTCAGGGCCCAAGCACAGTCTGAACCCTTCCCTCAACCCGGCGGTTTTGCTAGCAGGAGTTCAACCCCAACGAACACAGCCCGGGGACCCCTGAGGCAAAAACGGCTTCCGAGGAACAGTAGGTGCTTGCATTTGGAACACCTATCCCAAGTGGGGGTAGCCAGCTCAACAAAATGCCACACACCCAGGTGTAAGAAACAACATTGCCCAGGCATGGTCTAAGCCCCTCACCTCGTCCCTGTGCTTTGGGGAGCCGGAGGGACAGCCGAGGCACACGGCCCTGAGACCCCTTTGCAAAAAGCCGGCTTCCCACGGAGACAGTTTTCCTGAGGTGCAGACCCTATCCCAAGTGGTTGTGGCAAGGTAAATCAAATGCCCTCCACTTCTCTGGAAGAAACCACAGTGCCCAGCCATGTTCTAAGCCCTCCCATCCTCCCTGGGCTTCTGGCAGCAGGAGTGAAAAGAGAGGAGCAGAGCACTGGGACCCGTTTGACAAAAACCGGCTTCCCACGGGAAAGTCTTTCTCCACGTGCAGACATGCTCCCAGGTGCCTGTGGCAAGGGGAAGGAAATGCCATACACTGACCTGGAAGAGACCACAGGGCCCAGGCACAGTCTGAACCCTTCCCTCAACCCGGCGGTTTTGCTAGCAGGAGTTCAACCCCAACGAACACAGCCCGGAGACCCCTGGGGCAAAAAAGGCTTCCGACGAACAATAGGTGCTTGCTGTGGAACACCTATCCCAAGTGGGGGAAGCCAGCTCAACAAAATGCCACACACCCAGGTGTAAGAAACAACATTGCCCAGGCTTGACCTAAGCCCCTCACCTCGTCCCTGTGGTTTGGGGAGCCGGAGGGACACCCGAGGCCCACGGCCCTGAGACCCCTTTGCAAAAAGCCGGCTTCCCACGGAGACAGTTTTCCTGAAGTGCAGACCCTATCCCAAGTGGTTGTGGCAAGGTAAAGCAAATGCCCTCCACTTCTCTGGAAGAAACCACAGTGCCCAGCCATGTTCTAAGCCCTCCCATCCTCCCTGGGCTTCTGACAGCAGGAGTGAAAAGAGAGGAGCAGAGCACTGGGACCCGTTTGACAAAACCCGGCTTCCCACGGGAAAGTCTTTCTCCACGTGCAGACATCCTCCCAGGTGCCTGTGGCAAGGGGAAGGAAATGCCATACACTGACCTGGAAGAGACCACAGGGCCCAGGCACAGTCTGAACCCTTCCCTCAACCCGGCGGTTTTGCTAGCAGGAGTTCAACCCCAACGAACACAGCCCGGAGACCCCTGCGGCAAAAACGGCTTCCGATGATCAATAGGTGTTTACTGTGGAACACCTATCCCAAGTGGGGGAAGCCAGCTCAACAAAATGCCACACACCCAGGTGTAAGAAACAACATTGCCCAGGCTTGATCTAAGCCCCTCACCTCGTCCCTGTGGTTTGGGGAGCCGGACGGACACCCGAGGCCCACGGCCCTGAGACCCCTTTGCAAAAAGCCGGCTTCCCACGGAGACAGTTTTCCTGAGGTGCAGACCCTATCCCAAGTGGTTGTGGCAAGGTAAAGCAAATGCCCTCCACTTCTCTGGAAGAAACCACAGTGCCCAGCCATGTTCTAAGCCCTCCCATCCTCCCTGGGCTTCTGACAGCAGGAGTGAAAAGAGAGGAGCAGAGCACTGGGACCCGTTTGACAAAACCCGGCTTCCCACGGGAAAGTCTTTCTCCGCGTGCAGACATGCTCCCAGGTGCCTGTGGCAAGGGGAAGGAAATGCCATACACTGACCTGGAAGAGACCACAGGGCCCAGGCACAGTCTGAACCCTTCCCTCAACCCGGCGGTTTTGCTAGCAGGAGTTCAACCCCAACGAACACAGCCCGGAGACCCCTGGGGCAAAAACGGCTTCCGACGAACAATAGGTGCTTGCTGTGGAACACCTATCCCAAGTGGGGGTAGCCAGCTCAACAAAATGCCACACACCCAGGTGTAAGAAACAACATTGCCCAGGCATGGTCTAAGCCCCTCACCTCGTCCCTGTGCTTTGGGGAGTCGGAGGGACAGCCGAGGCCCACGGCCCTGAGACCCCTTTGCAAAAAGCCGGCTTCCCACGGAGACAGTTTTCCTGAGGTTCAGACACTATCCCAAGTGGTTGTGGCAAGGTAAAGCAAATGCCCTCCACTTCTCTGGAAGAAACCACAGTGCCCAGCCATGTTCTAAGCCCTCCCATCCTCCCTGGGCTTCTGTCAGCAGGAGTGAATAGAGAGGAGCAGAGCACTGGGACCCGTTTGACAAAACCCGGCTTCCCACGGGAAAGTCTTTCTCCGCGTGCAGACATGCTCCCAGGTGCCTGGGGCAAGGGGAAGGAAATGCCATACACTGACCTGGAAGAGACCTCAGGGCCCAAGCACAGTCTGAACCCTTCCCTCAACCCGGCGGTTTTGCTAGCAGGAGTTCAACCCCAACGAACACAGCCCGGGGACCCCTGAGGCAAAAACGGCTTCCGAGGAACAGTAGGTGCTTGCATTTGGAACACCTATCCCAAGTGGGGGTAGCCAGCTCAACAAAATGCCACACACCCAGGTTAAGAAACAACATTGCCCAGGCATGGTCTAAGCCCCTCACCTCGTCCCTGTGCTTTGGGGAGCCGGAGGGACAGCCGAGGCACACGGCCCTGAGACCCCTTTGCAAAAAGCCGGCTTCCCACGGAAACAGTTTTCCTGAGGTGCAGACCCTATCCCAAGTGGTTGTGGCAAGGTAAATCAAATGCCCTCCACTTCTCTGGAAGAAACCACAGTGCCCAGCCATGTTCTAAGCCCTCCCATCCTCCCTGGGCTTCTGGCAGCAGGAGTGAAAAGAGAGGAGCAGAGCACTGGGACCCGTTTGACAAAAACCGGCTTCCCACGGGAAAGTCTTTCTCCACGTGCAGACATGCTCCCAGGTGCCTGTGGCAAGGGGAAGGAAATGCCATACACTGACCTGGAAGAGACCACAGGGCCCAGGCACAGTCTGAACCCTTCCCTCAACCCGGCGGTTTTGCTAGCAGGAGTTCAACCCCAACGAACACAGCCCGGAGACCCCTGGGGCAAAAAAGGCTTCCGACGAACAATAGGTGCTTGCTGTGGAACACCTATCCGAAGTGGGGGAAGCCAGCTCAACAAAATGCCACACACCCAGGTGTAAGAAACAACTTTGCCCAGGCTTGACCTAAGCCCCTCACCTCGTCCCTGTGGTTTGGGGAGCCGGAGGGACACCCGAGGCCCACGGCCCTGAGACCCCTTTGCAAAAAGCCGGCTTCCCACGGAAACAGTTTTCCTGAGGTGCAGACCCTATCCCAAGTGGTTGTGGCAAGGTAAAGCAAATGCCCTCCACTTCTCTGGAAGAAACCACAGTGCCCAGCCATGTTCTAAGCCCTCCCATCCTCCCTGGGCTTCTGACAGCAGGAGTGAAAAGAGAGGAGCAGAGCACTGGGACCCGTTTGACAAAACCCGGCTTCCCACGGGAAAGTCTTTCTCCACGTGCAGACATGCTCCCAGGTGCCTGTGGCAAGGGGAAGGAAATGCCATACACTGACCTGGAAGAGACCACAGGGCCCAGGCACAGTCTGAACCCTTCCCTCAACCCGGCGGTTTTGCTAGCAGGAGTTCAACCCCAACGAACACAGCCCGGAGACCCCTGCGGCAAAAACGGCTTCCGATGATCAATAGGTGTTTACTGTGGAACACCTATCCCAAGTGGGGGAAGCCAGCTCAACAAAATGCCACACACCCAGGTGTAAGAAACAACATTGCCCAGGCTTGATCTAAGCCCCTCACCTCGTCCCTGTGGTTTGGGGAGCCGGACGGACACCCGAGGCACACGGCCCTGAGACCCCTTTGCAAAAAGCCGGCTTCCCACAGAGACAGTTTTCCTGAGGTGCAGACCCTATCCCAAGTGGTTGTGGCAAGGTAAAGCAAATGCCCTCCACTTCTCTGGAAGAAACCACAGTGCCCAGCCATGTTCTAAGCCCTCCCATCCTCCCTGGGCTTCTGACAGCAGGAGTGAAAAGAGAGGAGCAGAGCACTGGGACCCGTTTGAAAAAACCCGGCTTCCCACGGGAAAGTCTTTCTCCGCGTGCAGACATGCTCCCAGGTGCCTGTGGCACGGGGAAGGAAATGCCATACACTGACCTGGAAGAGACCACAGGGCCCAAGCACAGTCTGAACCCTTCCCTCAACCCGGCGGTTTTGCTAGCAAGAGTTCAACCCCAAGGAATACAGCCCGGAGACCCCTGAGGCAAAAACGGCTTACGACGAACAATATGCGCTTGCTGTGGAAAACCAATCCCAAGTGGGGGTAGCCAGCTCAACAAAATGCCACACACCCAGGTGTAAGAAACAACATTGCCCAGGCATGGTCTAAGCCCCTCACCTCGTCCCTGTGTTTTGGGGAGCAGGAGGGACACCCGAGGCCCACGGCCCTGAGACCCCTTTGCAAAAAGCCAGCTTCCCACGGAAACAGTTTTCCTGAGGTGCAGACCCTATCCCAAGTGGTTGTGGCAAGGTAAAGCAAATGCCCTCCACTTCTCTGGAAGAAACCACAGTGCCCAGCCATGTTCTAAGCCCTCCCATCCTCCCTGGGCTTCTGGCAGCAGGAGTGAAAAGAGAGGAGCAGAGAACGGGGACCCGTTTGACAAAACCCGGCTTCCCACGGGAAAGTCTTTCTCCACGTGCAGACATGCTCCCAGGTACCTGTGGCAAGCGGAAGGAAATGCCATACACTGACCTGGAAGAGACCACAGGGCCCAAGCACAGTTTGAACCCTTCCCTCAACCCGGCGGTTTTGCTAGCAGGAGTTCAACCCCAACGAACACAGCCCGGAGACCCCTGGGGCAAAAACGGCATCCGATGATCAATAGGTGTTTACTGTGGAACACCTATCCCAAGTGGGGGAAGCCAGCTCAACAAAATGCCACACACCCAGGTGTAAGAAACAACATTGCCCAGGCTTGATCTAAGCCCCTCACCTCGTCCCTGTGCTTTGGGGAGCCGGAGGGACACCCGAGGCCCACGGCCCTGAGACCCCTTTGCAAAAAGCCGGCTTCCCACGGAAACAGTTTTCCTGAGGTGCAGGCCCTATCCCAAGTGGTTGTGGCAAGGTAAAGTAAATGCCCTCCACTTCTCTGGAAGAAACCACAGTGCCCAGCCATGTTCTAAGCCGTCCCATCCTCCCTGGGCTTCTGGCAGCAGGAGTGAAAAGAGAGGAGCAGAGCACTGGGACCCGTTTGACAAAACCCGGCTTCCAACGGGAAAGTCTTTCTCTATGTGCAGACATGCTCCCAGGTGCCTGTGGCAAGGGGAAGGAAATGCCATACACTGACCTGGAAGAGACCACAGGGCCCAGGCACAGTCTGAACCCTTCCCTCAACCCGGCGGTTTTGCTAGCAGGAGTTCAACCCCAACGAACACAGCCCGGAGACCCCTGGGGCAAAAACGGCTTCCGACGAACAATAGGTGCTTGCTGTGGAACACCTATCCCAAGTGGGGGTAGCCAGCTCAACAAAATGCCACACACCCAGGTGTAAGAAACAACATTGCCCAGGCATGGTCTAAGCCCCTCACCTCGTCCCTGTGCTTTGGGGAGCCGGAGGGACAGCCGAGGCACACGGCCCTGAGACCCCTTTGCAAAAAGCCGGCTTCCCACGGAGACAGTTTTCCTGCGGTGCAGACACTATCCCAAGTGGTTGTGGCAAGGTAAAGCAAATGCCCTCCACTTCTCTGGAAGAAACCACAGTGCCCAGCCATGTTCTAAGCCCTCCCATCCTCCCTGGTCTTCTGGCAGCAGGAGTGAAAAGAGAGGAGCAGAGCACGGGGACCCGTTTGACAAAAACCGGCTTCCCACGGGAAAGTCTTTCTCCGCGTGCAGACATGCTCCCAGGTGCCTGTGGCAAGGGGAAGGAAATGCCATACACTGACCTGGAAGAGACCTCAGGGCCCAGGCTCAGTCTGAACCCTTCCCTCAACCCGGCGGTTTTGCTAGCAGGAGTTCAACCCCAACGAACACAGCCCGGAGACCCCTGGGGCAAAAACGGCTTCCGACGAACAATAGGTGCTTGCTGTGGAACACCTATCCCAAGTGGGGGTAGCCAGCTCAAAAAAATGCCACACACCCAGGTGTAAGAAACAACATTGCCCAGGCATGGTCTAAGCCCCTCACCTCGTCCCTGTGCTTTGGGGAGCCGGAGGGACACCCGAGGCCCACGGCCCTGAGACCCCTTTGCAAAAAGCCGGCTTCCCACGGAAACAGTTTTCCTGAGGTGCAGACCCTATCCCAAGTGGTTGTGGCAAGGTAAAGCAATTGCCCTCCACTTCTCTGGAAGAAAACACAGTGCCCAGCCATGTTCTAAGCCCTCCCATCCTCCCAGGGCTTCTGACAGCAGGAGTGAAAAGAGAGGAGCAGAGCACTGGGACCCGTTTGACAAAACCCGACTTCCCACGGGAAAGTCTTTCTCCACGTGCAGACATGCTCCCAGGTGCCTGGGGCAAGGGGAAGGAAATGCCATACACTGACCTGGAAGAGAACACAGGGCCCAGGCACAGTCTGAACACTTCCCTCAACCCGGCGGTTTTGCTAGCAGGAGTTCAACCCCAACGAACACAGCCCGGAGACCCCTGGGGCAAAAACGGCTTCCGACGAACAATAGGTGCTTGCTGTGGAACACCTATCCCAAGTGGGGGTAGCCAGCTCAACAAAATGCCACACACCCAGTGTAAGAAACAACATTGCCCAGGCATGGTCTAAGCCCCTCACCTCGTCCCTGTGCTTTGGGGAGCCGGAGGGACAGCCGAGGCCCACGGCCCTGAGACCCCTTTGCAAAAAGCCGGCTTCCCACGGAAACAGTTTTCCTGAGGTGCAGACCCTATCCCAAGTGGTTGTGGCAAGGTAAAGCAAATGCCCTCCACTTCTCTGGAAGAAACCACAGTGCCCAGCCATGTTCTAAGCCCTCCCATCCTTCCTGGGCTTCTGGCAGCAGGAGTGAAAAGAGAGGAGCAGAGCACTGGGACCCGTTTGACAAAAACCGGCTTCCCACGGGAAAGTCTTTCTCCACGTGCAGACATGCTCCCAGGTGCCTGGGGCAAGGGGAAGGAAATGTCATACACTGACCTGGAAGAGACCACAGGGCCCAGGCACAGTCTGAACCCTTCCCTCAACCCGGCGGTTTTGCTAGCAGGAGTTCAACCCCAACGAACACAGCCCGGAGACCACTGGGGCAAACACGGCTTCCGAGGAACAATAGGTGCTTCCTGTGGAACACCTATCCCAAGTGGGGTTAGCCAGGTCAACAAAATGCCACACACCCAGGTGTAAGAAACAACATTGCCCAGGCATGGTCTAAGCCCCTCACCTCGTCACTGTGCTTTGGGGAGCCGGAGGGACACCCGAGGCCCTCGGCCCTGAGACCCCTTTGCAAAAAGCCGGCTTCCCACGGAAAGTGTTTTCCTGAGGTGCAGACCCTATCCCAAGTGGTTGTGGCAAGGTAAAGCAAATGCCCTCCACTTCTCTGGAAGAAACCACAGTGCCCAGCCATGTTCTAAGCCCTCCCATCCACCCTGGTCTTCTGACAGCAGGAGTGAAAAGAGAGGAGCAGAGCACTGGGACCCGTTTGACAAAACCCGGCTTCCCACGGGAAAGTCTTTCTCCACGTGCAGACATGCTCCCAGGTGCCTGTGGCAAGGGGAAGGAAATGCCATACACTGACCTGGAAGAGACCACAGGGCCCAGGCAGAGTCTGAACCCTTCCCTCAACCCGGCGGTTTTGCTAGCAGGAGTTCAACCCCAACGAACACAGCCCGGAGACCCCTGGGGCAAAAACGGCTTCCGACGATCAATAATTGCTTGCTGTGGAACACCTATCCCAAGAGGGGGAAGCCAGCTCAACAAAATGCCACACACCCAGGTGTAAGAAACAACATTGCCCTGGCTTGGTCTAAGCCCCTCACCTCGTCCCTGTGCTTTGGGGAGCCGGAGGGACAGCCGAGGCCCATGACCCTGAGACCCCTTGCAAAAAGCCGGCTTCCCACGGAGACAGTTTTCCTGAGGTGCAGACCCTATCCCAGGTGGTTGTGCCAAGGTAAAGCAAATGCCCTCCACTTCTCTGGAAGAAACCACAGTGCCCAACCATGTTCTAAGCCCTCCCATCCTCCCTGGGCTTCTGGCAGCAGGAGTGAAAAGAGAGGAGCAGAGCACTGGGACCCGTTTGACAAAACCGGCTTCCCACTGGAAAGTCTTTCTCCACGTGCAGACATGCTCCCAGGTGCCTGGGGCAAGGGGAAGGAAATGCCATACACTGACCTGGAAGAGACCACAGGGCCCAGGCACAGTCTGAACCCTTCCCTCAACCAGGCGGTTTTGCTAGCAAGAGTTCAACCCCAACGAACACAGCCCGGAGACCCCTGGGGCAAAAACGGCTTCCGACGAACAATAGGTGCTTGCTGTGGAACACCTATCCCAAGTGGGGGAAGCCAGCTCAACAAAATGCCACACACCCAGGTGTAAGAAACAACATTGCCCAGGCATGGTCTAAGCCCCTCACCTCGTCCCTGTGCTTTGGGGAGCCGGAGGGACACCCGAGGCCCACGGCCCTGAGACCCCTTTGCAGAAAGCCGGCTTCCCACGGAAACAGTTTTCCTGAGGTGCAGACCCTATCCCAAGTGGTTGTGGCAAGGTAAAGCAAATGCCCTCCACTTCTCTGGAAGAAACCACAGTGCCCAGCCATGTTCTAAGCCCTCCCATCCTCCCTGGGCTTCTGACAGCAGGAGTGAAAAGAGAGGAGCAGAGCACTGGGACCCGTTTGACAAAACTCGGCTTCCCACGGGAAAGTCTTTCTCCACGTGCAGACATGCTCCCAGGTGCCTGTGGCAAGGGGAAGGAAATGCCATACACTGACCTGGAAGAGACCACAGGGCCCAGGCACAGTCTGGACCCTTCCCTCAACCCGGCGGTTTTGCTAGCAGGAGTTCAACCCCAACGAACACAGACCGGAGACCCCTGGGGCAAAAACGGCTTCCGACGAACAATAGGTGCTGGCTGTAGAACACCTATCCCAAGTGGGGGTAGCCAGCTCAACAAAATGCCACACACCCAGGTGTAAGAAACAACATTGCCAGGCATGGTCTAAGCCCCTCACCTCGTCCCTGTGCTTTGAGGAGCCGGAGGGACACCCGAGGCCCACGGCCCTGAGACCCCTTTGCAAAAAGCCGGCTTCCCACGGAAACAGTTTTCCTGAAGTGCAGACCCTATCCCAAGTGGTTGTGGCAAGGTAAAGCAAATGCCCTCCACTTCTCTGGAAGAAACCACAGTGCCCAGCCATGTTCTAAGCCCTCCCATCCTCCCTGGGCTTCTGGCAGCAGGAGTGAAAAGAGAGGAGCAGAGCACGGGGACCCGTTTGACAAAACCCGGCTTCCCACGGGAAAGTCTTTCTCCACGTGCAGACATGCTCCCAGGTGCCTGGGGCAAGGGGAAGGAAATGCCATACACTGACCTGGAAGAGACCACAGGGCCCAAGCACAGTTTGAACCCTTCCCTCAACCCGGCGGTTTTGCTAGCAGGAGTTCAACCCCAACGAACACAGCCCGGAGACCCCTGCGGCAAAAACGGCTTCCGATGATCAATAGGTGTTTACTGTGGAACACCTATCCCAAGTGGGGGAAGCCAGCTCAACAAAATGCCACACACCCAGGTGTAAGAAACAACATTGCCCAGGCTTGATCTTAGCCCCTCACCTCGTCCCTGTGGTTTCGGGAGCCGGACGGACACCCGAGGCCCACGGCCCTGAGACCCCTTTGCAAAAAGCCGGCTTCCCACGGAGACAGTTTTCCTGAGGTGCAGACCCTATCCCAAGTGGTTGTGGCAAGGTAAAGCAAATGCCCTCCACTTCTCTGGAAGAAACCACAGTGCCCAGCCATGTTCTAAGCCCTCCCATCTTCCCTCGGCTTCTGACAGCAGGAGTGAAAAGAGAGGAGCAGAGCACTGGGACCCGTTTGACAAAACCCGGCTTCCCACGGGAAAGTCTTTCTCCACGTGCAGACATGCTCCCAGGTGCCTGGGGCAAGGGGAAGGAAATGCCATACACTGACCTGGAAGAGACCACAGGGCCCAGGCACAGTCTGAACCCTTCCCTCAACCCGGCGGTTTTGCTAGCAGGAGTTCAACCCCAACGAACACAGCCCGGAGACCCCTGGGGCAAAAACGGCTTCCGACGAACAATAGGTGCTTCCTGTGGAACACCTATCCCAAGTGGGGGAAGCCAGCTTAACAAAATGCTACACTCCCAGGTGTAAGAAACAACATTGCCCAGGCATGGTCTAAGCCCCTCACCTCGTCCCTGTGCTTTGGGGAGCCGGAGGGACAGCCGAGGCCCACGGCAGTGAGACCCCTTTGCAAAAAGCCGGCTTCCCACGGAAACAGTTTTCCTGAGGTGCAGACCCTATCCCAAGTGGTTGTGGCAAGGTAAAGCAAATGCCCTCCACTTCTCTGGAAGAAACCACAGTGCCCAGCCATGTTCTAAGACCTCCCATCCTCCCTGGGCTTCTGACAGCAGGAGTGAAAAGAGAGGAGCAGAGCACTGGGACCCGTTTGACAAAACCCGGCTTCCCACGGGAAAGTCTTTCTCCACGTGCAGACATGCTCCCAGGTGCCTGTGGCAAGGGGAAGGAAATATCATACCCTGACCTGGAAGAGACCATAGGGCCCAGGCACAGTCTGAACCCTTCCCTCAACCCGGCGGTTTTGCTAGCAGGAGTTCAACCCAAAGGAACACAGCCCGGAGACCCCGGGGGAAAAACGGCTTCGGACGAACTATAGGTGCTTGCTGTGGAACACCTATCCCAAGTGGGGGTAGCCAGCTCAACAAAATGCCACACACCCAGGTGTAAGAAACAACATTGCCCAGGCATGGTCTAAGCCCCTCACCTCGTCCCTGTGCTTTGGGGAGCCAGAGGGACACCCGAGGCCCACGGCCCTGAGACCCCTTTGCAAAAAGCCGGCTTCCCACGGAAAGTGTTTTCCTGAGGTGCAGACCCCATCCCAAGTGGTTGTGGCAAGGTAAAGCAAATGCCCTCCACTTCTCTGGAAGAAACCACAGTGCCTAGCCATGTTCTAAGCCCTCCCATCCTCCCTGGGCTTCTGGCAGCAGGAGTGAAAAGAGAGGAGCAGAGCACTGGGATCCGTGTGACAAAACCCGGCTTCCCACGGGAAAGTCTTTCTCCACGTGCAGACATGCCCCCAGGTGCCTGTGGCAAGGGGAAGGAAATGCCATACACTGACCTGGAAGAGACCACAGGGCCCAAGCACAGTCTGAACCCTTCCCTCAACCCGGCGGTTTTGCTAGCAGGAGTTCAACCCCAACGAACACAGCCCGGAGACCCCTGGGGTAAAAACGGCTTCCGAAGATCAATAGGTGCTTGCTGTGGAACACCTATCCCAAGTGGGGGAAGCCAGCTCAACAAAATGCCACACACCCAGGTGTAAGAAACAACATTGCCCTGGCTTGGTCTAAGCCCCTCACCTCGTCCCTGTGCTTTGTGGAGCCGGAGGGACACCCGAGGCCCACGGCCCTGAGACCTCTTTGCAAAAAGCCGGCTTCCCACGGAAACAGTTTTCCTGAGGTGCAGACCCTATCCCAAGTGGTTTTGGCAAGGTAAAGCAAATGCCCTCCACTTCTCTGGAAGAAACCACAGTGCCCAGCCATGTTCTAAGCCCTCCCATCCTCCCTGGGCTTTGGCAGCAGGAGTGAAAAGAGAGGAGCAGAGCACTGGGACCCGTTTGAAAAACCCGGCTTCCCACGGGAAAGTCTTTCTCCGCGTGCAGACATGCTCCCAGGTGCCTGTGGCAAGGGGAGGGAAAAGCCATACACTGACCTGGAAGAGACCACAGGGCCCAGGCACAGTCTGAACCCTTCCCTCAACCCGGCGGTTTTGCTAGCAGGAGTTCAACCCCAACGAACACAGCCCGGAGACCCCTGGGGCAAAAAGGGCTTCCGACGATCAATAGGTGCTTGCTGTGGCACACCTATCCCAAGTGGGGGAAGCCAGCTCAACAGAATGCCACACACCCAGGTGTAAGAAACAACATTGCCCAGGCTTGACCTAAGCCCCTCACCTCGTCCCTGTGGTTTGGGGAGCCGGAGGGACACCCGAGGCCCACGGCCCTGAGACCCCTTTGCAAAATGCCGGCTTCCCAAGGAAACAGTTTTCCTGAGGTGCAGACCCTATCCCAAGTGGTTGTGGCAAGGTAAAGCAAATGCCCTCCACTTCTCTGGAAGAAACCACAGTGCCCAGCCATGTTCTAAGCCCTCCCATCCTCCCTGGGCTTCTGACAGCAGTAATGAAAAGAGAGGAGCAGAGCACTGGGACCCGTTTGACAAAACCTGGCTTACCACGGGAAAGTCTTTCTCCGCGTGCAGACTTGCTCCCAGGTGCCTGTGGCAAGGGGAAGGAAATGCCATACACTGACCTGGAAGAGACCACAGGGCCCAGGCACAGTCTGAACCCTTCCCTCAACCCGGCGGTTTTGCTAGCAGGAGTTCAACCCCAACGAACACAGCCCGGAGACCCCTGAGGCAAAAACGGCTTCCGACGAACAATAGGCGATTGCTGTGGAAAACCAATCCCAAGTGGGGGTAGCCAGCTCAACAAAATGCCACACACCCAGGTGTAAGAAACAACATTGCCCAGGCATGGTCTAAGCCCCTCACCTCGTCCCTGTGCTTTGGGGAGCAGGAGGGACACCCGAGGCCCACGGCCCTGAGACCCCTTTGCAAAAAGCCGGCTTCCCACGGAAACAGTTTTCCTGAGGTGCAGACACTATCCCAAGTGGTTGTGGCAAGGTAAAGCAAATGCCCTCCACTTCTCTGGGAGAAACCACAGTGCCCAGCCATGTTCTAAGCCCTCCCATCCTCCCTGGGCTTCTGGCAGCAGGAGTGAAAAGAAAGGAGCAGAGAACGGGGACCCTTTTGACAAAACCCGGCTTCCCACGGGAAAGTCTTTCTCCACGTGCAGACATGCTCCCAGGTGCCTGGGGCAAGGGGAAGGAAATGCCATACACTGACCTGGAAGAGACCACAGGGCCCAAGCACAGTTTGAACCCTTCCCTCAACCCGGCTGTTTTGCTAGCAGGAGTTCAACCCCAACGAACACAGCCCGGAGACCCCTGGGGCAAAAACGGCTTCCGACGAACAATAGGTGCTTGCTGTGGAACACCAATCCCAAGTGGGGTTAGCCAGGTCAACAAAATGCCACACACCCAGGTGTAAGAAACAACATTGCCCAGGCATGGTCTAAGCCCCTCACCTCGTCCCTGTGCTTTGGGGAGCCGGAGGGACAGCCGAGGCCCACGGCCCTGAGACCCCTTTGCAAAAAGCCGGCTTCCCACGGAAACAGTTTTCCTGAGGTGCAGACCCTATCCCAAGTGGTTGTGGCAAGGTAAAGCAAATGCCCTCCACTTCTCTGGAAGAAACCACAGTGCCCAGCCATGTTCTAAGCCCTCCCATCCTCCCTGGGCTTCTGGCAGCAGGAGTGAAAAGAGAGGAGCAGAGCACTGGGACCCGTTTGACAAAAACCGGCTTCCCACGGGAAAGTCTTTCTCCACGTGCAGACATGCTCCCAGGTGCCTGGGGCAAGGGGAAGGAAATGCCATACACTGACCTGGAAGAGACCACAGGGCCCAGGCACAGTCTGAACCCTTCCCTCAACCCGGCGGTTTTGCTAGCAGGAGTTCAACCCCAACGAACACAGCCCGGAGACCCCTGGGGCAAAAACGGCTTCCGACGAACAATAGGTGCTTCCTGTGGAACACCTATCCCAAGTGGGGTTAGCCAGGTCAACAAAATGCCACACACCCAGGTGTAAGAAACAACATTGCCCAGGCATGGTCTAAGCCCCTCACCTCGTCCCTGTGATTTGGGGAGCCGGAGGGACACCCGAGGCCCACGGCCCTGAGACCCCTTTGCAAAAAGCCGGCTTCCCACGGAAAGTGTTTTCCTGAGGTGCAGACCCTATCCCAAGTGGTTGTGGCAAGGTAAAGCAAATGCCCTCCACTTCTCTGGAAGAAACCACAGTGCCCAGCCATGTTCTAAGCCCTCCCATCCTCCCTGGTCTTCTGACAGCAGGAGTGAAAAGAGAGGAGCAGAGCACTGGGACCCGTTTGACAAAACCCGGCTTCCCACGGGAAAGTCTTTCTCCACGTGCAGACATGCTCCCAGGTGCCTGTGGCAAGGGGAAGGAAATGCCATACACTGACCTGGAAGATACCACAGGGCCCAGGGACAGTCTGAACACTTCCCTCAACCCGGCGGTTTTGCTAGCAGGAGTTCAACCCCAACGAACACAGCCCGGAGACCCCTGGGGCAAAAACGGCTTCCGAAGATCAATAGGTGCTTGCTGTGGAACACCTATCCCAAGTGGGGGAAGCCAGCTCAACAAAATGCCACACACCCAGGTGTAAGAAACAACATTGCCCTGGCTTGGTCTAAGCCCCTCACCTCGTCCCTGTGCTTTGTGGAGCCGGAGGGACACCCGAGGCCCACGGCCCTGAGACCTCTTTGCAAAAAGCCGGCTTCCCACGGAAACAGTTTTCCTGAGGTGCAGACCCTATCCCAAGTGGTTTTGGCAAGGTAAAGCAAATGCCCTCCACTTCTCTGGAAGAAACCACAGTGCCCAGCCATGTTCTAAGCCCTCCCATCCTCCCTGGGCTTTGGCAGCAGGAGTGAAAAGAGAGGAGCAGAGCACTGGGACCCGTTTGAAAAACCCGGCTTCCCACGGGAAAGTCTTTCTCCGCGTGCAGACATGCTCCCAGGTGCCTGTGGCAAGGGGAGGGAAATGCCATACACTGACCTGGAAGAGACCACAGGGCCCAGGCACAGTCTGAACCCTTCCCTCAACCCGGCGGTTTTGCTAGCAGGAGTTCAACCCCAACGAACACAGCCCGGAGACCCCTGGGGCAAAAAGGGCTTCCGACGATCAATAGGTGCTTGCTGTGGCACACCTATCCCAAGTGGGGGAAGCCAGCTCAACAAAATGCCACACACCCAGGTGTAAGAAACAACATTGCCCAGGCATGGTCTAAGCCCCTCACCTCGTCCCTGTGCTTTGGGGAGCCGGAGGGACACCCGAGGCCCACGGCCCTGAGACCCCTTTGCAAAAAGCCGGCTTCCCACGGAAACAGTTTTCCTGAGGTGCAGACCCTATCCCAAGTGGTTGTGGCAAGGTAAAGCAAATGCCCTCCACTTCTCTGGAAGAAACCACAGTTCCCAGCCATGTTCTAAGCCCTCCCATCCTCCCTGGGCTTCTGACAGCAGGAGTGAAAAGAGAGGAGCAGAGCACTGGGACCCGTTTGACAAAACCCGGCTTCCCACGGGAAAGTCTTTCTCCACGTGCAGACATGCTCCCAGGTGCCTGTGGCAAGGGGAAGGAAATATCATACCCTGACCTGGAAGAGACCATAGGGCCCAGGCACAGTCTGAACCCTTCCCTCAACCCGGCGGTTTTGCTAGCAGGAGTTCAACCCAAAGGAACACAGCCCGGAGACCCCGGGGGAAAAACGGCTTCGGACGAACTATAGGTGCTTGCTGTGGAACACCTATCCCAAGTGGGGGTAGCCAGCTCAACAAAATGCCACACACCCAGGTGTAAGAAACAACATTGCCCAGGCATGGTCTAAGCCCCTCACCTCGTCCCTGTGCTTTGGGGAGCCAGAGGGACACCCGAGGCCCACGGCCCTGAGACCCCTTTGCAAAAAGCCGGCTTCCCACGGAAAGTGTTTTTCTGAGGTGCAGACCCCATCCCAAGTGGTTGTGGCAAGGTAAAGCAAATGCCCTCCACTTCTCTGGAAGAAACCACAGTGCCTAGCCATGTTCTAAGCCCTCCCATCCTCCCTGGGCTTCTGGCAGCAGGAGTGAAAAGAGAGGAGCAGAGCACTGGGACCCGTTTGACAAAACCCGGCTTCCCACGGGAAAGTCTTTCTCTACGTGCAGACATGCTCCCAGGTGCCTGTGGCAAGGGGAAGGAAATGCCATACAGTGACCTGGAAGAGACCACAGGGCCCAAGCACAGTCTGAACCCTTCCCTCAACCCGGCGGTTTTGCTAGCAGGAGTTCAACCCCAACGAACACAGCCCGGAGACCCCTGGGGCAAAAACGGCTTCCGACGATCAATAGGTGCTTGCTGTGGAACACCTATCCCAAGAGGGGGAAGCCAGCTCAACAAAATGCCACACACCCAGGTGTAAGAAACAACATTGCCCTGGCTTGGTCTAAGCCCCTCACCTCGTCCCTGTGCTTTGGGGAGCCGGAGGGACAGCCGAGGCCCATGACCCTGAGACCCCTTTGCAAAAAGCCGGCTTCCCACGGAGACAGTTTTCCTGAGGTGCAGACCCTATCCCAAGTGGTTGTGCCAAGGTAAAGCAAATGCCCTCCACTTCTCTGGAAGAAACCACACTGCCCAACCATGTTCTAAGCCCTCCCATCCTCCCTGGGCTTCTGGCAGCAGGAGTGAAAAGAGAGGAGCAGAGCACTGGGACCCGTTTGACAAAACCCGGCTTCCCACGGGAAAGTCTTTCTCCACGTGCAGACATGCTCCCAGGTGCCTGGGGCAAGGGGAAGGAAATGCCATACACTGACCTGGAAGAGACCACAGGGCCCAGGCACAGTCTGAACCCTTCCCTCAACCCGGCGGTTTTGCTAGCAGGAGTTCAACCCCAACGAACACAGCCCGGAGACCCCTGGGGCAAAAACGGCTTCCGACGAACAATAGGTGCTTGCTGTGGAACACCTAACCCAAGTGGGGGTAGCCAGCTCAACAAAATGCCACACACCCAGGTGTAAGAAACAACATTGCCCAGGCATGGTCTAAGCCCCTCACCTCGTCCCTGTGCTTTGGGGAGCCGGAGGGACACCCGAGGCCCACGGCCCTGAGACCCCTTTGCAAAAAGCCGGCTTCCCACGGAAAGTGTTTTCCTGAGGTGCAGACCCTATCCCAAGTGGTTGTGGCAAGGTAAAGCAAATGCCCTCCACTTCTCTGGAAGAAACCACAGTGCCCAGCCATGTTCTAAGCCCTCCCATCCTCCCTGGTCTTCTGACAGCAGGAGTGAAAAGAGAGGAGCAGAGCACTGGGACCCGTTTGAGAAAACCCGGCTTCCCACGGGAAAGTCTTTCTCCACGTGCAGACATGCTCCCAGGTGCCTGTGGCAAGGGAAGGAAATGCCATACACTGACCTGGAAGATACCACAGGGCCAAGGGACAGTCTGAACACTTCCCTCAACCCGGCGGTTTTGCTAGCAGGAGTTCAACCCCAACGAACAGAGCCCGCAGACCCCTGGGGCAAAAACGTCTTCCGACGATCAATAGGTGCTTGCTGTGGAACACCTATCCCAAGTGGGGGAAGCCAGCTCAACAAAATGCCACACACCCAGGTGTAAGAAACAACATTGCCCAGCCATGGTCTAAGCCCCTCACCTCGTCCCTGTGCTTTGGGGAGCCGGAGGCACACCCGAGGCCCACGGCCCTGAGACCCCTTTGCAAAAAGCCGGCTTCCCAATGAAACAGTTTTCCTGAGGTGCAGACCCTATCCCAAGTGGTTGTGGCAAGGTAAAGCAAATGCCCTCCACTTCTCTGGAAGAAACCACAGTGCCCAGCCATGTTCTAAGCCCTCCCATCCTCCCTGGGCTTCTGGCAGAAGGAGTGAATAGAGAGGAGCAGAGCACTGGGACCCGATTGACAAAACCCGGCTTCCCACGGGAAAGTCTTTCTCCGCGTGCAGACATGCTCCCAGGTGCCTGTGGCAAGGGGAAGGAAATGCCATACACTGACCTGGAAGAGACCACAGGGCCCAAGCACAGTCTGAACCCTTCCCTCAACCCGGCGGTTTTGCTAGCAGGAGTTCAACCCCAACGAACACAGCCCGGGGACCCCTGAGGCAAAAACGGCTTCCGACGAACAGTAGGTGCTTGCATTTGGAACACCTATCCCAAGTGGGGGTAGCCAGCTCAACAAAATGCCACACACCCAGGTGTAAGAAACAACATTGCCCAGGCATGGTGTAAGCCCCTCACCTCGTCCCTGTGCTTTGGGGAGCTAGAGGGACAGCCGAGGCCCACGGCCCTGAGACCCCTTTGCAAAAAGCCGGCTTCCCACGGAGACAGTTTTCCTGAGGTGCAGACCCTATCCCAAGTGGTTGTGGCAAGGTAAAGCAAATGCCCTCCACTTCTCTGGAAGAAACCACAGTGCCCAGCCATGTTCTAAGCCCTCCCATCCTCCCTGGGCTTCTGGCAGCAGGAATGAAAAGAGAGGAGCAGAGCACTGGGACCCGTTTGAAAAAAACCGGCTTCCCACGGGAAAGTCTTTCTCCATGTGCAGACATGCTCCCAGGTGCCTGTGGCAAGGGGAAGGAAATGCCATACACTGACCTGGAAGAGACCACAGGGCCCAGGCACAGTCTGAACCCTTCCCTCAACCCGGCGGTTTTGCTAGCAGGATTTCAACCCCAACGAACACAGCCCGGAGACCCCTGGGGCAAAAACGGCTTCCGACGAACAATAGGTGCTTGCTGTGGAACACCTATCCCAAGTGGGGGAAGCCAGCTCAACAAAATGCCACACACCCAGGTGTAAGAAACAACATTGCCCAGGCATGGTCTAAGCCCCTCACCTCGTCCCTGTGCTTTGGGGAGCCGGAGGGACACCCGAGGCCCACGGCCCTGAGACCCCTTTGCAGAAAGCCGGCTTCCCACGGAAACAGTTTTCCTGAGGTGCAGACCCTATCCCAAGTGGTTGTGGCAAGGTAAAGCAAATGCCCTCCACTTCTCTGGAAGAAACCACAGTGCCCAGCCATGTTCTAAGCCCTCCCATCCTCCCTGGGCTTCTGACAGCAGGAGTGAAAAGAGAGGAGCAGAGCACTGGGACCCGTTTGACAAAACTCGGCTTCCCACGGGAAAGTCTTTCTCCACGTGCAGACATGCTCCCAGGTGCCTGTGGCAAGGGGAAGGAAATGCCATACACTGACCTGGAAGAGACCACAGGGCCCAGGCACAGTCTGGACCCTTCCCTCAACCCGGCGGTTTTGCTAGCAGGAGTTCAACCCCAACGAACACAGACCGGAGACCCCTGGGGCAAAAACGGCTTCCGACGAACAATAGGTGCTGGCTATAGAACACCTATCCCAAGTGGGGGTAGCCAGCTCAACAAAATGCCACACACCCAGGTGTAAGAAACAACATTGCCCAGCCATGGTCTAAGCCCCTCACCTCGTCCCTGTGCTTTGGGGAGCCGGAGGGACAGCCGAGGCACACGGCCCTGAGACCCCTTTGCAAAAAGCCGGCTTCCCAAGGAAACAGTTTTCCTGAGGTGCAGACCCTATCCCAAGTGGTTGTGGCAAGGTAAAGCAAATGCCCTCCACTTCTCTGGAAGAAACCACAGTGCCCAGCCATGTTCTAAGCCCTCCCATCCTCCCTGGGCTTCTGGCAGCAGGAGTGAAAAGAAAGGAGGAGAGAACGGGGACCCGTTTGACAAAACCCGGCTTCCCACGGGAAAGTCTTTCTCCACGTGCAGACATGCTCCCAGGTGCCTGTGGCAAGGGGAAGGAAATGCCATACACTGACCTGGAAGAGACCACAGGGCCCAAGCACAGTTTGAACGCTTCCCTCAACCCGGCTGTTTTGCTAGCAGGAGTTCAACCCCAACGAACACAGCCCGGAGACCCCTGGGGCAAAAACGGCTTCCGACGAACAATAGGTGCTTGCTGTGGAACACCTATCCCAAGTGGGGGTAGCCAGCTCAACAAAATGCCACACACCCAGGTGTAAGAAACAACATTGCCCAGGCATGGTCTAAGCCCCTCACCTCGTCCCTGTGCTTTGGGGAGCCGGAGGGACAGCCGAGGCCCACGGCCCTGAGACCCCTTTGCAAAAAGCCGGCTTCCCACGGAAACAGTTTTCCTGAGGTGCAGACCCTATCCCAAGTGGTTGTGGCAAGGTAAAGCAAATGCCCTCCACTTCTCTGGAAGAAACCACAGTGCCCAGCCATGTTCTAAGCCCTCCCATCCTCCCTGGGCTTCTGGCAGCAGGAGTGAAAAGAGAGGAGCAGAGCACTGGGACCCGTTTGACAAAAACCGGCTTCCCACGGGAAAGTCTTTCTCCACGTGCAGACATGCTCCCAGGTGCCTGGGGCAAGGGGAAGGAAATGCCATACACTGACCTGGAAGAGACCACAGGGCCCAGGCACAGTCTGAACCCTTCCCTCAACCCGGCGGTTTTGCTAGCAGGAGTTCAACCCCAACGAACACAGCCCGGAGACCCCTGGGGCAAAAACGGCTTCCGACGAACAATAGGTGCTTCCTGTGGTACACCTATCCCAAGTGGGGTTAGCCAGGTCAACAAAATGCCACACACCCAGGTGTAAGAAACAACATTGCCCAGGCATGGTCTAAGCCCCTCACCTCGTCCCTGTGCTTTGGGGAGCCGGAGGGACACCCGAGGCCCACGGCCCTGAGACCCCTTTGCAAAAAGCCGGCTTCCCACGGAAAGTGTTTTCCTGAGGTGCAGACCCTATCCCAAGTGGTTGTGGCAAGGTAAAGCAAATGCCCTCCACTTCTCTGGAAGAAACCACAGTGCCCAGCCATGTTCTAAGCCCTCCCATCCTCCCTGGTCTTCTGACAGCAGGAGTGAAAAGAGAGGAGCAGAGCACTGGGACCCGTTTGACAAAACCCGGCTTCCCACGGGAAAGTCTTTCTCCACGTGAAGACATGCTCCCAGGTGCCTGTGGCAAGGGGAAGGAAATGCCATACACTGACCTGGAAGATACCACAGGGCCCAGGGACAGTCTGAACCCTTCCCTCAACCCGGCGGTTTTGCTAGCAGGAGTTCAACCCCAACGAACACAGCCCGGAGACCCCTGGGGTAAAAACGGCTTCCGAAGATCAATAGGTGCTTGCTGTGGAACACCTATCCCAAGTGGGGGAAGCCAGCTCAACAAAATGCCACACACCCAGGTGTAAGAAACAACATTGCCCTGGCTTGGTCTAAGCCCCTCACCTCGTCCCTGTGCTTTGTGGAGCCGGAGGGACACCCGAGGCCCACGGCCCTGAGACCTCTTTGCAAAAAGCCGGCTTCCCACGGAAACAGTTTTCCTGAGGTGCAGACCCTATCCCAAGTGGTTTTGGCAAGGTAAAGCAAATGCCCTCCACTTCTCTGGAAGAAACCACAGTGCCCAGCCATGTTCTAAGCCCTCCCATCCTCCCTGGGCTTTGGCAGCAGGAGTGAAAAGAGAGGAGCAGAGCACTGGGACCCGTTTGAAAAACCCGGCTTCCCACGGGAAAGTCTTTCTCCGCGTGCAGACATGCTCCCAGGTGCCTGTGGCAAGGGGAGGGAAATGCCATACACTGACCTGGAAGAGACCACAGGGCCCAGACACAGTCTGAACCCTTCCCTCAACCCGGCGGTTTTGCTAGCAGGAGTTCAACCCCAACGAACACAGCCCGGAGACCCCTGGGGCAAAAAGGGCTTCCGACGATCAATAGGTGCTTGCTGTGGCACACCTATCCCAAGTGGGGGAAGCCAGCTCAACAGAATGCCACACACCCAGGTGTAAGAAACAACATTGCCCAGGCTTGACCTAAGCCCCTCACCTCGTCCCTGTGGTTTGGGGAGCCGGAGGGACACCCGAGGCCCACGGCCCTGAGACCCCTTTGCAAAATGCCGGCTTCCCAAGGAAACAGTTTTCCTGAGGTGCAGACCCTATCCCAAGTGGTTGTGGCAAGGTAAAGCAAATGCCCTCCACTTCTCTGGAAGAAACCACAGTGCCCAGCCATGTTCTAAGCCCTCCCATCCTCCCTGGGCTTCTGACAGCAGTAATGAAAAGAGAGGAGCAGAGCACTGGGACCCGTTTGACAAAACCTGGCTTACCACGGGAAAGTCTTTCTCCGCGTGCAGACTTGCTCCCAGGTGCCTGTGGCAAGGGGAAGGAAATGCCATACACTGACCTGGAAGAGACCACAGGGCCCAGGCACAGTCTGAACCCTTCCCTCAACCCGGCGGTTTTGCTAGCAGGAGTTCAACCCCAACGAACACATCCCGGAGACCCCTGAGGCAAAAACGGCTTCCGACGAACAATAGGCGATTGCTGTGGAAAACCAATCCCAAGTGGGGGTAGCCAGCTCAACAAAATGCCACACACCCAGGTGTAAGAAACAACATTGCCCAGGCATGTTCTAAGCCCCTCACCTCGTCCCTGTGCTTTGGGGAGCAGGAGGGACAGCCGAGGCCCACGGCCCTGAGACCCCTTTGCAAAAAGCCGGCTTCCCACGGAAACAGTTTTCCTGAGGTGCAGACACTATCCCAAGTGGTTGTGGCAAGGTAAAGCAAATGCCCTCCACTTCTCTGGGAGAAACCACAGTGCCCAGCCATGTTCTAAGCCCTCCCATCCTCCCTGGGCTTCTGGCAGCAGGAGTGAAAAGAAAGGAGCAGAGAACGGGGACCCTTTTGACAAAACCCGGCTTCCCACGGGAAAGTCTTTCTCCACGTGCAGACATGCTCCCAGGTGCCTGGGGCAAGGGGAAGGAAATGCCATACACTGACCTGGAAGAGACCACAGGGCCCAAGCACAGTTTGAACCCTTCCCTCAACCCGGCTGTTTTGCTAGCAGGAGTTCAACCCCAACGAACACAGCCCGGAGACCCCTGGGGCAAAAACGGCTTCGGACGAACAATAGGTGCTTGCTGTGGAACACCTATCCCAAGTGGGGGTAGCCAGCTCAACAAAATGCCACACACCCAGGTGTAAGAAACAACATTGCCCAGGCATGGTCTAAGCCCCTCACCTCGTCCCTGTGCTTTGGGGAGCCGGAGGGACAGCCGAGGCCCACGGCCCTGAGACCCCTTTGCAAAAAGCCGGCTTCCCACGGAAACAGTTTTCCTGAGGTGCAGACCCTATCCCAAGTGGTTGTGGCAAGGTAAAGCAAATGCCCTCCACTTCTCTGGAAGAAACCACAGTGCCCAGCCATGTTCTAAGCCCTCCCATCCTCCCTGGGCTTCTGGCAGCAGGAGTGAAAAGAGAGGAGCAGAGCACTGGGACCCGTTTGACAAAAACCGGCTTCCCACGGGAAAGTCTTTCTCCACGTGCAGACATGCTCCCAGGTGCCTGGGGCAAGGGGAAGGAAATGCCATACACTGACCTGGAAGAGACCACAGGGCCCAGGCACAGTCTGAACCCTTCCCTCAACCCGGCGGTTTTGCTAGCAGGAGTTCAACCCCAACGAACACAGCCCGGAGACCCCTGGGGCAAAAACGGCTTCCGACGAACAATAGGTGCTTCCTGTGGAACACCTATCCCAAGTGGGGTTAGCCAGGTCAACAAAATGCCACACACCCAGGTGTAAGAAACAACATTGCCCAGGCATGGTCTAAGCCCCTCACCTCGTCCCTGTGATTTGGGGAGCCGGAGGGACACCCGAGGCCCACGGCCCTGAGACCCCTTTGCAAAAAGCCGGCTTCCCACGGAAAGTGTTTTCCTGAGGTGCAGACCCTATCCCAAGTGGTTGTGGCAAGGTAAAGCAAATGCCCTCCACTTCTCTGGAAGAAACCACAGTGCCCAGCCATGTTCTAAGCCCTCCCATCCTCCCTGGTCTTCTGACAGCAGGAGTGAAAAGAGAGGAGCAGAGCACTGGGACCCGTTTGACAAAACCCGGCTTCCCACGGGAAAGTCTTTCTCCACGTGCAGACATGCTCCCAGGTGCCTGTGGCAAGGGGAAGGAAATGCCATACACTGACCTGGAAGAGACCACAGGGCCCAGGGACAGTCTGAACACTTCCCTCAACCCGGCGGTTTTGCTAGCAGGAGTTCAACCCCAACGAACACAGCCCGGAGACCCCTGGGGCAAAAACGGCTTCCGAAGATCAATAGGTGCTTGCTGTGGAACACCTATCCCAAGTGGGGGAAGCCAGCTAAACAAAATGCCACACACCCAGGTGTAAGAAACAACATTGCCCTGGCTTGGTCTAAGCCCCTCACCTCGTCCCTGTGCTTTGTGGAGCCGGAGGGACACCCGAGGCCCACGGCCCTGAGACCTCTTTGCAAAAAGCCGGCTTCCCACGGAAACAGTTTTCCTGAGGTGCAGACCCTATCCCAAGTGGTTTTGGCAAGGTAAAGCAAATGCCCTCCACTTCTCTGGAAGAAACCACAGTGCCCAGCCATGTTCTAAGCCCTCCCATCCTCCCTGGGCTTTGGCAGCAGGAGTGAAAAGAGAGGAGCAGAGCACTGGGACCCGTTTGAAAAACCCGGCTTCCCACGGGAAAGTCTTTCTCCGCGTGCAGACATGCTCCCAGGTGCCTGTGGCAAGGGGAAGGAAATGCCATACACTGACCTGGAAGAGACCACAGGGCCCAGGCACAGTCTGAACCCTTCCCTCAACCCGGCGGTTTTGCTAGCAGGAGTTCAACCCCAACGAACACAGCCCGGAGACCCCTGGGGCAAAAAGGGCTTCCGACGATCAATAGGTGCTTGCTGTGGCACACCTATCCCAAGTGGGGGAAGCCAGCTCAACAAAATGCCACACACCCAGGTGTAAGAAACAACATTGCCCAGGCATGGTCTAAGCCCCTCACCTCGTCCCTGTGCTTTGGGGAGCCGGAGGGACAGCCGAGGCCCACGGCCCTGAGACCCCTTTGCAAAAAGCCGGCTTCCCACGGAAACAGTTTTCCTGAGGTGCAGACACTATCCCAAGTGGTTGTGGCAAGGTAAAGCAAATGCCCACCACTTCTCTGGAAGAAACCACAGTGCCCAGCCATGTTCTAAGCCCTCCCATCCTCCCTGGTCTTCTGACAGCAGGAGTGAAAAGAGAGGAGCAGAGCACTGGGACCCGTTTGACAAAACCCGGCTTCCCACGGGAAAGTCTTTCTCCACGTGCAGACATGCTCCCACGTGCCTGTGGCAAGGGGAAGGAAATGCCATACACTGACCTGGAAGAGACCACAGGGCCCAGGCAGAGTCTGAACACTTCCCTCAACCCGGCGGTTTTGCTAGCAGGAGTTCAACCCCAACGAACACAGCCCGGAGACCCCTGGGGCAAAAACGGCTTCCGACGATCAATAGGTGCTTGCTGTGGAACACCTATCCCAAGTGGGGGAAGCCAGCTAAACAAAATGCCACACACCCAGGTGTAAGAAACAACATTGCCCAGGCATGGTCTAAGCCCCTCACCTCGTCCCTGTGCTTTGGGGAGCCGGAGGGACACCCGAGGCCCACGGCCCTGAGACCCCTTTGCAAAAAGCCGGCTTCCCACGGAAACAGTTTTCCTGAGGTGCAGACCCTATCCCAAGTGGTTGTGGCAAGGTAAAGCAAATGCCCTCCACTTCTCTGGAAGAAACCACAGTTCCCAGCCATGTTCTAAGCCCTCCCATCCTCCCTGGGCTTCTGACAGCAGGAGTGAAAAGAGAGGAGCAGAGCACTGGGACCCGTTTGACAAAACCCGGCTTCCCACGGGAAAGTCTTTCTCCACGTGCAGACATGCTCCCAGGTGCCTGTGGCAAGGGGAAGGAAATGCCATACACTGACCTGGAAGATACCACAGGGCCCAGGGACAGTCTGAACACTTCCCTCAACCCGGCGGTTTTGCTAGCAGGAGTTCAACCCCAACGAACACAGCCCGGAGACCCCTGGGGCAAAAACGGCTTCCGACGATCAATAGGTGCTTGCTGTGGAACACCTATCCCAAGGGGGGAAGCCAGCTAAACAAAATGCCACACACCCAGGTGTAAGAAACAACATTGCCCAGGCATGGTCTAAGCCCCTCACCTCGTCCCTGTGCTTTGGGGAGCCGGAGGGACAGCCGAGGCCCACGGCCCTGAGACCCCTTTGCAAAAACCGGCTTCCCAATGAAACAGTTTTCCTGAGGTGCAGACCCTATCCCAAGTGGTTGTGGCAAGGTAAAGCAAATGCCCTCCACTTCTCTGGAAGAAACCACAGTGCCCAGCCATGTTCTAAGCCCTCCCATCCTCCCTGGGCTTCTGACAGCAGGAGTGAAAAGAGAGGAGCAGAGCACTGGGACCCGTTTGACAAAACCCGGCTTCCCACGGGAAAGTCTTTCTCCACGTGCAGACATGCTCCCAGGTGCCTGTGGTAAGGGGAAGGAAATATCATACCGTGACCTGGAAGAGACCATAGGGCCCAGGCACAGTCTGAACCCTTCCCTCAACCCGGCGGTTTTGCTAGCAGGAGTTCAACCCAAAGGAACACAGACCGGAGACCCCGGGGGATAAACGGCTTCGGACGAACTATAGGTGCTTGCTGTGGAACACCTATCCCAAGTGGGGGTAGCCAGCTCAACAAAATGCCACACACCCAGGTGAAAGAAACAACATTGCCCAGGCATGGTCTAAGCCCCTCACCTCGTCCCTGTGCTTTGGGGAGCCAGAGGGACACCCGAGGCTCACGGCCCTGAGACCCCTTTGCAAAAAGCCGGCTTCCCACGGAAACAGTTTTCCTGAGGTGCAGACCCTATCCCAAGTGGTTGTGGCAAGGTAAAGCAAATGCCCTCCACTTCTCTGGAAGAAACCACAGTGCCCAGCCATGTTCTAAGCCCTCCCATCCTCCCTGGGCTTCTGGCAGCAGGAGTGAAAAGAGAGGAGCAGAGCACTGGGACCCGTTTGACAAAACCCGGCTTCCCACGGGAAAGTCTTTCTCCGCGTGCAGACATGCTCCCAGGTGCCTGTGGCAAGGGGAAGGAAATGCCATTCACTGACCTGGAAGAGACCACAGGGCCCAAGCACAGTCTGAACCCTTCCCTCAACCCGGCGGTTTTGCTAGCAGGAGTTCAACCCCAACGAACACAGCCCGGAGACCCCTGGGGCAAAAACGGCTTCCGACGAACAATAGGTGCTTCCTGTGGAACACCTATCCCAAGTGGGGTTAGCCAGGTCAACAAAATGCCACACACCCAGGTGTAAGAAACAACATTGCCCAGGCATGGTCTAAGCCCCTCACCTCGTCCCTGTGCTTTGGGGAGCCGGAGGGACACCGGAGGCCCACGGCCCTGAGACCCCTTTGCAAAAAGCCGGCTTCCCACGGAAAGTGTTTTCCTGAGGTGCAGACCCTATCCCAAGTGGTTGTGGCAAGGTAAAGCAAATGCCCTCCACTTCTCTGGAAGAAACCACAGTGCCCAGCCATGTTCTAAGCCCTCCCATCCTCCCTGGTCTTCTGACAGCAGGAGTGAAAAGAGAGGAGCAGAGCACTGGGACCCGTTTGACAAAACCCGGCTTCCCACGGGAAAGTCTTTCTCCACGTGCAGACATGCTCCCAGGTGCCTGTGGCAAGGGGAAGGAAATGCCATACACTGACCTGGAAGATACCACAGGGCCCAGGGACAGTCTGAACACTTCCCTCAACCCGGCGGTTTTGCTAGCAGGAGTTCAACCCCAACGAACACAGCCCGTAGACCCCTGGGGCAAAAACGTCTTCCGACGATCAATAGGTGCTTGCTGTGGAACACCTATCCCAAGTGGGGGAAGCCAGCTCAACAAAATGCCACACACCCAGGTGTAAGAAACAACATTGCCCTGGCTTGGTCTAAGCCCCTCACCTCGTCCCTGTGCTTTGGGGAGCCGGACGGACACCCGAGGCCCACGGCCCTGAGACCTCTTTGCAAAAAGCCGGCTTCCCAAGGAAACAGTTTTCCTGAGGTGCAGACCCTATCCCAAGTGGTTTTGGCAAGGTAAAGCAAATGCCCTCCACTTCTCTGGAAGAAACCACAGTGCCCAGCCATGTTCTAAGCCCTCCCATCCTCCCTGGGCTTTGGCAGCAGGAGTGAAAAGAGAGGAGCAGAGCACTGGGACCCGTTTGACAAAACCCGGCTTCCCACGGGAAAGTCTTTCTCCGCGTGCAGACATGCTCCCAGGTGCTTGTGGCAAGGGGAAGGAAATGCCATACACTGACCTGGAAGAGACCACAGGGCCCAGGCACAGTCTGAACCCTTCCCTCAACCCGGCGGTTTTGCTAGCAGGAGTTCAACCCCAACGAACACAGCCCGGAGACCCCTGGGGCAAAAAAGGCTTCCGACGAACAATAGGTGCTTGCTGTGGAACACCTATCCCAAGTGGGGGAAGCCAGCTCAACAAAATGCCACACACCCAGGTGTAAGAAACAACATTGCCCAGGCATGGTCTAAGCCCCTCACCTCGTCCCTGTGCTTTGGGGAGCCGGAAGCACACCCGAGGCCCACGGCCCTGAGACCCCTTTGCAAAAAGCCGGCTTCCCAATGAAACAGTTTTCCTGAGGTGCAGACCCTATCCCAAGTGGTTGTGGCAAGGTAAAGCAAATGCCCTCCACTTCTCTGGAAGAAACCACAGTGCCCAGCCATGTTCTAAGCCCTCCCATCCTCCCTGGGCTTCTGGCAGAAGGAGTGAATAGAGAGGAGCAGAGCACTGGGACCCGTTTGACAAACCCGGCTTCCCACGGGAAAGTGTTTCTCCGCGTGCAGACATGCTCCCAGGTGCCTGTGGCAAGGGGAAGGAAATGCCATACACTGACCTGGAAGAGACCACAGGGCCCAAGCACAGTCTGAACCCTTCCCTCAACCCGGCGGTTTTGCTAGTAGGAGTTCAACCCCAACGAGCATAGCCCGGGGACCCCTGAGGCAAAAACGGCTTCCGACGAACAGTAGGTGCTTGCATTTGGAACACCTATCCCAAGTGGGGGTAGCCAGCTCAACAAAATGCCACACACCCAGGTGTAAGAAACAACATTGCCCAGCCATGGTCTAAGCCCCTCACCTCGTCCCTGTGCTTTGGCGAGCCGGAGGGACAGCCGAGGCACACGGCCCTGAGACCCCTTTGCAAAAAGCCGGCTTCCCACGGAGACAGTTTTCCTGAGGTGCAGACCCTATCCCAAGTGGTTGTGGCAAGCTAAAGCAAATGACCTCCAATTCTCTGGAAGAAACCGCAGTGCCCAGCCATGTTCTAAGCCCTCCCATCCTCCCTGGGCTTCTGGCAGCAGGAGTGAAAAGAGAGGAGCAGAACACTGGGACCCGTTTGACAAAACCCGGCTTCCCAAGGGAAAGTCTTTCTCCACGCGCAGACATGCTCCCAGGTGCCTGTGGCAAGGGGAAGGAAATGCCATACACTGACCTGGAAGAGACCACAGGGCCCAGGCACAGTCTGAACCCTTCCGTCAACCCGGCGGTTTTGCTAGCAGGAGTTCAACCCCACGAACACAGCCCGGAGATCCCTGGGGCAAAAACGGCTTCCGACGAACAATAGGTGCTTGCTGTGGAACACCTATCCCAAGTGGGGGTAGCCAGCTCAACAAAATGCCACACACCCAGGTGTAAGTAACAACATTGCCCAGGCTTGGTCTAAGCCCCTCACCTCGTCCCTGTGCTTTGGGGAGCCGTAGGGACAGCCGAGGCACACGGCCCTGAGACCCCTTTGCAAAAAGCCGGCTTCCCACAGAGACAGTTTTCCTGAGGTGCAGACCCTATCCCAAGTGGTTGTGGCAAGGTAAAGCAAATGCCCTCCAGTTCTCTGGAAGAAACCACAGTGCCCAGCCATGTTCTAAGCCCTCCCATCCTCCCTGGGCTTCTGGCAGCAAGAGTGAAAAGAGAGGAGCAGAGCACTGGGACCCGTTTGACAAAACCCGGCGTCCCACGGGAAAGTCTTTCTCCACGCGCAGACATACTCCCAGGTGCCTAGGGCAAGGGGAAGGAAATGCCATACACTGACCTGGAAGAGACCACAGGGCCCAGGCACAGTCTGAACACTTCCCTCAACCCGGCGGTTTTGCTAGCAGGAGTTCAACCCCAACGAACACAGCCCGGAGACCCCTGGGGCAAAAACGGCTTCCGACGATCAATAGGTGCTTGCTGTGGAACACCTATCCCAAGTGGGAGAAGCCAGCTCAACAAAATGCCACACACCCAGGTGTAAGAAACAACATTGCCCAGGCATGGTCTAAGCCCCTCACCTCGTCCCTGTTCTTTGGGGAGCCGGAGGTACAGCCGAGGCACAGTGCCCTGAGACCCCTTTGCAAAAAGCCGGCTTCCCACGGAAACAGTTTTCCTGAGGTGCAGACCCTATCCCAAGTGGTTGTGGCAAGCTAAAGCAAATGACCTCCAATTCTCTGGAAGAAACCGCAGTGCCCAGCCATGTTCTAAGCCCTCCCATCCTCCCTGGGCTTCTGGCAGCAGGAGTGAAAAGAGAGGAGCAGAGCACTGGGACCCGTTTGACAAAACCCGGCTTCCCACGGGAAAGTCTTTCTCCACGTGCAGACATGCTCCCAGGTGCCTGTGGCAAGGGGAAGGAAATGCCATACACTGACCTGGAAGAGACCACAGGGCCCAGGCACAGTCTGAACCCTTCCCTCAACCCGGCGGTTTTGCTAGCAGGAGTTCAACCCCAACGAACACAGCCCGGAGACCCCTGAGGCAAAAACGGCTTTCGACGAACAATAGGTGCTTGCTGTGGAACACCTATCTCAAGTGGGGGTAGCCAGCTCAACAAAATGCCACACACCCAGGTGTAAGAAACAACATTGCCCAGGCATGGTCTAAGCCCCTCACCTCGTCCCTGTGCTTTGGCGAGCCGTAGGGACAGCCGAGGCACACGGCCCTGAGACCCCTTTGCAAAAAGCCGGCTTCCCACGGAGACAGTTTTCCTGAGGTGCAGACCCTATCCCAAGTGGTTGTGGCAAGCTAAAGCAAATGACCTCCAATTCTCTGGAAGAAACCGCAGTGCCCAGCCATGTTCTAAGCCCTCCCATCCTCCCTGGGCTTCTGGCAGCAGGAGTGAAAAGAGAGGAGCAGAACACTGGGACCCGTTTGACAAAACCCGGCTTCCCAAGGGAAAGTCTTTCTCCACGCGCAGACATGCTCCCAGGTGCCTGTGGCAAGGGGAAGGAAATGCCATACACTGACCTGGAAGAGACCACAGGGCCCAGGCACAGTCTGAACCCTTCCGTCAACCCGGCGGTTTTGCTAGCAGGAGTTCAACCCCAACGAACACAGCCCGGAGACCCCTGGGGCAAAAACGGCTTCCGACGATCAAAAGGTGCTTGCTGTAGAACACCTATCCCAAGTGGGGGAAGCCAGCTCAACAAAATGCCACACACCCAGGTGTAAGTAACAACATTGCCCAGGCTTGGTCTAAGCCCCTCACCTCGTCCCTGTGCTTTGGGGAGCCGTAGGGACCCCGAGGCACACGGCCCTGAGACCCCTTTGCAAAAAGCCGGCTTCCCACAGAGACAGTTTTCCTGAGGGGCAGACCCTATCCCAAGTGGTTGTGGCAAGGTAAAGCAAATGCCCAACACTTCTCTGGAAGAAACCACAGTGCCCAGCCATGTTCTAAGCCCTCCCATCCTCCCTGGGCTTCTGGCAGCAAGAGTGAAAAGAGAGGAGCAGAGCACTGGGACCCGTTTGACAAAACGCGGCGTCCCACGGGAAAGTCTTTCTCCACGTGCAGACATACTCCCAGGTGCCTAGGGCAAGGGGAAGGAAATGCCATACACTGACCTGGAAGAGACCACAGGGCCCAGGCACAGTCTGAACCCTTCCCTCAACCCGGCGGTTTTGCTAGCAGGAGTTCAACCCCAACTAACACAGCCCGGAGACCCCTGGGGCAAAAACGGCTTCCGACGATCAATAGGTGCTTGCTGTGGAACACCTATCCCAAGTGGGAGAAGCCAGCTCAACAAAATGCCACACACCCAGGTGTAAGAAACAACATTGCCCCGGCATGGTCTAAGCCCCTCACCTCGTCCCTGTGCTTTGGGGAGCCGGAGGTACAGCCGAGGCACAGTGCCCTGAGACCCCTTTGCAAAAAGCCGGCTTCCCACGGAAACAGTTTTCCTGAGGTGCAGACCCTATCCCAAGTGGTTGTGGCAAGCTAATGCAAATGACCTACAATTCTCTGGAAGAAACCGCAGTGCCCAGCCATGTTCTAAGCCCTCCCATCCTCCCTGGGCTTCTGGCAGCAGGAGTGAAAAGAGAGGAGCAGAGCACTGGGACCCGTTTGACAAAACCCGGCTTCCCACGGGAAAGTCTTTCTCCACGTGCAGACATGCTCCCAGGTGCCTGTGGCAAGGGGAAGGAAATGCCATACACTGACCTGGAAGAGACCACAGGGCCCAGGCACAGTCTGAACCCTTCCCTCAACCCGGCGGTTTTGCTAGCAGGAGTTCAACCCCAACGAACACAGCCCGGAGACTCCTGGGGCAAAAACGGCTTCCGACGAACAATAGGTGCTTGCTGTGGAACACCTATCCCAAGTGGGGGTAGCCAGCTCACAAAATGCACACACCCAGGTGTAAGAACAACATTGCCCAGGCATGGTCTAAGCCCCTCACCTCGTCCCTGTGCTTTGGCGCGCCGGAGGGACAGCCGAGGCACACGGCCCTGAGACCCCTTTGCAAAAAGCCGGCTTCTTCCCACGGAGACAGTTTTCCTGAGGTGCAGACCCTATCTCAAGTGGTTGTGGCAAGCTAAAGCAAATGACCTCCAATTCTCTGGAAGAAACCGCATTGCCCAGCCATGTTCTAAGCCATCCCATCCTCCCTGGGCTTCTGGCAGCAGGAGTGAAAAGAGAGGAGCAGAACACTGGGACCCGTTTGACAAAACCCGGCTTCCCAAGGGAAAGTCTTTCTCCACGCGCAGACATGCTCCCAGGTGCCTGTGGCAAGGGGAAGGAAATGCCATACACTGAACTGGAAGAGACCACAGGGCCCAGGCACAGTCTGAACCCTTCCCTCAACCCGGCGGTTTTGCTAGCAGGAGTTCAACCCCAACGAACACAGCCCGGAGACCCCTGGGGCAAAAACGGCTTCCGACGATCAATAGGTGCTTGCTGTGGAACACCTATCCCAAGTGGGAGAAGCCAGCTCAACAAAATGCCACACACCCAGGTGTAAGAAACAACATTGCCCAGGCATGGTCTAAGCCCCTCACCTCGTCCCTGTTCTTTGGGGAGCCGGAGGTACAGCCGAGGCACAGTGCCCTGAGACCCCTTTGCAAAAAGCCGGCTTCCCACGGAAACAGTTTTCCTGAGGTGCAGACCCTATCCCAAGTGGTTGTGGCAAGCTAAAGCAAATGACCTCCAATTCTCTGGAAGAAACCGCAGTGCCCAGCCATGTTCTAAGCCCTCCCATCCTCCCTGGGCTTCTGGCAGCAGGAGTGAAAAGAGAGGAGCAGAGCACTGGGACCCGTTTGACAAAACCCGGCTTCCCACGGGAAAGTCTTTCTCCACGTGCAGACATGCTCCCAGGTGCCTGTGGCAAGGGGAAGGAAATGCCATACACTGACCTGGAAGAGACCACAGGGCCCAGGCACAGTCTGAACCCTTCCCTCAACCCGGCGGTTTTGCTAGCAGAGTTCAACCCCAACGAACACAGCCCGGAGACCCCTGAGGCAAAAACGGCTTCCGACGAACAATAGGTGCTTGCTGTGGAACACCTATCCCAAGTGGGGGTAGCCAGCTCAACAAAATGCCACACACCCAGGTGTAAGAAACAACATTGCCCAGGCATGGTCTAAGCCCCTCACCTCGTCCCTGTGCTTTGGCGAGCCGTAGGGACAGCCGAGGCACACGGCCCTGAGACCCCTTTGCAAAAAGCCGGCTTCCCACGGAGACAGTTTTCCTGAGGTGCAGACCCTATCCCAAGTGGTTGTGGCAAGCTAAAGCAAATGACCTCCAATTCTCTGGAAGAAACCGCAGTGCCCAGCCATGTTCTAAGCCATCCCATCCTCCCTGGGCTTCTGGCAGCAGGAGTGAAAAGAGAGGAGCAGAACACTGGGACCCGTTTGACAAAACCCGGCTTCCCAAGGGAAAGTCTTTCTCCACGCGCAGACATGCTCCCAGGTGCCTGTGGCAAGGGGAAGGAAATGCCATACACTGACCTGGAAGAGACCACAGGGCCCAGGCACAGTATGAACCCTTCCCTCAACCCGGCGGTTTTGCTAGCAGGAGTTCAACCCCAACGAACACAGCCCGGAGACCCCTGGGGCAAAAACGGCTTCCGACGATCAAAAGGTGCTTGCTGTGGAACACCTATCCCAAGTGGGGGAAGCCAGCTCAACAAAATGCCACACACCCAGGTGTAAGAAACAACATTGCCCAGGCATGGTCTAAGCCCCTCACCTCGTCCCTGTGCTTTGGGGAGCCGGAGGGACAGCCGAGGCACACGGCCCTGAGACCCATTTGCAAAAAGCCGGCTTCCCACAGAGACAGTTTTCCTGAGGTGCAGACCCTATCCCAAGTGGTTGTGGCAAGGTAAAGCAAATGCCCAACACTTCTCTGGAAGAAACCACAGTGCCCAGGCATGTTCTAAGCCCTCCCATCCTCCCTGGGCTTCTGGCAGAAGGAGTGAAAAGAGAGGAGCAGAGCACTGGGACCCGTTTGATAAAACCCGGCTTCCCACGGGAAAGTCTTTCTCCACGTGCTGACATGCTCCCAGGTGCCTGTGGCAAGGGGAAGGAAATGCCATACACTGACCTGGAAGAGACCACAGGGCCCAGGCACAGTCTGAACCCTTCCCTCAACCCGGCGGTTTTGCTAGCAGGAGTTCAACCCCAACGAACACAGCCCGGAGACCCCTGGGGCAAAAACGGCTTCCGACGATCAATAGGTGCTTGCTGTGGAACACCTATCCCAAGTGGGGGAAGCCAGCTCAACAAAATGCCACACACCCAGGTATAAGAAACAACATTGCCCAGGCATGGTCTAAGCCCCTCACCTCGTCCCTGTGCTTTGGGGAGCCGGAGGGACAGCCGAGGCCCACGGCCCTGAGACCCCTTTGCAAAAAGCCGGCTTCCCACCGTTACCGTTTTCCTGAGGTGCACACCTTATCCCAAGTGGTTGTGGCAAGGTAAAGCAAATGCCCTCCACTTCTCTGGAAGAAAACACAGTGCCCAGCCATGTTCTAAGCCCTCCCATCCTCCCTGGGCTTCTGGCAGCAGGAGTGAAAAGAGAGGAGCAGAGCACTGGGACCCGTTTGACAAAACCCGGATTCCCAAGGGAAAGTCTTTCTCCACGCGCAGACATGCTCCCAGGTGCCTGTGGCAAGGGGAAGGAAATGCCATACACTGACCTGGAAGAGACCACAGGGCCCAGGCACAGTCTGAACCCTTCCGTCAACCCGGCGGTTTTGCTAGCAGGAGTTCAACCCCAACGAACACAGCCCGGAGACCCCTGGGGCAAAAACGGCTTCCGACGAACAATAGGTGCTTGCTGTGGAACACCTATCCCAAGTGGGGGTAGCCAGCTCAACAAAATGCCACACACCCAGGTGTAAGTAACAACATTGCCCAGGCTTGGTCTAAGCCCCTCACCTCGTCCCTGTGCTTTGGGGAGCCGTAGGGACAGCCGAGGCACACGGCCCTGAGACCCCTTTGCAAAAAGCCGGCTTCCCACAGAGACAGTTTTCCTGAGGGGCAGACCCTATCCCAAGTGGTTGTGGCAAGGTAAAGCAAATGCCCTCCAGTTCTCTGAAAGAAACCACAGTGCCCAGCCATGTTCTAAGCCCTCCCATCCTCCCTGGGCTTCTGGCAGCAAGAGTGAAAAGAGAGGAGCAGAGCACTGGGACCCGTTTGACAAAACGCGGCGTCCCACGGGAAAGTCTTTCTCCACGTGCAGACATACTCCCAGGTGCCTAGGGCAAGGGGAAGGAAATGCCATACACTGACCTGGAAGAGACCACAGGGCCCAGGCACAGTGTGAACCCTTCCCTCAACCCGGCGGTTTTGCTAGCAGGAGTTCAACCCCAACTACCACAGCCCGGAGACCCCTGGGGCAAAAACGGCTTCCGACGATCAATAGGTGCTTGCTGTGGAACACCTATCCCAAGTGGGAGAAGCCAGCTCAACAAAATGCCACACACCCAGGTGTAAGAAACAACATTGCCCCGGCATGGTCTAAGCCCCTCACCTCGTCCCTGTGCTTTGGGAGCCGGAGGTACAGCCGAGGCACAGTGCCCTGAGACCCCTTTGCAAAAAGCCGGCTTCCCACGGAAACAGTTTTCCTGAGGTGCAGACCCTATCCCAAGTGGTTGTGGCAAGCTAAAGCAAATGACCTCCAATTCTCTGGAAGAAACCGCAGTGCCCAGCCATGTTCTAAGCCCTCCCATCCTCCCTGGGCTTCTGGCAGCAGGAGTGAAAAGAGAGGAGCAGAGCACTGGGACCCGTTTGACAAAACCCGGCTTCCCACGGGAAAGTCTTTCTCCACGTGCAGACATGCTCCCAGGTGCCTGGGGCAAGGGGAAGGAAATGCCATACACTGACCTGGAAGAGACCACAGGGCCCAGGCACAGTCTGAACCCTTCCCTCAACCCGGCGGTTTTGCTAGCAGGAGTTCAACCCCAACGAACACAGCCCGGAGACCCCTGGGGCAAAAACGGCTTCCGACGAACAATAGGTGCTTGCTGTGGAACACCTATCCCAAGTGGGGGTAGCCAGCTCAACAAAATGCCACACACCCAGGTGTAAGAAACAACATTGCCCAGGCATGGTCTAAGCCCCTCACCTCGTCCCTGTGCTTTGGCGAGCCGGAGGGACAGCCGAGGCACACGGCCCTGAGACCCCTTTGCAAAAAGCCGGCTTCCCACGGAGACAGTTTTCCTGAGGTGCAGACCCTATCTCAAGTGGTTGTGGCAAGCTAAAGCAAATGACCTCCAATTCTCTGGAAGAAACCGCATTGCCCAGCCATGTTCTAAGCCATCCCATCCTCCCTGGGCTTCTGGCAGCAGGAGTGAAAAGAGAGGAGCAGAACACTGGGACCCGTTTGACAAAACCCGGCTTCCCAAGGGAAAGTCTTTCTCCACGCGCAGACATGCTCCCAGGTGCCTGTGGCAAGGGGAAGGAAATGCCATACACTGAACTGGAAGAGACCACAGGGCCCAGGCACAGTCTGAACCCTTCCCTCAACCCGGCTGTTTTGCTAGCAGGAGTTCAACCCCAACGAACACAGCCCGGAGACGCCTGGGGCAAAAACGGCTTCCGACGATCAAAAGGTGCTTGCTGTGGAACACCTATCCCAAGTGGGGGAAGCCAGCTCAACAAAATGCCACACACCCAGGTGTAAGAAACCACAGTGCCCAGGCATGTTCTAAGCCCTCCCATCCTCCCTGGGCTTCTGGCAGCAAGAGTGAAAAGAGAGGAGCAGAGCACTGGGACCCGTTTGACAAAACCCGGCTTCCCACGGGAAAGTCTTTCTCCACGTGAAGACATGCTCCCAGGTGCCTGTGGCAAGGGGAAGGAAATGCCATACACTGACCTGGAAGAGACCACAGGGCCCAGGCACAGTCTGAACCCTTCCCTCAACCCGGCGGTTTTGCTAGCAGGAGTTCAACCCCCACGAACACAGCCCGGAGACCCCTGGGGCAAAAACGGCTTCCGAAGAACAATAGGTGCTTGCTGTGGAACACCTATCCCAAGTGGGAGTAGCCAGCTCAACAAAATGCCACACACCCAGGTGTAAGAAACAACATTGCCCAGGCATGGTCTAAGCCCCTCACCTCGTCCCTGTGCTTTGGGGAGCCGGAGTGACAGCCGAGGCACACGGCCCTGAGACCCCTTTGCAAAAAGCCTGCTTCCCACGGTAACCGTTTTCCTGAGGTGCACACCCTATCCCAAGTGGTTGTGGCAAGGTAAAGCAAATGCCCTCCACTTCTCTGGAAGAAACCACAGTGCCCAGCCATGTTCTAAGCCCTCCCATCCTCCCTGGGCTTCTGGCAGCAGGAGTGAAAAGAGAACAGCAGGGCCCTGGGACCCGTTTGACAAAACCCGGCTTCCCACGGGAAAGTCTTTCTCCACCTGCAGACATGCTCCCAGGTGCCTGGGGCAAGGGGAAGGAAATGCCATACACTGACCTGGAAGAGACCACAGGGCCCAGGCACAGTCTGAACCCTTCCCTCAACCCGGCGGTTTTGCTAGCAGGAGTTCAACCCCAACGAACACAGCCCGGAGACCCCTGGGGCAAAAACGGCTTCCGACGAACAATAGGTGCTTGCTGTGGAACACCTATCCCAAGTGGGGGTAACCAGCTCAACAAAATGCCACACACCCAGGTGTAAGAAACAACATTGCCCAGGCATGGTCTAAGCCCCTCACCTCGTCCCTGTGCTTTGGCGAGCCGGAGGGACAGCCGAGGCACACGGCCCTGAGACCCCTTTGCAAAAAGCCGGCTTCCCACGGAGACAGTTTTCCTGAGGTGCAGACCCTATCCCAAGTGGTTGTGGCAAGCTAAAGCAAATGACCTCCAATTCTCTGGAAGAAACCGCAGTGCCCAGCCATGTTCTAAGCCCTCCCATCCTCCCTGGGCTTCTGGCAGCAGGAGTGAAAAGAGAGGAGCAGAACACTGGGACCCGTTTGACAAAACCCGGCTTCCCAAGGGAAAGTCTTTCTCCACGCGCAGACATGCTCCCAGGTGCCTGTGGCAAGGGGAAGGAAATGCCATACACTGACCTGGAAGAGACCACAGGGCCCAGGCACAGTCTGAACCCTTCCCTCATCCCGGCGGTTTTGCTAGCAGGAGTTCAACCCCAACGAACACAGCCCGGAGACCCTTGGGGCAAAAACGGCTTCCGACGATCAAAAGGTGCTTGTTGTGGAACACCTATCCCAAGTGGGGGAAGCCAGCTCAACAAAATGCCACACACCCAGGTGTAAGAAACAACATTGCCCAGGCATGGTCTAAGCCCCTCACCTCGTCCCTGTGCTTTGGGGAGCCGGAGGGACAGCCGAGGCCCACGGCCCTGAGACCCATTTGCAAAAAGCCGGCTTCCCACAGAGAGAGTTTTCCTGAGGTGCAGACCCTATCCCAAGTGGTTGTGGCAAGGTAAAGCAAATGCCCTCCACTTCTCTGGAAGAAACCACAGTGCCCAGCCATGTTCTAAGCCCTCCCATCCTCCCTGGGCTTCTGGCAGCAAGAGTGAAAAGAGAGGAGCAGAGCACTGGGACCCGTTTGACAAAACCCGGCTTCCCACGGGAAAGTCTTTCTCCACGTGAAGACATGCTCCCAGGTGCCTGTGGCAAGGGGAAGGAAATGCCATACACTGACCTGGAAGAGACCACAGGGCCCAGGCACAGTCTGAACCCTTCCCTCAACCCGGCGGTTTTGCTAGCAGGAGTTCAACCCCCACGAACACAGCCCGGAGACCCCTGGGGCAAAAACGGCTTCCGAAGAACAATAGGTGCTTGCTGTGGAACACCTATCCCAAGTGGGAGTAGCCAGCTCAACAAAATGCCACACACCCAGGTGTAAGAAACAACATTGCCCAGGCATGGTCTAAGCCCCTCACCGCGTCCCTGTGCTTTGGGGAGCCGGAGGGACAGCCGAGGCACATGGCCCTGAGACCCCTTTGCAAAAAGCCGGCTTCCCACGGAGACAGTTTTCCTGAGGTGCAGACCCTATCCCAAGTGGTTGTGGCAAGCTAAAGCAAATGCCCTCCACTTCTCTGGAAGAAACCACAGTGCCCAGCCATGTTCTAAGCCCTCCCATCCTCCCTGGGCTTCTGGCAGCAAGAGTGAAAAGAGAGGAGCAGAGCACTGGGACCCGTTTGACAAAACCCGGCTTCCCACGGGAAAGTCTTTCTCCACGTGAAGACATGCTCCCAGGTGCCTGTGGCAAGGGGAAGGAAATGCCATACACTGACCTGGAAGAGACCACAGGGCCCAGGCACAGTCTGAACCCTTCCCTCAACCCGGCGGTTTTGCTAGCAGGAGTTCAACCCCCACGAACACAGCCCGGAGACCCCTGGGGCAAAAACGGCTTCCGAAGAACAATAGGTGCTTGCTGTGGAACACCTATCCCAAGTGGGAGTAGCCAGCTCAACAAAATGCCACACACCCAGGTGTAAGAAACAACATTGCCCAGGCATGGTCTAAGCCCCTCACCTCGTCCCTGTGCTTTGGGGAGCCGGAGGGACAGCCGAGGCACACGGCCCTGAGACCCCTTTGCAAAAAGCCTGCTTCCCACGGTAACCGTTTTCCTGAGGTGCACACCCTATCCCAAGTGGTTGTGGCAAGCTAAAGCAAATGCCCTCCACTTCTCTGGAAGAAACCACAGTGCCCAGCCATGTTCTAAGCCCTCCCATCCTCCCTGGGCTTCTGGCAGCAGGAGTGAAAAGAGAAGAGCAGAGCACTGGGACCCGTTTGACAAAACCCGGCTTCCCACGGGAAAGTCTTTCTCCACGTGCAGACATGCTCCCAGGTGCCTGGGGCAAGGGGAAGGAAATGCCATACACTGACCTGGAAGAGACCACAGGGCCCAGGCACAGTCTGAACCCTTCCCTCAACCCGGCGGTTTTGCTAGCAGGAGTTCAACCCCAACGAACACAGCCCGGAGACCCCTGGGGCAAAAACGGCTTCCGACGAACAATAGGTGCTTGCTGTGGAACACCTATCCCAAGTGGGGGTAACCAGCTCAACAAAATGCCACACACCCAGGTGTAAGAAACAACATTGCCCAGGCATGGTCTAAGCCCCTCACCTCGTCCCTGTGCTTTGGCGAGCCGGAGGGACAGCCGAGGCACACGGCCCTGAGACCCCTTTGCAAAAAGCCGGCTTCCCACGGAGACAGTTTTCCTGAGGTGCAGACCCTATCCCAAGTGGTTGTGGCAAGCTAAAGCAAATGACCTCCAATTCTCTGGAAGAAACCGCAGTGCCCAGCCATGTTCTAAGCCCTCCCATCCTCCCTGGGCTTCTGGCAGCAGGAGTGAAAAGAGAGGAGCAGAACACTGGGACCCGTTTGACAAAACCCGGCTTCCCAAGGGAAAGTCTTTCTCCACGCGCAGACATGCTCCCAGGTGCCTGTGGCAAGGGGAAGGAAATGCCATACACTGACCTGGAAGAGACCACAGGGCCCAGGCACAGTCTGAACCCTTCCCTCATCCCGGCGGTTTTGCTAGCAGGAGTTCAACCCCAACGAACACAGCCCGGAGACCCTTAGGGCAAAAACGGCTTCCGACGATCAAAAGGTGCTTGTTGTGGAACACCTATCCCAAGTGGGGGAAGCCAGCTCAACAAAATGCCACACACCCAGGTGTAAGAAACAACATTGCCCAGGCATGGTCTAAGCCCCTCACCTCGTCCCTGTGCTTTGGGGAGCCGGAGGGACAGCCGAGGCCCACGGCCCTGAGACCCATTTGCAAAAAGCCGGCTTCCCACAGAGAGAGTTTTCCTGAGGTGCAGACCCTATCCCAAGTGGTTGTGGCAAGGTAAAGCAAATGCCCTCCACTTCTCTGGAAGAAACCACAGTGCCCAGCCATGTTCTAAGCCCTCCCATCCTCCCTGGGCTTCTGGCAGCAAGAGTGAAAAGAGAGGAGCAGAGCACTGGGACCCGTTTGACAAAACCCGGCTTCCCACGGGAAAGTCTTTCTCCACGTGAAGACATGCTCCCAGGTGCCTGTGGCAAGGGGAAGGAAATGCCATACACTGACCTGGAAGAGACCACAGGGCCCAGGCACAGTCTGAACCCTTCCCTCAACCCGGCGGTTTTGCTAGCAGGAGTTCAACCCCCACGAACACAGCCCGGAGACCCCTGGGGCAAAAACGGCTTCCGAAGAACAATAGGTGCTTGCTGTGGAACACCTATCCCAAGTGGGAGTAGCCAGCTCAACAAAATGCCACACACCCAGGTGTAAGAAACAACATTGCCCAGGCATGGTCTAAGCCCCTCACCGCGTCCCTGTGCTTTGGGGAGCGGGAGGGACAGCCGAGGCACATGGCCCTGAGACCCCTTTGCAAAAAGCCGGCTTCCCACGGAGACAGTTTTCCTGAGGTGCAGACCCTATCCCAAGTGGTTGTGGCAAGCTAAAGCAAATGCCCTCCACTTCTCTGGAAGAAACCACAGTGCCCAGCCATGTTCTAAGCCCTCCCATCCTCCCTGGGCTTCTGGCAGCAAGAGTGAAAAGAGAGGAGCAGAGCACTGGGACCCGTTTGACAAAACCCGGCTTCCCACGGGAAAGTCTTTCTCCACGTGAAGACATGCTCCCAGGTGCCTGTGGCAAGGGGAAGGAAATGCCATACACTGACCTGGAAGAGACCACAGGGCCCAGGCACAGTCTGAACCCTTCCCTCAACCCGGCGGTTTTGCTAGCAGGAGTTCAACCCCCACGAACACAGCCCGGAGACCCCTGGGGCAAAAACGGCTTCCGAAGAACAATAGGTGCTTGCTGTGGAACACCTATCCCAAGTGGGAGTAGCCAGCTCAACAAAATGCCACACACCCAGGTGTAAGAAACAACATTGCCCAGGCATGGTCTAAGCCCCTCACCTCGTCCCTGTGCTTTGGGGAGCCGGAGGGACAGCCGAGGCACACGGCCCTGAGACCCCTTTGCAAAAAGCCTGCTTCCCACGGTAACCGTTTTCCTGAGGTGCACACCCTATCCCAAGTGGTTGTGGCAAGCTAAAGCAAATGCCCTCCACTTCTCTGGAAGAAACCACAGTGCCCAGCCATGTTCTAAGCCCTCCCATCCTCCCTGGGCTTCTGGCAGCAGGAGTGAAAAGAGAAGAGCAGAGCACTGGGACCCGTTTGACAAAACCCGGCTTCCCACGGGAAAGTCTTTCTCCACGTGCAGACATGCTCCCAGGTGCCTGTGGCAAGGGGAAGGAAATGCCATACACTGACCTGGAAGAGACCACAGGGCCCAGGCACAGTCTGAACCCTTCCCTCAACCCGGCGGTTTTGCTAGCAGGAGTTCAACCCCAACGAACACAGCCCGGAGACCCCTGGGGCAAAAACGGCTTCCGACGATTGAAAGGTGCTTGCTGTGGAACACCTATCCCAAGTGGGGGAAGCCAGCTCAACAAAATGCCACACACCCAGGTGTAAGAAACAACATTGCCCAGGCATGGTCTAAGCCCCTCACCTCGTCCCTGTACTTTGGGGAGCCGGAGGGACAGCCGAGGCCCACGGCCCTGAGACCCATTTGCAAAAAGCCGGCTTCCCACAGTGACAGTATTCCTGAGGTGCAGACCCTATCCCAAGTGGTTGTGGCAAGGTAAAGCAAATGCCCAACACTTCCCTGGAAGAAACCACAGTGCCCAGGCATGTTCTAAGCCCTCCCATCCTCCCTGGGCTTCTGGCAGAAGGAGTGAAAAGAGAGGAGCAGAGCACTGGGACCCGTTTGATAAAACCCGGCTTCCCACGGGAAAGTCTTTCTCCACGTGCTGACATGCTCCCAGGTGCCTGTGGCAAGGGGAAGGAAATGCCATACACTGACCTGGAAGAGACCACAGGGCCCAGGCACAGTCTGAACCCTTCCCTCAACCCGGCGGTTTTGCTAGCAGGAGTTCAACCCCAACGAACACAGCCCGGAGACCCCTGGGGCAAAAACGGCTTCCGAAGAACAATAGGTGCTTGCTGTGGAAAACCTATCCCAAGTGGGGGTAGCCAGCTCAACAAAATGCCACACACCCAGGTGTAAGAAACAACATTGCCCAGGCATGGTCTAAGCCCCTCACCGCGTCCCTGTGCTTTGGGGAGCCGGAGGGACAGCCGAGGCACACGGCCCTGAGACCCCTTTGCAAAAAGCCGGCTTCCCACGGAGACAGTTTTCCTGAGGTGCAGACCCTATCCCAAGTGGTTGTGGCAAGCTAAAGCAAATGCCCTCCACTTCTCTGGAAGAAACCACAGTGCCCAGCCATGTTCTAAGCCCTCCCATCCTCCCTGGGCTTCTGGCAGCAAGAGTGAAAAGAGAGGAGCAGAGCACTGGGACCCGTTTGACAAAACCCGGCTTCCCACGGGAAAGTCTTTCTCCACGTGAAGACATGCTCCCAGGTGCCTATGGCAAGGGGAAGGAAATGCCATACACTGACCTGGAAGAGACCACAGGGCCCAGGCACAGTCTGAACCCTTCCCTCAACCCGGCGGTTTTGCTAGCAGGAGTTCAACCCCCACGAACACAGCCCGGAGACCCCTGGGGCAAAAACGGCTTCCGAAGAACAATAGGTGCTTGCTGTGGAACACCTATCCCAAGTGGGAGTAGCCAGCTCAACAAAATGCCACACACCCAGGTGTAAGAAACAACATTGCCCAGGCATGGTCTAAGCCCCTCACCTCGTCCCTGTGCTTTGGGGAGCCGGAGGGACAGCCGAGGCACACGGCCCTGAGACCCCTTTGCAAAAAGCCTGCTTCCCACGGTAACCGTTTTCCTGAGGTGCACACCCTATCCCAAGTGGTTGTGGCAAGCTAAAGCAAATGCCCTCCACTTCTCTGGAAGAAACCACAGTGCCCAGCCATGTTCTAAGCCCTCCCATCCTCCCTGGGCTTCTGGCAGCAGGAGTGAAAAGAGAAGAGCAGAGCACTGGGACCCGTTTGACAAAACCCGGCTTCCCACGGGAAAGTCTTTCTCCACGTGCAGACATGCTCCCAGGTGCCTGTGGCAAGGGGAAGGAAATGCCATACACTGACCTGGAAGAGACCACAGGGCCCAGGCACAGTCTGAACCCTTCCCTCAACCCGGCGGTTTTGCTAGCAGGAGTTCAACCCCAACGAACACAGCCCGGAGACCCCTGGGGCAAAAACGGCTTCCGACGATCAAAAGGTGCTTGCTGTGGAACACCTATCCCAAGTGGGGGAAGCCAGCTCAACAAAATGCCACACACCCAGGTGTAAGAAACAACATTGCCCAGGCATGGTCTAAGCCCCTCACCTCGTCCCTGTGCTTTGGGGAGCCGGAGGGACAGCCGAGGCCCACGGCCCTGAGACCCATTTGCAAAAAGCCGGCTTCCCACAGAGACAGTTTTCCTGAGGTGCAGACCCTATCCCAAGTGGTTGTGGCAAGGTAAAGCAAATGCCCAACACTTCCCTGGAAGAAACCACAGTGCCCAGGCATGTTCTAAGCCCTCCCATCCTCCCTGGGCTTCTGGCAGAAGGAGTGAAAAGAGAGGAGCAGAGCACTGGGACCCGTTTGATAAAACCCGGCTTCCCATGGGAAAGTCTTTCTCCACGTGCTGACATGCTCCCAGGTGCCTGTGGCAAGGGGAAGGAAATGCCATACACTGACCTGGAAGAGACCACAGGGCCCAGGCACAGTCTGAACCCTTCCCTCAACCCGGCGGTTTTGCTAGCAGGAGTTCAACCCCAACGAACACAGCCCGGAGACCCCTGGGGCAAAAACGGCTTCCGAAGAACAATAGGTTCTTGCTGTGGAAAACCTATCCCAAGTGGGGGTAGCCAGCTCAACAAAATGCCACACACCCAGGTGTAAGAAACAACATTGCCCAGGCATGGTCTAAGCTCCTCACCTCGTCCCTGTTCTTTGGGGAGCCGGAGGGACAGCCGAGGCCCACGGCCCTGAGACCCCTTTGCAAAAAGCTGGCTTCCCACGGAAACAGTTTTCCTGAGGTGCAGACCCTATCCCAAGTGGTTGTGGCAAGGTAAAGCAAATGCCCTTCACTTCTCTGGAAGAAAACACAGTGCCCAGCCATGTTCTAAGCCCTCCCATCCTCCCTGGGCTTCTGGCAGCAGGAGTGAAAAGAGAGGAGCAGAGCACTGGGACCCGTTTGACAAAACCCGGCTTCCCACGGGAAATTCCCCACGTGCAGACATGCTCCCAGGTGCCTGTGGCAAGGGGAAGGAAATGCCATACACTGACCTGGAAGAGACCACAGGGCCCAGGCACAGTCTGAACCCTTCCCTCAACCCGGCGGTTTTGCTAGCAGGAGTTCAACCCCAACGAACACAGCCCGCAGACCCCTGGGGCAAAAACGGCTTCTGAAGAACAATAGGTGCTAGCTGTGGAAAACCTATCCCAAGTGGGGGTAGCCAGCTCAACAAAATGTCACACACCCAGGTGTAAGAAACAACATTGCCCAGGCATGGTCTAATCCCCTCACCGCGTCCCTGTGCTTTGGGGAGCCGGAGGGACAGCCGAGGCACACGGCCCTGAGACCCCTTTGCAAAAAGCCGGCTTCCCACGGAGACAGTTTTCCTGAGGTGCAGACCCTATCCCAAGTGGTTGTGGGAAGCTAAAGCAAATGCCCTCCACTTCTCTGGAAGAAACCACAGTGCCCAGCCATGTTCTAAGCCCTCCCATCCTCCCTGGGCTTCTGGCAGCAAGAGTGAAAAGAGAGGAGCAGAGCACTGGGACCCGTTTGACAAAACCCGGCTTCCCACGGGAAAGTCTTTCTCCACGTGAAGACATGCTCCCAGGTGCCTGTGGCAAGGGGAAGGAAATGCCATACACTGACCTGGAAGAGACCACAGGGCCCAGGCACAGTCTGAACCCTTCCCTCAACCCGGCGGTTTTGCTAGCAGGAGTTCAACCCCAACGAACACAGCCCGCAGACCCCTGGGGCAAAAACGGCTTCCGACGATCAATAGGTGCTTGCTGTGGAACACCTATCCCAAGTGGGGGAAGCCAGCTCAACAAAATGCCACACACCCAGGTGTAAGAAACAACATTGCCCAGCCATGGTCTAAGCCCCTCACCTCGTCCCTGTGCTTTGGGGAGCCGGAGGGACAGCCGAGGCCCACGGCCCTGAGACCCCTTTGCAAAAAGCTGGCTTCCCACGGAAACAGTTTTCCTGAGGTGCAGACCCTATCCCAAGTGGTTTTGGCAAGGTAAAGCAAATGCCCTTCACTTCTCTGGAAGAAAACACAGTGCCCAGCCATGTTCTAAGCCCTCCCATCCTCCCTGGGCTTCTGGCAGCCGGAGTGAAAAGAGAGGAGCAGAGCACTGGGACCCGTTTGACAAAACCCGGCTTCCCACGGGAAAGTCTCCACGCGCAGACATGCTCCCAGGTGCCTGTGGCAAGGGGAAGGAAATGCCATACACTGACCTGGAAGAGACCACAGGGCCCAGGCACAGTCTGAACCCTTCCCTCAACCCGGCGGTTTTGCTAGAAGGAGTTCAACCCCAACGAACACAGCCCGGAGACCCCTGGGGCAAAAACGGCTTCCGACGAACAATAGGTGCTTGCTGTGGAACACCTATCCCAAGTGGGGGTAGCCAGCTCAACAAAATGCCACACACCCAGGTGTAAGAAACAACATTGCCCAGGCATGGTCTAAGCCCCTCACCTCGTCCCTGTGCTTTGGGGAGCCGGAGGGACAGCCGAGGCACACGGCCCTGAGACCCCTTTGCAAAAAGCCGGCTTCCCACGGAGACAGTTTTCCTGAGGTGCAGACACTATCCCAAGTGGTTGTGGCCAGCTAAAGCAAATGCCCTCCACTTCTCTGGAAGAAACCACAGTGCCCAGCCATGTTCTAAGCCCTCCCATCCTCCCTGGGCTTCTGGCAGCAGGAATGAAAAGAGAGGAGCAGAGCACTGGGACCCGTTTGCAAAACCCGTCTTCCCACGGGAAAGTCTTTCTCCACGTGCAGACATGCTCCCAGGTGCCTGTGGCAAGGGGAAGGAAATGCCATACACTGACCTGGAAGAGACCACAGGGCCCAGGCACAGTCTGAACCCTTCCCTCAACCCGGCGGTTTTGCTAGCAGGAGTTCAACCCCCACGAACACAGCCCGGAGGCCCCTGGGGCAAAAACGGCTTCTGAAGAACAATAGGTGCTTGCTGTGGAACACCTATCCCAAGTGGGAGTAGCCAGCTCAACAAAATGCCACACACCCAGGTGTAAGAAACAACATTTCCCAGGCATGGTCTAAGCCCCTCACCTCGTCCCTGTGCTTTGGGGAGCCGGAGGGACAGCCGAGGCACACGGCCCTGAGACCCCTTTGCAAAAAGCCTGCTTCCCACGGTAACCGTTTTCCTGAGGTGCACACCCTATCCCAAGTGGTTGTGGCAAGATAAAGCAAATGCCCTCCACTTCTCAGGAAGAAACCACAGTGCCCAGCCATGTTCTAAGCCCTCCCATCCTCCCTGGGCTTCTGGCAGCAGGAGTGAAAAGAGAGGAGAAGAGCACTGGGACCCGTTTGACAAAACCCGGCTTGCCACGGGAAAGTCTTTCTCCACGTGCAGACATGCTCCCAGGTGCCTGGGGCAAGGGGAAGGAAATGCCATACACTGACCTGGAAGAGACCACAGGGCCCAGGCACAGTCTGAACCCTTCCCTCAACCCGGCGGTTTTGCTAGCAGGAGTTCAACCCCAACGAACACAGCCCGCAGACCCCTGGGGCAAAAACGGCTTCCGAAGAACAATAGGTGCTTGCTGTGGAAAACCTATCCCAAGTGGGGGTAGCCAGCTCAACAAAATGCCACACACCCAGGTGTAAGAAACAACATTGCCCAGGCATGGTCTAAGCCCCTCACCGCGTCCCTGTGCTTTGGGGAGCCGGAGGGACAGCCGAGGTACACGGCCCTGAGACCCCTTTGCAAAAAGCCGGCTTCCCTCGGAGACAGTTTTCCTGAGGTGCAGACCCTATCCCAAGTGGTTGTGGCAAGCTAAAGCAAATGCCCTCCACTTCTCTGGAAGAAACCACAGTGCCCAGCCATGTTCTAAGCCCTCCCATCCTCCCTGGGCTTCTGGCAGCAAGAGTGAAAAGAGAGGAGCAGAGCACTGGGACCCGTTTGACAAAACCCGGCTTCCCACGGGAAAGTCTTTCTCCACGTGAAGACATGCTCCCAGGTGCCTGTGGCAAGGGGAAGGAAATGCCATACACTGACCTGGAAGAGACCACAGGGCCCAGGCACAGTCTGAACCCTTCCCTCAACCCGGCGGTTTTGCTAGCAGGAGTTCAACCCCCACGAACACAGCCCGGAGACCCCTGGGGCAAAAACGGCTTCCGAAGAATAATAGGTGCTTGCTGTGGAACACCTATCCCAAGTGGGGGTAGCCAGCTCAACAAAATGCCACACACCCAGGTGTAAGAAACAACATTGCCCAGGCATGGTCTAAGCCCCTCACCTCGTCCCTGTGCTTTGGGGAGCCGGAGGGACAGCCGAGGCACACGGCCCTGAGACCCCTTTGCAAAAAGCCTGCTTCCCACGGTAACCGTTTTCCTGAGGTGCACACCCTATCCCAAGTGGTTGTGGCAAGGTAAAGCAAATGCCCTCCACTTCTCTGGAAGAAACCACAGTGCCCAGCCATGTTCTAAGCCCTCCCATCCTCCCTGGGCTTCTGCCAGCAGGAGTGAAAAGAGAAGAGCAGAGAACTGGGACCCGTTTGACAAAACCCGGCTTCCCACGGGAAAGTCTTTCTCCACGCGCAGACATGCTCCCAGGTGCCTGTGGCAAGGGGAAGGAAATGCCATACACTGACCTGGAAGAGACCACAGGGCCCAGGCACAGTCTGAACCCTTCCCTCAACCCGGCGGTTTTGCTAGCAGGAGTTCAACCCCAACGAACACAGCCCGCAGACTCCTGGGGCAAAAACGGCTTCCGAAGAACAATAGGTGCTTGCTGTGGAAAACCTATCCCAAGTGGGGGTAGCCAGCTCAACAAAATGCCACACACCCAGGTGTAAGAAACAACATTGCCCAGGCATGGTCTAAGCCCCTCACCGCGTCCCTGTGCTTTGGGGAGCCGGAGGGACAACCGAGGCACACGGCCCTGAGACCCCTTTGCAAAAAGCCGGCTTCCCACGGAGACAGTTTTCCTGAGGTGCAGACCCTATCAAAGTGGTTGTGGCAAGCTAAAGCAAATGCCCTCCACTTCTCTGGAAGAAACCACAGTGCCCAGCCATGTTCTAAGCCCTCCCATCCTCCCTGGGCTTCTGGCAGCAAGAGTGAAAAGAGAGGAGCAGAGCACTGGGACCCGTTTGACAAAACCCGGCTTCCCACGGGAAAGTCTTTCTCCACGTGAAGACATGCTCCCAGGTCCCTGTGGCAAGGGGAAGGAAATGCCATACACTGACCTGGAAGAGACCACAGGGCCCAGGCACAGACTGAACCCTTCCCTCAAACAGGCGGTTTTGCTAGCAGGAGTTCAACCCCAACGAACACAGCCCGGAGACCCCTGGGGCAAAAACGGCTTCCAACGATCAATAGGTGCTTGCTGTGGAACACCTATCCCAAGTGGGGGAAGCCAGCTCAACAAAATGCCACACACCCAGGTGTAAGAAACAACATTGCCCAGGCATGGTCTAAGCTCCTCACCTCGTCCCTGTGCTTTGGGGAGTCGGAGGGACAGCCGAGGCCCACGGCCCTGAGACCCCTTTGCAAAAAGCTGGCTTCCCACGGACAGTTTTCCTGAGGTGCAGACCCTATCCCAAGTGGTTGTGGCAAGGTAAAGCAAATGCCCTTCACTTCTCTGGAAGAAAACACAGTGCCCAGCCATGTTCTAAGCCCTCCCATCCTCCCTGGGCTTCTGGCAGCAGGAGTGAAAAGAGAGGAGCAGAGCACTGGGACCCGTTTGACAAAACCCGGCTTCCCACGGGAAAGTCTTTCTCCACGTGCAGACATGCTCCCAGGTGCCTGTGGCAAGGGGAAGGAAATGCCATACACTGACCTGGAAGAGACCACAGGGCCCAGGCACAGTCTGAACCCTTCCCTCAACCCGGCGGTTTTGCTAGCAGGAGTTCAACCCCCACGAACACAGCCCGGAGACCCCTGGGGCAAAAACGGCTTCCGAAGAACAATAGGTGCTTGCTGTGGAACACCTATCCCAAGTAGGGGTAGCCAGCTCAACAAAATGCCACACACCCAGGTGTAAGAAACATTACCCAGGCATGGTCTAAGCCCCTCACCTCGTCCCTGTGCTTTGGGGAGCCGGAGGGACAGCCGAGGCACACGGCCCTGAGACCCCTTTGCAAAAAGCCGGCTTCCCACGGAGACAGTTTTCCTGAGGTGCAGACCCTATCCCAAGTGGTTGTGGCAAAGTAAAGCAAATGCCCTCCACTTCTCTGGAAGAAACCACAGTGACCAGCCATGTTCTAAGCCCTCCCATCCTCCCTGGGCTTCTGGCAGCAGGAGTGAAAAGAGAGGAGCAGAGCACTGGGACCCGTTTGACAAAACCCGGCTTCCCACGGGAAAGTCTTTCTCCACGTGCAGACATGCTCCCAGGTGCCTGGGGCAAGGGGAAGGAAATGCCATACACTGACCTGGAAGAGACCACAGGGCCCAGGCACAGTCTGAACCCTTCCCTCAACCCGGCGGTTTTGCTAGCAGGAGTTCAACCCCAACGAACACAGCCCGGAGACCCCTGGGGCAAAAACGGCTTCCGACGATCAATAGGTTCTTGCTGTGGAACACCTATCCCAAGAGGGGGAAGCCAGCTCAACAAAATGCCACACACCCAGGTGTAAAATACAACATTGCCCAGGCATGGTCTAAGCCCCTCACCTCGTCCCTGTGCTTTGGGGAGCCGGAGGGACAGCCGAGGCACACGGCCCTGAGACCCCTTTGCAAAAAGCCGGCTTCCCACGGAGACAGTTTTCCTGAGGTGCACCCCCTATCCCAAGTGGTTGTGGCAAGGTAAAGCAAATGCCCTCCACTTCTCTGGAAGAAACCACAGTGCCCAGCCATGTTCTAAGCCCTCCCATCCTCCCTGGGCTTCTGGCAGCAAGAGTGAAAAGAGAGGAGCAGAGCACTGGGACCCGTTTGACAAAACCCGGCTTCCCAAGGGAAAGTCTTTCTCCACGTGCAGACATGCTCCCAGGTGCCTGGGGCAAGGGGAAGGAAATGCCATACACTGACCTGGAAGAGACCACAGGGCCCAGGCACAGTCTGAACCCTTCCCTCAACCCGGCGGTTTTGCTAGCAGGAGTTCAACCCCAACGAACACAGCCCGCAGACCCCTGGGGCAAAAACGGCTTCCGAAGAACAATAGGTGCTTGCTGTGGAAAACCTATCCCAAGTGGGGGTAGCCAGCTCAACAAAATGCCACACACCCAGGTGTAAGAAACAACATTGCCCAGGCATGGTCTAAGCCCCTCACCGCGTCCCTGTGCTTTGGGGAGCCGGAGGGACAGCCGAGGTACACGGCCCTGAGACCCCTTTGCAAAAAGCCGGCTTCCCTCGGAGACAGTTTTCCTGAGGTGCAGACCCTATCCCAAGTGGTTGTGGCAAGCTAAAGCAAATGCCCTCCACTTCTCTGGAAGAAACCACAGTGCCCAGCCATGTTCTAAGCCCTCCCATCCTCCCTGGGCTTCTGGCAGCAAGAGTGAAAAGAGAGGAGCAGAGCACTGGGACCCGTTTGACAAAACCCGGCTTCCCACGGGAAAGTCTTTCTCCACGTGAAGACATGCTCCCAGGTGCCTGTGGCAAGGGGAAGGAAATGCCATACACTGACCTGGAAGAGACCACAGGGCCCAGGCACAGTCTGAACCCTTCCCTCAACCCGGCGGTTTTGCTAGCAGGAGTTCAACCCCCACGAACACAGCCCGGAGACCCCTGGGGCAAAAACGGCTTCCGAAGAATAATAGGTGCTTGCTGTGGAACACCTATCCCAAGTGGGGGTAGCCAGCTCAACAAAATGCCACACACCCAGGTGTAAGAAACAACATTGCCCAGGCATGGTCTAAGCCCCTCACCTCGTCCCTGTGCTTTGGGGAGCCGGAGGGACAGCCGAGGCACACGGCCCTGAGACCCCTTTGCAAAAAGCCTGCTTCCCACGGTAACCGTTTTCCTGAGGTGCACACCCTATCCCAAGTGGTTGTGGCAAGGTAAAGCAAATGCCCTCCACTTCTCTGGAAGAAACCACAGTGCCCAGCCATGTTCTAAGCCCTCCCATCCTCCCTGGGCTTCTGCCAGCAGGAGTGAAAAGAGAAGAGCAGAGAACTGGGACCCGTTTGACAAAACCCGGCTTCCCACGGGAAAGTCTTTCTCCACGCGCAGACATGCTCCCAGGTGCCTGTGGCAAGGGGAAGGAAATGCCATACACTGACCTGGAAGAGACCACAGGGCCCAGGCACAGTCTGAACCCTTCCCTCAACCCGGCGGTTTTGCTAGCAGGAGTTCAACCCCAACGAACACAGCCCGCAGACTCCTGGGGCAAAAACGGCTTCCGAAGAACAATAGGTGCTTGCTGTGGAAAACCTATCCCAAGTGGGGGTAGCCAGCTCAACAAAATGCCACACACCCAGGTGTAAGAAACAACATTGCCCAGGCATGGTCTAAGCCCCTCACCGCGTCCCTGTGCTTTGGGGAGCCGGAGGGACAACCGAGGCACACGGCCCTGAGACCCCTTTGCAAAAAGCCGGCTTCCCACGGAGACAGTTTTCCTGAGGTGCAGACCCTATCAAAGTGGTTGTGGCAAGCTAAAGCAAATGCCCTCCACTTCTCTGGAAGAAACCACAGTGCCCAGCCATGTTCTAAGCCCTCCCATCCTCCCTGGGCTTCTGGCAGCAAGAGTGAAAAGAGAGGAGCAGAGCACTGGGACCCGTTTGACAAAACCCGGCTTCCCACGGGAAAGTCTTTCTCCACGTGAAGACATGCTCCCAGGTCCCTGTGGCAAGGGGAAGGAAATGCCATACACTGACCTGGAAGAGACCACAGGGCCCAGGCACAGACTGAACCCTTCCCTCAAACAGGCGGTTTTGCTAGCAGGAGTTCAACCCCAACGAACACAGCCCGGAGACCCCTGGGGCAAAAACGGCTTCCAACGATCAATAGGTGCTTGCTGTGGAACACCTATCCCAAGTGGGGGAAGCCAGCTCAACAAAATGCCACACACCCAGGTGTAAGAAACAACATTGCCCAGGCATGGTCTAAGCTCCTCACCTCGTCCCTGTGCTTTGGGGAGTCGGAGGGACAGCCGAGGCCCACGGCCCTGAGACCCCTTTGCAAAAAGCTGGCTTCCCACGGACAGTTTTCCTGAGGTGCAGACCCTATCCCAAGTGGTTGTGGCAAGGTAAAGCAAATGCCCTTCACTTCTCTGGAAGAAAACACAGTGCCCAGCCATGTTCTAAGCCCTCCCATCCTCCCTGGGCTTCTGGCAGCAGGAGTGAAAAGAGAGGAGCAGAGCACTGGGACCCGTTTGACAAAACCCGGCTTCCCACGGGAAAGTCTTTCTCCACGTGCAGACATGCTCCCAGGTGCCTGTGGCAAGGGGAAGGAAATGCCATACACTGACCTGGAAGAGACCACAGGGCCCAGGCACAGTCTGAACCCTTCCCTCAACCCGGCGGTTTTGCTAGCAGGAGTTCAACCCCCACGAACACAGCCCGGAGACCCCTGGGGCAAAAACGGCTTCCGAAGAACAATAGGTGCTTGCTGTGGAACACCTATCCCAAGTAGGGGTAGCCAGCTCAACAAAATGCCACACACCCAGGTGTAAGAAACATTACCCAGGCATGGTCTAAGCCCCTCACCTCGTCCCTGTGCTTTGGGGAGCCGGAGGGACAGCCGAGGCACACGGCCCTGAGACCCCTTTGCAAAAAGCCGGCTTCCCACGGAGACAGTTTTCCTGAGGTGCAGACCCTATCCCAAGTGGTTGTGGCAAAGTAAAGCAAATGCCCTCCACTTCTCTGGAAGAAACCACAGTGACCAGCCATGTTCTAAGCCCTCCCATCCTCCCTGGGCTTCTGGCAGCAGGAGTGAAAAGAGAGGAGCAGAGCACTGGGACCCGTTTGACAAAACCCGGCTTCCCACGGGAAAGTCTTTCTCCACGTGCAGACATGCTCCCAGGTGCCTGGGGCAAGGGGAAGGAAATGCCATACACTGACCTGGAAGAGACCACAGGGCCCAGGCACAGTCTGAACCCTTCCCTCAACCCGGCGGTTTTGCTAGCAGGAGTTCAACCCCAACGAACACAGCCCGGAGACCCCTGGGGCAAAAACGGCTTCCGACGATCAATAGGTTCTTGCTGTGGAACACCTATCCCAAGAGGGGGAAGCCAGCTCAACAAAATGCCACACACCCAGGTGTAAAATACAACATTGCCCAGGCATGGTCTAAGCCCCTCACCTCGTCCCTGTGCTTTGGGGAGCCGGAGGGACAGCCGAGGCACACGGCCCTGAGACCCCTTTGCAAAAAGCCGGCTTCCCACGGAGACAGTTTTCCTGAGGTGCACCCCCTATCCCAAGTGGTTGTGGCAAGGTAAAGCAAATGCCCTCCACTTCTCTGGAAGAAACCACAGTGCCCAGCCATGTTCTAAGCCCTCCCATCCTCCCTGGGCTTCTGGCAGCAAGAGTGAAAAGAGAGGAGCAGAGCACTGGGACCCGTTTGACAAAACCCGGCTTCCCAAGGGAAAGTCTTTCTCCACGTGCAGACATGCTCCCAGGTGCCTGTGGCAAGGGGAAGGAAATGCCATACACTGACCTGGAAGAGACCACAGGGCCCAGGCACAGTCTGAACCCTTCCCTCAACCCGGCGGTTTTGCTAGCAGGAGTTCAACCCCAACGAACACAGCCTGGAGACCCCTGGGGCAAAAAGGGCTTCCGAAGAACAATAGGTGCTTGCTGTGGAAAACCTATCCCAAGTGGGGGTAGCCAGCTCAACAAAATGCCACACACCCAGGTGTAAGAAACAACATTGCCCAGGCATGGTCTAAGCCCCTCACCTCGTCCCTGTGCTTTGGGGAGCCGGAGGGACAGCCGAGGCACACGGCCCTGAGACCCCTTTGCAAAAAGCCGGCTTCCCACGGAGACAGTTTTCCTGAGGTGCAGACCCTATCCCAAGTGGTTGTGGCAAGCTAAAGCAAATGCCCTCCACTTCTCTGGAAGAAACCACAGTGCCCAGCCATGTTCTAAGCCCTCCCATCCTCCCTGGGCTTCTGGCAGCAAGAGTGAAAAGAGAGTAGCAGAGCACTGGGACCCGTTTGACAAAACCCGGCTTCCCACGGGAAAGTCTTTCTCCACGTGAAGACATGCTCCCAGGTCCCTGTGGCAAGGGGAAGGAAATGCCATACACTGACCTGAAAGAGACCACAGGGCCCAGGCACAGTCTGAACCCTTCTCTCAACCCGGCGGTTTTGCTAGCAGGAGTTCAACCCCAACGAACACAGCCCGCAGACCCCTGGGGCAAAAACGGCTTCCGACGATCAATAGGTGCTTGCTGTGGAACACCTATCCCAAGTGGGGGAAGCCAGCTCAACAAAATGCCACACACCCAGGTGTAAGAAACAACATTGCCCAGGCATGGTCTAAGCTCCTCACCTCGTCCCTGTGCTTTGGGGAGCCGGAGGGACAGCCGAGGCCCACGGCCCTGAGACCCCTTTGCAAAAAGCTGGCTTCCCACGGAAACAGTTTTCCTGAGGTGCAGACCCTATCCCAAGTGGTTGTGGCAAGGTAAAGCAAATGCCCTTCACTTCTCTGGAAGAAAACACAGTGCCCAGCCATGTTCTAAGCCCTCCCATCCTCCCTGGGCTTCTGGCAGCAGGAGTGAAAAGAGAGGAGCAGAGCACTGGGACCCGTTTGACAAAAACCGGCTTCCCACGGGAAAGTCTCCACGCGCAGACATGCTCCCAGGTGCCTGTGGCAAGGGGAAGGAAATGCCATAAACTGACCTGGAAGAGACCACAGGGCCCAGGCACAGTCTGAACCCTTCCCTCAACCCGGCGGTTTTGCTAGCAGGAGTTCAACCCCAACGAACACAGCCCGCAGACCCCTGGGGCAAAAACGGCTTCCGAAGAAAAATATGTGCTTGCTGTGGAAAACCTATCCCAAGTGGGGGTAGCCAGCTCAACAAAATGCCACACACCCAGGTGTAAGAAACAACATTGCCCAGCCATGGTCTAAGACCCTCACCTCGTCCCTGTGCTTTGGGGAGCCAGAGGGACAGCCGAGGCCCACGACCCTGAGACCCCTTTGCAAAAAGCCAGCTTCCCACGGAAACAGTTTTCCTGAGGTGCAGATCCTCTCACAAGTGGTTGTGGCAAGGTAAAGCAAATGCCCTCCACTTCTCTGGAAGAAACCACAGTGCCCAGCCATGTTCTAAGCCCTCCCATCCTCCCTGGGCTTCTGGCAGCAGGAGTGAAAAGAGAGGAGCAGAGCACTGGGACCCGTTTGACAAAACCCGGCTTCCCACGGGAAAGTCTTTCTCCACGTGCAGACATGCTCCCAGGTGCCTGGGGCAAGGGGAAGGAAATGCCATACACTGACCTGGAAGAGACCACAGGGCCCAGGCACAGTCTGAACCCTTCCCTCAACCCGGCGGTTTTGCTAGCAGGAGTTCAACCCCAACGAACACAGCCCGGAGACCCCTGGGGCAAAAACGGCTTCCGACGATCAATAGGTTCTTGCTGTGGAACACCTATCCCAAGAGGGGGAAGCCAGCTCAACAAAATGCCACACACCCAGGTGTAAGAAACAACATTGCCCAGGCATGGTCTAAGCCCCTCACCTCGTCCCTGTGCTTTGGGGAGCCGGAGGGACAGCCGAGGCACACGGCCCTGAGACCCCTTTGCAAAAAGCCGGCTTCCCACGGAGACAGTTTTCCTGAGGTGCAGACCCTATCCCAAGTGGTTGTGGCAAGCTAAAGCAAATGCCCTCCACTTCTCTGGAAGAAACCACAGTGCCCAGCCATGTTCTAAGCCCTCCCATCCTCCCTGGGCTTCTGGCAGCAAGAGTGAAAAGAGAGTAGCAGAGCACTGGGACCCGTTTGACAAAACCCGGCTTCCCACGGGAAAGTCTTTCTCCACGTGAAGACATGCTCCCAGGTCCCTGTGGCAAGGGGAAGGAAATGCCATACACTGACCTGGAAGAGACCACAGGGCCCAGGCACAGTCTGAACCCTTCCCTCAACCCGGCGGTTTTGCTAGCAGGAGTTCAACCCCAACGAACACAGCCCGCAGACCCCTGGGGCAAAAACGGCTTCCAACGATCAATAGGTGCTTGCTGTGGAACACCTATCCCAAGTGGGGGAAGCCAGCTCAACAAAATGCCACACACCCAGGTGTAAGAAACAACATTGCCCAGGCATGGTCTAAGCTCCTCACCTCGTCCCTGTGCTTTGGGGAGCCGGAGGGACAGCCGAGGCCCACGGCCCTGAGACCCCTTTGCAAAAAGCTGGCTTCCCACGGAAACAGTTTTCCTGAGGTGCAGACCCTATCCCAAGTGGTTGTGGCAAGGTAAAGCAAATGCCCTTCACTTCTCTGGAAGAAAACACAGTGCCCAGCCATGTTCTAAGCCCTCCCATCCTCCCTGGGCTTCTGGCAGCAGGAGTGAAAAGAGAGGAGCAGAGCACTGGGACCCGTTTGACAAAAACCGGCTTCCCACGGGAAAGTCTCCACGCGCAGACATGCTCCCAGGTGCCTGTGGCAAGGGGAAGGAAATGCCATAAACTGACCTGGAAGAGACCACAGGGCCCAGGCACAGTCTGAACCCTTCCCTCAACCCGGCGGTTTTGCTAGCAGGAGTTCAACCCCAACGAACACAGCCCGCAGACCCCTGGGGCAAAAACGGCTTCCGAAGAAAAATATGTGCTTGCTGTGGAAAACCTATCCCAAGTGGGGGTAGCCAGCTCAACAAAATGCCACACACCCAGGTGTAAGAAACAACATTGCCCAGCCATGGTCTAAGACCCTCACCTCGTCCCTGTGCTTTGGGGAGCCAGAGGGACAGCCGAGGCCCACGACCCTGAGACCCCTTTGCAAAAAGCCAGCTTCCCACGGAAACAGTTTTCCTGAGGTGCAGATCCTCTCACAAGTGGTTGTGGCAAGGTAAAGCAAATGCCCTCCACTTCTCTGGAAGAAACCACAGTGCCCAGCCATGTTCTAAGCCCTCCCATCCTCCCTGGGCTTCTGGCAGCAGGAGTGAAAAGAGAGGAGCAGAGCACTGGGACCCGTTTGACAAAACCCGGCTTCCCACGGGAAAGTCTTTCTCCACGTGCAGACATGCTCCCAGGTGCCTGGGGCAAGGGGAAGGAAATGCCATACACTGACCTGGAAGAGACCACAGGGCCCAGGCACAGTCTGAACCCTTCCCTCAACCCGGCGGTTTTGCTAGCAGGAGTTCAACCCCAACGAACACAGCCCGGAGACCCCTGGGGCAAAAACGGCTTCCGACGATCAATAGGTTCTTGCTGTGGAACACCTATCCCAAGAGGGGGAAGCCAGCTCAACAAAATGCCACACACCCAGGTGTAAGATACAACATTGCCCAGGCATGGTCTAAGCCCCTCACCTCGTCCCTGTGCTTTGGGGAGCCGGAGGGACAGCCGAGGCACACGGCCCTGAGACCCCTTTGCAAAAAGCCGGCTTCCCACGGTAACCGTTTTCCTGAGGTGCACACCCTATCCCAAGTGGTTGTGGCAAGGTAAAGCAAATGCCCTCCACTTCTCTGGAAGAAACCACAGTGCCCAGCCATGTTCTAAGCCCTCCCATCCTCCCTGGGCTTCTGGCAGCAGGAGTGAAAAGAGAGGAGCAGAGCACTGGGACCCGTTTGACAAAACCCGGCTTCCCACGGGAAAGTCTTTCTCCACGCGCAGACATGCTCCCAGGTGCCTGTGGCAAGGGGAAGGAAATGCCATACACTGACCTGGAAGAGACCACAGGGCCCAGGCACAGTCTGAACCCTTCCCTCAACCCGGCGGTTTTGCTAGCAGGAGTTCAACCCCAACGAACACAGCCCGCAGACCCCTGGGGCAAAAACGGCTTCCGAAGAACAATAGGTGCTTGCTGTGGAAAACCTATCCCAAGTGGGGGTAGCCAGCTCAACAAAATGCCACACACCCAGGTGTAAGAAACAACATTGCCCAGGCATGGTCTAAGCCCCTCACCGCGTCCCTGTGCTTTGGGGAGCCGGAGGGACAACCGAGGCACACGGCCCTGAGACCCATTTGCAAAAAGCCGGCTTCCCACGGAGACAGTTTTCCTGAGGTGCAGACCCTATCCCAAGTGGTTGTGGCAAGCTAAAGCAAATGCCCTCCACTTCTCTGGAAGAAACCACAGTGCCCAGCCATGTTCTAAGCCGTCCCATCCTCCCTGGGCTTCTGGCAGCAAGAGTGAAAAGAGAGGAGCAGAGCACTGGGACCCGTTTGACAAAACCCGGCTTCCCACGGGAAAGTCTTTCTCCACGTGCAGACATGCTCCCAGGTGCCTGTGGCAAGGGGAAGGAAATGCCATACACTGACCTGGAAGAGACCACAGGGCCCAGGCACAGTCTGAACCCTTCCCTCAACCCGGCGGTTTTGCTAGCAGGAGTTCAACCCCAACGAACACAGCCCGCAGACCCCTGGGGCAAAAACGGCTTACGACGATCAATAGGTGCTTGCTGTGGAACACCTATCCCAAGTGGGGGAAGCCAGCTCAACAAAATGCCACACACCCAGGTGTAAGAAACAACATTGCCCAGGCATGGTCTAAGCTCCTCACCTCGTCCCTGTGCTTTGGGGAGCCGGAGGGACAGCCGAGGCCCACGGCCCTGAGACCCCTTTGCAAAAAGCTGGCTTCCCACGGAAACAGTTTTCCTGAGGTGCAGACCCTATCCCAAGTGGTTGTGGCAAGGTAAAGCAAATGCCCTTCACTTCTCTGGAAGAAAACACAGTGCCCAGCCATGTTCTAAGCCCTCCCATCCTCCCTGGGCTTCTGGCAGCAGGAGTGAAAAGAGAGGAGCAGAGCACTGGGACCCGTTTGACAAAACCCGGCTTCCCACGGGAAATTCTTTCTCCACGTGCAGACTTGCTCCCAGGTGCCTGTGGCAAGGGGAAGGAAATGCCATACACTGACCTGGAAGAGACCACAGGGCCCAGGCACAGTCTGAACCCTTCCCTCAACCCGGCGGTTTTGCTAGCAGGAGTTCAACCCCAACGAACACAGCCCGGAGACCTCTGGGGCAAAAACGGCTTCCGACGAACAATAGGTGCTTGCTGTGGAACACCTATCCCAAGTGGGGGTAGCCAGCTCAACAAAATGCCACACACCCAGGTGTAAGAAACAACATTACCCAGGCATGGTCTAAGCCCCTCACCTCGTCCCTGTGCTTTGGGGAGCCGGAGGGACAGCCGAGGCACAGTGCCCTGAGACCCCTTTGCAAAAAGCCGGCTTCCCACGGAAACAGTTTTCCTGAGGTGCAGACCCTATCCCAAGTGGTTGTGGCAAGCTAAAGCAAATGACCTCCAATTCTCTGGAAGAAACCGCAGTGCCCAGCCATGTTCTAAGCCCTCCCATCCTCCCTGGGCTTCTGGCAGCAGGAGTGAAAAGAGAGGAGCAGAGCACTGGGACCCGTTTGACAAAACCCGGCTTCCCACGGGAAAGTCTTTCTCCACGTGCAGACATGCTCCCAGGTGCCTGTGGCAAGGGGAAGGAAATGCCATACACTGACCTGGAAGAGACCACAGGGCCCAGGCACAGTCTGAACCCTTCCCTCAACCCGGCGGTTTTGCTAGCAGGAGTTCAACCCCAACGAACACAGCCCGGAGACCCCTGAGGCAAAAACGGCTTCCGACGAACAATAGGTGCTTGCTGTGGAACACCTATCCCAAGTGGGGGTAGCCAGCTCAACAAAATGCCACACACCCAGGTGTAAGAAACAACATTGCCCAGGCATGGTCTAAGCCCCTCACCTCGTCCCTGTGCTTTGGCGAGCCGTAGGGACAGCCGAGGCACACGGCCCTGAGACCCCTTTGCAAAAAGCCGGCTTCCCACGGAGACAGTTTTCCTGAGGTGCAGACCCTATCCCAAGTGGTTGTGGCAAGCTAAAGCAAATGACCACCAATTCTCTGGAAGAAACCGCAGTGCCCAGCCATGTTCTAAGCCCTCCCATCCTCCCTGGGCTTCTGGCAGCAGGAGTGAAAAGAGAGGAGCAGAACACTGGGACCCGTTTGACAAAACCCGGCTTCCCAAGGGAAAGTCTTTCTCCACGCGCAGACATGCTCCCAGGTGCCTGTGGCAAGGGGAAGGAAATGCCATACACTGACCTGGAAGAGACCACAGGGCCCAGGCACAGTATGAACCCTTCCCTCAACCCGGCGGTTTTGCTAGCAGGAGTTCAACCCCAACGAACACAGCCCGGAGACCACTGGGGCAAAAACGGCTTCCGACGATCAAAAGGTGCTTGCTGTGGAACACCTATCCCAAGTGGGGGAAGCCAGCTCAACAAAATGCCACACACCCAGGTGTAAGAAACAACATTGCCCAGGCATGGTCTAAGCCCCTCACCTCGTCCCTGTGCTTTGGGGAGCCGGAGGGACAGCCGAGGCACACGGCCCTGAGACCCATTTGCAAAAAGCCGGCTTCCCACAGAGACAGTTTTCCTGAGGTGCAGACCCTATCCCAAGTGGTTGTGGCAAGGTAAAGCAAATGCCCAACACTTCTCTGGAAGAAACCACAGTGCCCAGGCATGTTCTAAGCCCTCCCATCCTCCCTGGGCTTCTGGCAGAAGGAGTGAAAAGAGAGGAGCAGAGCACTGGGACCCGTTTGATAAAACCCGGCTTCCCACGGGAAAGTCTTTCTCCACGTGCAGACATGCTCCCAGGTGCCTGGGGCAAGGGGAAGGAAATGCCATACACTGACCTGGAAGAGACCACAGGGCCCAGGCACAGTCTAAACCCTTCCCTCAACCCGGCGGTTTTGCTAGCAGGAGTTCAACCCCAACGAACACAGCCCGGAGACCCCTGGGGCAAAAACGGCTTCCGACGATCAATAGGTGCTTGCTGTGGAACACCTATCCCAAGTGGGGGTAGCCAGCTCAACAAAATGCCACACACCCAGGTGTAAGAAACAACATTGCCCAGGCATGGTCTAAGCCCCTCACCTCGTCCCTGTGCTTTGGGGAGCCGGAGGGACGGCCGAGGCACACGGCCCTGAGACCCCTTTGCAAAAAGCCGGCTTCCCACGGAGACAGTTTTCCTGAGGTGCAGACCCTATCCCAAGTGGTTGTGGCAAGCTAAAGCAAATGACCTCCAATTCTCTGGAAGAAACCGCAGTGCCCAGCCATGTTCTAAGCCCTCCCATCCTCCCTGGGCTTCTGGCAGCAGGAGTGAAAAGAGAGGAGCAGAACACTGGGACCCGTTTGACAAAACCCGGCTTCCCAAGGGAAAGTCTTTCTCCACGCGCAGACATGCTCCCAGGTGCCTGTGGCAAGGGGAAGGAAATGCCATACACTGACCTGGAAGAGACCACAGGGCCCAGGCACAGTCTGAACCCTTCCGTCAACCCGGCGGTTTTGCTAGCAGGAGTTCAACCCCAACGAACACAGCCCGGAGACCCCTGGGGCAAAAACGGCTTCCGACGAACAATAGGTGCTTGCTGTGGAACACCTATCCCAAGTGGGGGTAGCCAGCTTAACAAAATGCCACACACCCAGGTGTAAGTAACAACATTGCCCAGGCTTGGTCTAAGCCCCTCACCTCGTCCCTGTGCTTTGGGGAGCCGTAGGGACAGCCGAGGCACACGGCCCTGAGACTCCTTTGCAAAAAGCCGGCTTCCCACAGAGACAGTTTTCCTGAGGGGCAGACCCTATCCCAAGTGGTTGTGGCAAGGTAAAGCAAATGCCCTCCAGTTCTCTGAAAGAAACCACAGTGCCCAGCCATGTTCTAAGCCCTCCCATCCTCCCTGGGTTTCTGGCAGCAAGAGTGAAAAGAGAGGAGCAGAGCACTGGGACCCGTTTGACAAAACCCGGCGTCCCACGGGAAAGTCTTTCTCCACGTGCAGACATACTCCCAGGTGCCTAGGGCAAGGGGAAGGAAATGCCATACACTGACCTGGAAGAGACCACAGGGCCCAGGCACAGTCTGAAACCTTCCCTCAACCCGGCGGTTTTGCTAGCAGGAGTTCAACCCCAACGAACACAGCCCGGAGACCCCTGGGGCAAAAACGGCTTCCGACGATCAATAGGTGCTTGCTGTGGAACAACTATCCCAAGTGGGAGAAGCCAGCTCAACAAAATGCCACACACCCAGGTGTAAGAAACAACATTGCCCCGGCATGGTCTAAGCCCCTCACCTCGTCCCTGTGCTTTGGGGAGCCGGAGGTACAGCCGAGGCACAGTGCCCTGAGACCCCTTTGCAAAAAGCCGGCTTCCCACGGAAACAGTTTTCCTGAGGTGCAGACCCTATCCCAAGTGGTTGTGGCAAGCTAAAGCAAATGACCTCCAATTCTCTGGAAGAAACCGCAGTGCCCAGCCATGTTCTAAGCCCTCCCATCCTCCCTGGGCTTCTGGCAGCAGGAGTGAAAAGAGAGGAGCAGAGCACTGGGACCCGTTTGACAAAACCCGGCTTCCCACGGGAAAGTCTTTCTCCACGTGCAGACATGCTCCCAGGTGCCTGTGGCAAGGGGAAGGAAATGCCATACACTGACCTGGAAGAGACCACAGGGCCCAGGCACAGTCTGAACCCTTCCCTCAACCCGGCGGTTTTGCTAGCAGGAGTTCAACCCCAACGAACACAGCCCGGAGACCCCTGGGGCAAAAACGGCTTCCGACGAACAATAGGTGCTTGCTGTGGAACACCTATCCCAAGTGGGGGTAGCCAGCTCAACAAAATGCCACACACCCAGGTGTAAGAAACAACATTGCCCAGGCATGGTCTAAGCCCCTCACCTCGTCCCTGTGCTTTGGCGAGCCGGAGGGACAGCCGAGGCACACGGCCCTGAGACCACTTTGCAAAAAGCCGGCTTCCCACGGAGACAGTTTTCCTGAGGTGCAGACCCTATCTCAAGTGGTTGTGGCAAGCTAAAGCAAATGACCTCCAATTCTCTGGAAGAAACCGCAGTGCCCAGCCATGTTCTAAGCCATCCCATCCTCCCTGGGCTTCTGGCAGCAGGAGTGAAAAGAGAGGAGCAGAACACTGGGACCCGTTTGACAAAACCCGGCTTCCCAAGGGAAAGTCTTTCTCCACGCGCAGACATGCTCCCAGGTGCCTGTGGCAAGGGGAAGGAAATGCCATACACTGAACTGGAAGAGACCGCAGGGCCCAGGCACAGTCTGAACCCTTCCCTCAACCCGGCTGTTTTGCTAGCAGGAGTTCAACCCCAACGAACACAGCCCGGAGACCCCTGGGGCAAAAACGGCTTCCGACGATCAAAAGGTGCTTGCTGTGGAACACCTATCCCAAGTGGGGGAAGCCAGCTCAACAAAATGCCACACACCCAGGTGTAAGAAACCACAGTGCCCAGGCATGTTCTAAGCCCTCCCATCCTCCCTGGGCTTCTGGCAGCAAGAGTGAAAAGAGAGGAGCAGAGCACTGGGACCCGTTTGACAAAACCCGGCTTCCCACGGGAAAGTCATTCTCCACGTGAAGACATGCTCCCAGGTGCCTGTGGCAAGGGGAAGGAAATGCCATACACTGACCTGGAAGAGACCACAGGGCCCAGGCACAGTCTGAACCCTTCCCTCAACCCGGCGGTTTTGCTAGCAGGAGTTCAAACCCCACGAACACAGCCCGGAGACCCCTGGGGCAAAAACGGCTTCCGAAGAACAATAGGTGCTTGCTGTGGAACACCTATCCCAAGTGGGAGTAGCCAGCTCAACAAAATGCCACACACCCAGGTGTAAGAAACAACATTGCCGAGGCATGGTCTAAGCCCCTCACCTCGTCCCTGTGCTTTGGGGAGCCGGAGGGACAGCCGAGGCACACGGCCCTGAGACCCCTTTGCAAAAAGCCTGCTTCCCACGGTAACCGTTTTCCTGAGGTGCACACCCTATCCCAAGTGGTTGTGGCAAGGTAAAGCAAATGCCCTCCACTTCTCTGGAAGAAACCACAGTGCCCAGCCATGTTCTAAGCCCTCCCATCCTCCCTGGGCTTCTGGCAGCAGGAGTGAAAAGAGAAGAGCAGGGCACTGGGACCCGTTTGACAAAACCCGGCTTCCCACGGGAAAGTCTTTCTCCACGTGCAGACATGCTCCCAGGTGCCTGGGGCAAGGGGAAGGAAATGCCATACACTGACCTGGAAGAGACCACAGGGCCCAGGCACAGTCTGAAACCTTCCCTCAACCCGGCGGTTTTGCTAGCAGGAGTTCAACCCCAACGAACACAGCCCGGAGACCCCTGGGGCAAAAACGGCTTCCGACGAACAATAGGTGCTTGCTGTGGAACACCTATCCCAAGTGGGGGTAGCCAGCTCAACAAAATGCCACACACCCAGGTGTAAGAAACAACATTGCCCAGGCATGGTCTAAGCCCCTCACCTCGTCCCTGTGCTTTGGCGAGCCGGAGGGACAGCCGAGGCCCACGGCCCTGAGACCCCTTTGCAAAAAGCCGGCTTCCCACGGAGACAGTTTTCCTGAGGTGCAGACCCTATCCCAAGTGGTTGTGGCAAGCTAAAGCAAATGACCTCCAATTCTCTGCAAGAAACCGCAGTGCCCAGCCATGTTCTAAGCCCTCCCATCCTCCCTGGGCTTCTGGCAGCAGGAGTGAAAAGAGAGGAGCAGAACACTGGGACCCGTTTGACAAAACCCGGCTTCCCAAGGGAAAGTCTTTCTCCACGCGCAGACATGCTCCCAGGTGCCTGTGGCAAGGGGAAGGAAATGCCATACACTGACCTGGAAGAGACCACAGGGCCCAGGCACAGTCTGAACCCTTCCCTCATCCCGGCGGTTTTGCTAGCAGGAGTTCAACCCCAACGAACACAGCCCGGAGACCCTTGGGGCAAAAACGGCTTCCGACGATCAAAAGGTGCTTGCTGTGGAACACCTATCCCAAGTGGGGGAAGCCAGCTCAACAAAATGCCACACACCCAGGTGTAAGAAACAACATTGCCCAGGCATGGTCTAAGCCCCTCACCTCGTCCCTGTGCTTTGGGGAGCCGGAGGGACAGCCGAGGCCCACGGCCCTGAGACCCATTTGCAAAAAGCCGGCTTCCCACAGAGAGAGTTTTCCTGAGGTGCAGACCCTATCCCAAGTGGTTGTGGCAAGGTAAAGCAAATGCCCAACACTTCTCTGGAAGAAACCACAGTGCCCAGGCATGTTCTAAGCCCTCCCATCCTCCCTGGGCTTCTGCCAGAAGGAGTGAAAAGAGAGGAGCAGAGCACTGGGACCCGTTTGATAAAACCCGGCTTCCCACGGGAAAGTCTTTCTCCACGTGCTGACATGCTCCCAGGTGCCTGTGGCAAGGGGAAGGAAATGCCATACACTGACCTGGAAGAGACCACAGGGCCCAGGCACAGTCTGAACCCTTCCCTCAACCCGGCGGTTTTGCTAGCAGGAGTTCAACCCCCACGAACACAGCCCGGAGACCCCTGGGGCAAAAACGGCTTCCGACGAACAATAGGTGCTTGCTGTGGAACACCTATCCCAAGTGGGGGTAGCCAGCTCAACAAAATGCCACACACCCAGGTGTAAGAAACAACATTGCCCAGGCATGGTCTAAGCCCCTCACCGCGTCCCTGTGCTTTGGGGAGCCGGAGGGACAGCAGAGGCACACGGCCCTGAGTCCCCTTTGCAAAAAGCCGGCTTCCCACGGAGACAGTTTTCCTGAGGTGCAGACCCTATCCCAAGTGGTTGTGGCAAGCTAAAGCAAATGCCCTCCACTTCTCTGGAAGAAACCACAGTGCCCAGCCATGTTCTAAGCCCTCCCATCCTCCCTGGGCTTCTGGCAGCAAGAGTGAAAAGAGAGGAGCAGAGCACTGGGACCCGTTTGACAAAACCCGGCTTCCCACGGGAAAGTCTTTCTCCACGTGAAGACATGCTCCCAGGTGCCTGTGGCAAGGGGAAGGAAATGCCATACACTGACCTGGAAGAGACCACAGGGCCCAGGCACAGTCTGAACCCTTCCCTCAACCCGGCGGTTTTGCTAGCAGGACTTCAACCCCCACGAACACAGCCCGGAGACCCCTGGGGCAAAAACGGCTTCCGAAGAACAATAGGTGCTTGCTGTGGAACACCTATCCCAAGTGGGAGTAGTAAGCTCAACAAAATGCCACACACCCAGGTGTAAGAAACAACATTGCCCAGGCATGGTCTAAGCCCCTCACCGCGTCCCTGTGCTTTGGGGAGCCGGAGGGACAGCCGAGGCACATGGCCCTGAGACCCCTTTGCAAAAAGCCGGCTTCCCACGGAGACAGTTTTCCTGAGGTGCAGACCCTATCCCAAGTGGTTGTGGCAAGCTAAAGCAAATGCCCTCCACTTCTCTGGAAGAAACCACAGTGCCCAGCCATGTTCTAAGGCCTCCCATCCTCCCTGGGCTTCTGGCAGCAAGAGTGAAAAGAGAGGAGCAGAGCACTGGGACCCGTTTGACAAAACCCGGCTTCCCACGGGAAAGTCTTTCTCCACGTGAAGACATGCTCCCAGGTGCCTGTGGCAAGGGGAAGGAAATGCCATACACTGACCTGGAAGAGACCACAGGGCCCAGGCACAGTCTGAACCCTTCCCTCAACCCGGCGGTTTTGCTAGCAGGAGTTCAACCCCCACGAACACAGCCCGGAGACCCCTGGGGCAAAAACGGCTTCCGAAGAACAATAGGTGCTTGCTGTGGAACACCTATCCCAAGTGGGAGTAGCCAGCTCAACAAAATGCCACACACCCAGGTGTAAGAAACAACATTGCCCAGGCATGGTCTAAGCCCCTCACCTCGTCCCTGTGCTTTGGGGAGCCGGAGGGACAGCCGAGGCACACGGCCCTGAGACCCCTTTGCAAAAAGCCTGCTTCCCACGGTAACCGTTTTCCTGAGGTGCACACCCTATCCCAAGTGGTTGTGGCAAGGTAAAGCAAATACCCTCCACTTCTCTGGAAGAAACCACAGTGCCCAGCCATGTTCTAAGCCCTCCCATCCTCCCTGGGCTTCTGGCAGCAGGAGTGAAAAGAGAAGAGCAGAGCACTGGGACCCGTTTGACAAAACCCGGCTTCCCACGGGAAAGTCTTTCTCCACGTGCAGACATGCTCCCAGGTGCCTGTGGCAAGGGGAAGGAAATGCCATACACTGACCTGGAAGAGACCACAGGGCCCAGGCACAGTCTGAACCCTTCCCTCAACCCGGCGGTTTTGCTAGCAGGAGTTCAACCCCAACGAACACAGCCCGGAGACCCCTGGGGCAAAAACGGCTTCCGACGATCAAAAGGTGCTTGCTGTGGAACACCTATCCCAAGTGGGGGTAGCCAGCTCAACAAAATGCCACACACCCAGGTGTAAGAAACAACATTGCCCAGGCATGGTCTAAGCCCCTCACCTCGTCCCTGTGCTTTGGGGAGCCGGAGGGACAGCCGAGGCCCACGGCCCTGAGACCCATTTGCAAAAAGCCGGCTTCCCACAGTGACAGTTTTCCTGAGGTGCAGACCCTATCCCAAGTGGTTGTGGCAAGGTAAAGCAAATGCCCAACACTTCCCTGGAAGAAACCACAGTGCCCAGGCATGTTCTAAGCCCTCCCATCCTCCCTGGGCTTCTGGCAGAAGGAGTGAAAAGAGAGGAGCAGAGCACTGGGACCCGTTTGATAAAACCCGGCTTCCCACGGGAAAGTCTTTCTCCACGTGCTGACATGCTCCCAGGTGCCTGTGGCAAGGGGAAGGAAATGCCATACACTGACCTGGAAGAGACCACAGGGCCCAGGCACAGTCTGAACCCTTCCCTCAACCCGGCGGTTTTGCTAGCAGGAGTTCAACCCCAACGAACACAGCCCGGAGACCCCTGGGGCAAAAACGGCTTCCGAAGAACAATAGGTGCTTGCTGTGGAAAACCTATCCCAAGTGGGGGTAGCCAGCTCAACAAAATGCCACACACCCAGGTGTAAGAAACAACATTGCCCAGGCATGGTCTAAGCCCCTCACCGCGTCCCTGTGCTTTGGGGAGCCGGAGGGACAGCCGAGGCACACGGCCCTGAGACCCCTTTGCAAAAAGCCGGCTTCCCACGGAGACAGTTTTCCTGAGGTGCAGACCCTATCCCAAGTGGTTGTGGCAAGCTAAAGCAAATGCCCTCCACTTCTCTGGAAGAAACCACAGTGCCCAGCCATGTTCTAAGCCCTCCCATCCTCCCTGGGCTTCTGGCAGCAAGAGTGAAAAGAGAGGAGCAGAGCACTGGGACCCGTTTGACAAAACCCGGCTTCCCACGGGAAAGTCTTTCTCCACGTGAAGACATGCTCCCAGGTCCCTGTGGCAAGGGGAAGGAAATGCCATACACTGACCTGGAAGAGACCACAGGGCCCAGGCACAGTCTGAACCCTTCCCTCAACCCGGCGGTTTTGCTAGCAGGAGTTCAACCCCCACGAACACAGCCCGGAGACCCCTGGGGCAAAAACGGCTTCCAAAGAACAATAGGTGCTTGCTCTGGAACACCTATCCCAAGTGGGAGTAGCCAGCTCAACAAAATGCCACACACCCAGGTGTAAGAAACAACATTGCCCAGGCATGGTCTAAGCCCCTCACCGCGTCCCTGTGCTTTGGGGAGCCGGAGGGACAGCCGAGGCACACGGCCCTGAGACCCCTTTGCAAAAAGCCGGCTTCCCACGGAGACAGTTTTCCTGAGGTGCAGACACTATCCCAAGTGGTTGTGGCAAGGTAAAGCAAATGCCCTCCACTTCTCTGGAAGAAACCACAGTGCCCAGCCATGTTCTAAGCCCTCCCATCCTCCCTGGGCTTCTGGCAGCAGGAGTGAAAAGAGAGGAGTAGAGCACTGGGACCCGTTTGACAAAACCCGGCTTCCCACGGGAAAGTCTGTCTCTACGTGCAGACATGCTCCCAGGTGCCTGTGTCAAGGGGAAGGAAATGCCATACACTGACCTGGAAGAGACCACAGGGCGCAGGCACAGTCTGAACCCTTCCCTCAACCCGGCGGTTTTGCTAGCAGGAGTTCAACCCCAACGAACACAGCCCGGAGACCCCTGGGGCAAAAACGGCTTCCGACGATCAATAGGTGCTTGCTGTGGAACACCTATCCCAAGTGGGGGAAGCCAGCTCAACAAAATGCCACACACCCAGGTGTAAGAAACAACATTGCCCAGGCATGGGCTAAGCCCCTCACCTCGTCCCTGTGCTTTGGGGAGCCGGAGGGACACCCGAGGCACACGGCCCTGAGACCCCTTTGCAAAAAGCCGGCTTCCCACGGTTACCGTTTTCCTGAGGTGCAGACCCTATCCCAAGTGGTTGTGGCAAGGTAAAGCAAATGCCCTCCACTTCTCTGGAAGAAAACACAGTGCCCAGCCATGTTCTAAGCCCTCCCATCCTCCCTGGGCTTCTGGCAGCAGGAGTGAAAAGAGAGGAGCAGAGCACTGGGACCCGTTTGACAAAACCCGGCTTCCCACGGGAAAGTCTTTCTCCACGTGCAGACATGCTCCCAGGTGCCTGGGGCAAGGGGAAGGAAATGCCATACACTGACCTGGAAGAGACCACAGGGCCCAGGCACAGTCTAAACCCTTCCCTCAACCCGGCGGTTTTGCTAGCAGGAGTTCAACCCCAACGAACACAGCCCGGAGACCCCTGGGGCAAAAACGGCTTCCGACGATCAATAGGTGCTTGCTGTGGAACACCTATCCCAAGTGGGGGTAGCCAGCTCAACAAAATGCCACACACCCAGGTGTAAGAAACAACATTGCCCAGGCATGGTCTAAGCCCCTCACCTCGTCCCTGTGCTTTGGGGAGCCGGAGGGACGGCCGAGGCACACGGCCCTGAGACCCCTTTGCAAAAAGCCGGCTTCCCACGTTTACCGTTTTCCTGAGGTGCACACCCTATCCCAAGTGGTTGTGGCAAGGTAAAGCAAATGCCCTCCACTTCTCTGGAAGAAACCACAGTGCCCAGCCATGTTCTAAGCCCTCCCATCCTCCCTGGGCTTCTGGCAGAAGGAGTGAAAAGAGAGGAGCAGAGCACTGGGACCCGTTTGACAAAAACCGGCTTCCCACGGGAAAGTCTTTCTCCACGTGCTGACATGCTCCCAGGTGCCTGTGGCAAGGGGAAGGAAATGCCATACACTGACCTGGAAGAGACCACAGGGCCCAGGCACAGTCTGAACCCTTCGCTCAACCCGGCGGTTTTGCTAGCAGGAGTTCAACCCCAACGAACACAGCCCGGAGACCCCTGGGGCAAAAACGGCTTCCGACGATCAATAGGTGCTTGCTGTGGAACACCTATCCCAAGTGGGGGAAGCCAGCTCAACAAAATGCCACACACCCAGGTGTAAGAAACAACATTGCCCAGGCATGGTCTAAGCCCCTCACCTCGTCCCTGTGCTTTGGGGAGCCGGAGGGACACCCGAGGCACACGGCCCTGAGACCCCTTTGCAAAAAGCCGGCTTCCCACGGTTACCGTTTTCCTGAGGTGCACACCCTATCCCAAGTGGTTGTGGCAAGGTAAAGCAAATGCCCTCCACTTCTCTGGAAGAAAACACAGTGCCCAGCCATGTTCTAAGCCCTCCCATCCTCCCTGGGCTTCTGGCAGCAGGAGTGAAAAGAGAGGAGCAGAGCACTGGGACCCGTTTGACAAAACCCGGCTTCCCACGGGAAAGTCTTTCTCCACGTGCAGACATGCTCCCAGGTGCCTGGGGCAAGGGGAAGGAAATGCCATACACTGACCTGGAAGAGACCACAGGGCCCAGGCACAGTCTGAACCCTTCCCTCAACCCGGCGGTTTTGCTAGCAGGAGTTCAACCCCAACGAACACAGCCCGGAGACCCCTGGGGCAAAAACGGCTTCCGACGAACAATAGGTGCTTGCTGTGGAACACCTATCCCAAGTGGGGGTAGCCAGCTCAACAAAATGCCACACACCCAGGTGTAAGAAACAACATTGCCCAGGCATGGTCTAAGCCCCTCACCTCATCCCTGTGCTTTGGCGAGCCGGAGGGACAGCCGAGGCACACGGCCCTGAGACCCCTTTGCAAAAAGCCGGCTTCCCACGGAGACAGTTTTCCTGAGGTGCAGACCCTATCCCAAGTGGTTGTGGCAAGCTAAAGCAAATGACCTCCAATTCTCTGGAAGAAACCGCAGTGCCCAGCCATGTTCTAAGCCCTCCCATCCTCCCTGGGCTTCTGGCAGCAGGAGTGAAAAGAGAGGAGCAGAACACTGGGACCCGTTTGACAAAACCCGGCTTCCCAAGGGAAAGTCTTTCTCCACGCGCAGACATGCTCCCAGGTGCCTGTGGCAAGGGGAAGGAAATGCCATACACTGACCTGGAAGAGACCACAGGGCCCAGGCACAGTCTGAACCCTTCCGTCAACCCGGCGGTTTTGCTAGCAGGAGTTCAACCCCAACGAACACAGCCCGGAGACCCCTGGGGCAAAAACGGCTTCCGACGAACAATAGGTGCTTGCTGTGGAACACCTATCCCAAGTGGGGGTAGCCAGCTTAACAAAATGCCACACACCCAGGTGTAAGTAACAACATTGCCCAGGCATGGTCTAAGCCCCTCACCTCGTCCCTGTGCTTTGGGGAGCCGTAGGGACAGCCGAGGCACACGGCCCTGAGACCCCTTTGCAAAAAGCCGGCTTCCCACAGAGACAGTTTTCCTGAGGGGCAGACCCTATCCCAAGTGGTTGTGGCAAGGTAAAGCAAATGCCCTCCAGTTCTCTGAAAGAAACCACAGTGCCCAGCCATGTTCTAAGCCCTCCCATCCTCCCTGGGCTTCTGGCAGCAAGAGTGAAAAGAGAGGAGCAGAGCACTGGGACCCGTTTGACAAAACCCGGCGTCCCACGGGAAAGTCTTTCTCCACGTGCAGACATACTCCCAGGTGCCTAGGGCAAGGGGAAGGAAATGCCATACACTGACCTGGAAGAGACCACAGGGCCCAGACACAGTCTGAACCCTTCCCTCAACCCGGCGGTTTTGCTAGCAGGAGTTCAACCCCAACGAACACAGCCCGGAGACCCCTGGGGCAAAAACGGCTTCCGACGATCAATAGGTGCTTGCTGTGGAACACCTATCCCAAGTGGGAGAAGCCAGCTCAACAAAATGCCACACACCCAGGTGTAAGAAACAACATTGCCCCGGCATGGTCTAAGCCCCTCACCTCGTCCCTGTGCTTTGGGGAGCCGGAGGTACAGCCGAGGCACAGTGCCCTGAGACCCCTTTGCAAAAAGCGGGCTTCCCACGGAAACAGTTTTCCTGAGGTGCAGACCCTATCCCAAGTGGTTGTGGCAAGCTAAAGCAAATGACCTCCAATTCTCTGGAAGAAACCGCAGTGCCCACCCATGTTCTAAGCCCTCCCATCCTCCCTGGGCTTCTGGCAGCAGGAGTGAAAAGAGAGGAGCAGAGCACTGGGACCCGTTTGACAAAACCCGGCTTCCCACGGGAAAGTCTTTCTCCACGTGCAGACATGCTCCCAGGTGCCTGTGGCAAGGGGAAGGAAATGCCATACACTGACCTGGAAGAGACCACAGGGCCCAGGCACAGTCTGAACCCTTCCCTCAACCCGGCGGTTTTGCTAGCAGGAGTTCAACCCCAACGAACACAGCCCGGAGACCCCTGGGGCAAAAACGGCTTCCGACGAACAATAGGTGCTTGCTGTGGAACACCTATCCCAAGTGGGGGTAGCCAGCTCAACAAAATGCCACACACCCAGGTGTAAGAAACAACATTGCCCAGGCATGGTCTAAGCCCCTCAACTCGTCCCTGTGCTTTGGCGAGCCGGAGGGACAGCCGAGGCACACGGCCCTGAGACCCCTTTGCAAAAAGCCGGCTTCCCACGGAGACAGTTTTCCTGAGGTGCAGACCCTATCTCAAGTGGTTGTGGCAAGCTAAAGCAAATGACCTCCAATTCTCTGGAAGAAACCGCAGTGCCCAGCCATGTTCTAAGCCATCCCATCCTCCCTGGGCTTCTGGCAGCAGGAGTGAAAAGAGAGGAGCAGAACACTGGGACCCGTTTGACAAAACCCGGCTTCCCAAGGGAAAGTCTTTCTCCACGCGCAGACATGCTCCCAGGTGCCTGTGGCAAGGGGAAGGAAATGCCATACACTGAACTGGAAGAGACCACAGGGCCCAGGCACAGTCTGAACCCTTCCCTCAACCCGGCTGTTTTGCTAGCAGGAGTTCAACCCCAACGAACACAGCCCGGAGACCCCTGGGGCAAAAACGGCTTCCGACGATCAAAAGGTGCTTGCTGTGGAACACCTATCCCAAGTGGGGGAAGCCAGCTCAACAAAATGCCACACAGCCCAGGTGTAAGAAACCACAGTGCCCAGGCATGTTCTAAGCCCTCCCATCCTCCCTGGGCTACTGGCAGCAAGAGTGAAAAGAGAGGAGCAGAGCACTGGGACCCGTTTGACAAAACCCGGCTTCCCACGGGAAAGTCTTTCTCCACGTGAAGACATGCTCCCAGGTGCCTGTGGCAAGGGGAAGGAAATGCCATACACTGACCTGGAAGAGACCACAGGGCCCAGGCACAGTCTGAACCCTTCCCTCAACCCGGCGGTTTTGCTAGCAGGAGTTCAACCCCCACGAACACAGCCCGGAGACCCCTGGGGCAAAAACGGCTTCCGAAGAACAATAGGTGCTTGCTGTGGAACACCTATCCCAAGTGGGAGTAGCCAGCTCAACAAAATGCCACACACCCAGGTTAAGAAACAACATTGCCCAGGCATGGTCTAAGCCCCTCACCTCGTCCCTGTGCTTTGGGGAGCCGGAGGGACAGCCGAGGCACACGGCCCTGAGACCCCTTTGCAAAAAGCCTGCTTCCCACAGTAACCGTTTTCCTGAGGTGCACACCCTATCCCAAGTGGTTGTGGCAAGGTAAAGCAAATGCCCTCCACTTCTCTGGAAGAAACCACAGTGCCCAGCCATGTTCTAAGCCCTCCCATCCTCCCTGGGCTTCTGGCAGCAGGAGTGAAAAGAGAAGAGCAGGGCACTGGGACCCGTTTGACAAAACCCGGCTTCCCACGGGAAAGTCTTTCTCCACGTGCAGACATGCTCCCAGGTGCCTGGGGCAAGGGGAAGGAAATGCCATACACTGACCTGGAAGAGACCACAGGGCCCAGGCACAGTCTGAAACCTTCCCTCAACCCGGCGGTTTTGCTAGCAGGAGTTCAACCCCAACGAACACAGCCCGGAGACCCCTGGGGCAAAAACGGCTTACGACGAACAATAGGTGCTTGCTGTGGAACACCTATCCCAAGTGGGGGTAGCCAGCTCAACAAAATGCCACACACCCAGGTGTAAGAAACAACATTGCCCAGGCATGGTCTAAGCCCCTCACCTCGTCCCTGTGCTTTGGCGAGCCGGAGGGACAGCCGAGGCACACGGCCCTGAGACCCCTTTGCAAAAAGCCGGCTTCCCACGGAGACAGTTTTCCTGAGGTGCAGACCCTATCCGAAGTGGTTGTGGCAAGCTAAAGCAAATGACCTCCAATTCTCTGGAAGAAACCGCAGTGCCCAGCCATGTTCTAAGCCCTCCCATCCTCCCTGGGCTTCTGGCAGCAGGAGTGAAAAGAGAGGAGCAGAACACTGGGACCCGTTTGACAAAACCCGGCTTCCCAAGGGAAAGTCTTTCTCCACGCGCAGACATGCTCCCAGGTGCCTGTGGCAAGGGGAAGGAAATGCCATACACTGACCTGGAAGAGACCACAGGGCCCAGGCACAGTCTGAACCCTTCCCTCATCCCGGCGGTTTTGCTAGCAGGAGTTCAACCCCAACGAACACAGCCCGGAGACCCTTGGGGCAAAAACGGCTTCCGACGATCAAAAGGTGCTTGCTGTGGAACACCTATCCCAAGTGGGGGAAGCCAGCTCAACAAAATGCCACACACCCAGGTGTAAGAAACAACATTGCCCAGGCATGGTCTAAGCCCCTCACCTCGTCCCTGTGCTTTGGGGAGCCGGAGGGACAGCCGAGGCCCACGGCCCTGAGACCCATTTGCAAAAAGCCGGCTTCCCACAGAGAGAGTTTTCCTGAGGTGCAGACCCTATCCCAAGTGGTTGTGGCAAGGTAAAGCAAATGCCCAACACTTCTCTGGAAGAAACCACAGTGCCCAGGCATGTTCTAAGCCCTCCCATCCTCCCTGGGCTTCTGGCAGAAGGAGTGAAAAGAGAGGAGCAGAGCACTGGGACCCGTTTGATAAAACCCGGCTTCCCACGGGAAAGTCTTTCTCCACGTGCTGACATGCTCCCAGGTGCCTGTGGCAAGGGGAAGGAAATGCCATACACTGACCTGGAAGAGACCACAGGGCCCAGGCACAGTCTGAACCCTTCCCTCAACCCGGCGGTTTTGCTAGCAGGAGTTCAACCCCAACGAACACAGCCCGGAGACCCCTGGGGCAAAAACGGCTTCCGACGAACAATAGGTGCTTGCTGTGGAACACCTATCCCAAGTGGGGGTAGCCAGCTCAACAAAATGCCACACACCCAGGTGTAAGAAACAACATTGCCCAGGCATGGTCTAAGCCCCTCACCGCGTCCCTGTGCTTTGGGGAGCCGGAGGGACAGCAGAGGCACACGGCCCTGAGACCCCTTTGCAAAAAGCCGGCTTCCCACGGAGACAGTTTTCCTGAGGTGCAGACCCTATCCCAAGTGGTTGTGGCAAGCTAAAGCAAATGCCCTCCACTTCTCTGGAAGAAACCACAGTGCCCAGCCATGTTCTAAGCCCTCCCATCCTCCCTGGGCTTCTGGCAGCAAGAGTGAAAAGAGAGGAGCAGAGCACTGGGACCCGTTTGACAAAACCCGGCTTCCCACGGGAAAGTCTTTCTCCACGTGAAGACATGCTCCCAGGTGCCTGTGGCAAGGGGAAGGAAATGCCATACACTGACCTGGAAGAGACCACAGGGCCCAGGCACAGTCTGAACCCTTCCCTCAACCCGGCGGTTTTGCTAGCAGGAGTTCAACCCCCACGAACACAGCCCGGAGACCCCTGGGGCAAAAACGGCTTCGGACGATCAAAAGGTGCTTGCTGTGGAACACCTATCCCAAGTGGGGGAAGCCAGCTCAACAAAATGCCACACACCCAGGTGTAAGAAACAACATTGCCCAGGCATGGTCTAAGCCCCTCACCTCGTCCCTGTGCTTTGGGGAGCCGGAGGGACAGCCGAGGCCCACGGCCCTGAGACCCATTTGCAAAAAGCCGGCTTCCCACAGTGACAGTTTTCCTGAGGTGCAGACCCTATCCCAAGTGGTTGTGGCAAGGTAAAGCAAATGCCCAACACTTCCCTGGAAGAAACCACAGTGCCCAGGCATGTTCTAAGCCCTCCCATCCTCCCTGGGCTTCTGGCAGAAGGAGTGAAAAGAGAGGAGCAGAGCACTGGGACCCGTTTGATAAAACCCGGCTTCCCACGGGAAAGTCTTTCTCCACGTGCTGACATGCTCCCAGGTGCCTGTGGCAAGGGGAAGGAAATGCCATACACTGACCTGGAAGAGACCACAGGGCCCAGGCACAGTCTGAACCCTTCCCTCAACCCGGCGGTTTTGCTAGCAGGAGTTCAACCCCAACGAACACAGCCCGGAGACCCCTGGGGCAAAAACGGCTTCCGAAGAACAATAGGTGCTTGCTGTGGAAAACCTATCCCAAGTGGGGGTAGCCAGCTCAACAAAATGCCACACACCCAGGTGTAAGAAACAACATTGCCCAGGCATGGTCTAAGCCCCTCACCGCGTCCCTGTGCTTTGGGGAGCCGGAGGGACAGCCGAGGCACACGGCCCTGAGACCCCTTTGCAAAAAGCCGGCTTCCCACGGAGACAGTTTTCCTGAGGTGCAGACCCTATCCCAAGTGGTTGTGGCAAGCTAAAGCAAATGCCCTCCACTTCTCTGGAAGAAACCACAGTGCCCAGCCATGTTCTAAGCCCTCCCATCCTCCCTGGGCTTCTGGCAGCAAGAGTGAAAAGAGAGGAGCAGAGCTCTGGGACCCGTTTGACAAAACCCGGCTTCCCACGGGAAAGTCTTTCTCCACGTGCAGACATGCTCCCAGGTGCCTGTGGCAAGGGGAAGGAAATGCCATACACTGACCTGGAAGAGACCACAGGGCCCAGGCACAGTCTGAACCCTTCCCTCAACCCGGCGGTTTTGCTAGCAGGAGTTCAACCCCCACGAACACAGCCCGGAGACCCCTGGGGCAAAAACGGCTTCCGAAGAACAATAGGTGCTTGCTGTGGAACACCTATCCCAAGTGGGAGTAGCCAGCTCAACAAAATGCCACACACCCAGGTGTAAGAAACAACATTGCCCAGGCATGGTCTAAGCCCCTCACCTCGTCCCTGTGCTTTGGGGAGCCGGAGGGACAGCCGAGGCACACGGCCCTGAGACCCCTTTGCAAAAAGCCTGCTTCCCACGGTAACCGTTTTCCTGAGGTGCACACCCTATCCCAAGTGGTTGTGGCAAGGTAAAGCAAATGCCCTCCACTTCTCTGGAAGAAACCACAGTGCCCAGCCATGTTCTAAGCCCTCCCATCCTCCCTGGGCTTCTGGCAGCAGGAGTGAAAAGAGAAGAGCAGAGCACTGGGACCCGTTTGACAAAACCCGGCTTCCCACGGGAAAGTCTTTCTCCACGTGCAGACATGCTCCCAGGTGCCTGTGGCAAGGGGAAGGAAATGCCATACACTGACCTGGAAGAGACCACAGGGCCCAGGCACAGTCTGAACCCTTCCCTCAACCCGGCGGTTTTGCTAGCAGGAGTTCAACCCCAACGAACACAGCCCGGAGACCCCTGGGGCAAAAACGGCTTCCGACGATCAAAAGGTGCTTGCTGTGGAACACCTATCCCAAGTGGGGGAAGCCAGCTCAACAAAATGCCACACACCCAGGTGTAAGAAACAACATTGCCCAGGCATGGTCTAAGCCCCTCACCTCGTCCCTGTGCTTTGGGGAGCCGGAGGGACAGCCGAGGCCCACGGCCCTGAGACCCATTTGCAAAAAGCCGGCTTCCCACAGAGACAGTTTTCCTGAGGTGCAGACCCTATCCCAAGTGGTTGTGGCAAGGTAAAGCAAATGCCCTCCACTTCTCTGGAAGAAACCACAGTGCCCAGCCATGTTCTAAGCCCTCCCATCCTCCCTGGGCTTCTGGCAGCAGGAGTGAAAAGAGAAGAGCAGGGCACTGGGACCCGTTTGACAAAACCCGGCTTCCCACGGGAAAGTCTTTCTCCACGTGCAGACATGCTCCCAGGTGCCTGGGGCAAGGGGAAGGAAATGCCATACACTGACCTGGAAGAGACCACAGGGCCCAGGCACAGTCTGAAACCTTCCCTCAACCCGGCGGTTTTGCTAGCAGGAGTTCAACCCCAACGAACACAGCCCGGAGACCCCTGGGGCAAAAACGGCTTCCGACGAACAATAGGTGCTTGCTGTGGAACACCTATCCCAAGTGGGGGTAGCCAGCTCAACAAAATGCCACACACCCAGGTGTAAGAAACAACATTGCCCAGGCATGGTCTAAGCCCCTCACCTCGTCCCTGTGCTTTGGCGAGCCGGAGGGACAGCCGAGGCACACGGCCCTGAGACCCCTTTGCAAAAAGCCGGCTTCCCACGGAGACAGTTTTCCTGAGGTGCAGACCCTATCCCAAGTGGTTGTGGCAAGCTAAAGCAAATGACCTCCAATTCTCTGGAAGAAACCGCAGTGCCCAGCCATGTTCTAAGCCCTCCCATCCTCCCTGGGCTTCTGGCAGCAGGAGTGAAAAGAGAGGAGCAGAACACTGGGACCCGTTTGACAAAACCCGGCTTCCCAAGGGAAAGTCTTTCTCCACGCGCAGATATGCTCCCAGGTGCCTGTGGCAAGGGGAAGGAAATGCCATACACTGACCTGGAAGAGACCACAAGGCCCAGGCACAGTCTGAACCCTTCCCTCATCCCGGCGGTTTTGCTAGCAGGAGTTCAACCCCAACGAACACAGCCCGGAGACCCTTGGGGCAAAAACGGCTTCCGACGATCAAAAGGTGCTTGCTGTGGAACACCTATCCCAAGTGGGGGAAGCCAGCTCAACAAAATGCCACACACCCAGGTGTAAGAAACAACATTGCCCAGGCATGGTCTAAGCCCCTCACCTCGTCCCTGTGCTTTGGGGAGCCGGAGGGACAGCCGAGGCCCACGGCCCTGAGACCCATTTGCAAAAAGCCGGCTTCCCACAGAGAGAGTTTTCCTGAGGTGCAGACCCTATCCCAAGTGGTTGTGGCAAGGTAAAGCAAATGCCCAACACTTCTCTGGAAGAAACCACAGTGCCCAGGCATGTTCTAAGCCCTCCCATCCTCCCTGGGCTTCTGGCAGAAGGAGTGAAAAGAGAGGAGCAGAGCACTGGGACCCGTTTGATAAAACCCGGCTTCCCACGGGAAAGTCTTTCTCCACGTGCTGACATGCTCCCAGGTGCCTGTGGCAAGGGGAAGGAAATGCCATACACTGACCTGGAAGAGACCACAGGGCCCAGGCACAGTCTGAACCCTTCCCTCAACCCGGCGGTTTTGCTAGCAGGAGTTCAACCCCAACGAACACAGCCCGGAGACCCCTGGGGCAAAAACGGCTTCCGACGAACAATAGGTGCTTGCTGTGGAACACCTATCCCAAGTGGGGGTAGCCAGCTCAACAAAATGCCACACACCCAGGTGTAAGAAACAACATTGCCCAGGCATGGTCTAAGCCCCTCACCGCGTCCCTGTGCTTTGGGGAGCCGGAGGGACAGCAGAGGCACACGGCCCTGAGACCCCTTTGCAAAAAGCCGGCTTCCCACGGAGACAGTTTTCCTGAGGTGCAGACCCTATCCCAAGTGGTTGTGGCAAGCTAAAGCAAATGCCCTCCACTTCTCTGGAAGAAACCACAGTGCCCAGCCATGTTCTAAGCCCTCCCATCCTCCCTGGGCTTCTGGCAGCAAGAGTGAAAAGAGAGGAGCAGAGCACTGGGACCCGTTTGACAAAACCCGGCTTCCCACGGGAAAGTCTTTCTCCACGTGAAGACATGCTCCCAGGTGCCTGTGGCAAGGGGAAGGAAATGCCATACACTGACCTGGAAGAGACCACAGGGCCCAGGCACAGTCTGAACCCTTCCCTCAACCCGGCGGTTTTGCTAGCAGGAGTTCAACCCCCACGAACACAGCCCGGAGACCCCTGGGGCAAAAACGGCTTCCGAAGAACAATAGGTGCTTGCTGTGGAACACCTATCCCAAGTGGGAGTAGCCAGCTCAACAAAATGCCACACACCCAGGTGTAAGAAACAACATTGCCCAGGCATGGTCTAAGCCCCTCACCGCGTCCCTGTGCTTTGGGGAGCCGGAGGGACAGCCGAGGCACATGGCCCTGAGACCCCTTTGCAAAAAGCCGGCTTCCCACGGAGACAGTTTTCCTGAGGTGCAGACCCTATCCCAAGTGGTTGTGGCAAGCTAAAGCAAATGCCCTCCACTTCTCTGGAAGAAACCACAGTGCCCAGCCATGTTCTAAGGCCTCCCATCCTCCCTGGGCTTCTGGCAGCAAGAGTGAAAAGAGAGGAGCAGAGCACTGGGACCCGTTTGACAAAACCCGGCTTCCCACGGGAAAGTCTTTCTCCACGTGAAGACATGCTCCCAGGTGCCTGTGGCAAGGGGAAGGAAATGCCATACACTGACCTGGAAGAGACCACAGGGCCCAGGCACAGTCTGAACCCTTCCCTCAACCCGGCGGTTTTGCTAGCAGTAGTTCAACCCCCACGAACACAGCCCGGAGACCCCTGGGGCAAAAACGGCTTCCGAAGAACAATAGGTGCTTGCTGTGGAACACCTATCCCAAGTGGGAGTAGCCAGCTCAACAAAATGCCACACACCCAGGTGTAAGAAACAACATTGCCCAGGCATGGTCTAAGCCCCTCACCTCGTCCCTGTGCTTTGGGGAGCCGGAGGGACAGCCGAGGCACACGGCCCTGAGACCCCTTTGCAAAAAGCCTGCTTCCCACGGTAACCGTTTTCCTGAGGTGCACACCCTATCCCAAGTGGTTGTGGCAAGGTAAAGCAAATGCCCTCCACTTCTCTGGAAGAAACCACAGTGCCCAGCCATGTTCTAAGCCCTCCCATCCTCCCTGGGCTTCTGGCAGCAGGAGTGAAAAGAGAAGAGCAGAGCACTGGGACCCGTTTGACAAAACCCGGCTTCCCACGGGAAAGTCTTTCTCCACGTGCAGACATGCTCCCAGGTGCCTGTGGCAAGGGGAAGGAAATGCCATACACTGACCTGGAAGAGACCACAGGGCCCAGGCACAGTCTGAACCCTTCCCTCAACCCGGCGGTTTTGCTAGCAGGAGTTCAACCCCAACGAACACAGCCCGGAGACCCCTGGGGCAAAAACGGCTTCCGACGATCAAAAGGTGCTTGCTGTGGAACACCTATCCCAAGTGGGGGAAGCCAGCTCAACAAAATGCCACACACCCAGGTGTAAGAAACAACATTGCCCAGGCATGGTCTAAGCCCCTCACCTCGTCCCTGTGCTTTGGGGAGCCGGAGGGACAGCCGAGGCCCACGGCCCTGAGACCCATTTGCAAAAAGCCGGCTTCCCACAGTGACAGTTTTCCTGAGGTGCAGACCCTATCCCAAGTGGTTGTGGCAAGGTAAAGCAAATGCCCAACACTTCCCTGGAAGAAACCACAGTGCCCAGGCATGTTCTAAGCCCTCCCATCCTCCCTGGGCTTCTGGCAGAAGGAGTGAAAAGAGAGGAGCAGAGCACTGGGACCCGTTTGATAAAACCCGGCTTCCCACGGGAAAGTCTTTCTCCACGTGCTGACATGCTCCCAGGTGCCTGTGGCAAGGGAAGGAAATGCCATACACTGACCTGGAAGAGACCACAGGGCCCAGGCACAGTCTGAACCCTTCCCTCAACCCGGCGGTTTTGCTAGCAGGAGTTCAACCCCAACGAACACAGCCCGGAGACCCCTGGGGCAAAAACGGCTTCCGAAGAACAATAGGTGCTTGCTGTGGAAAACCTATCCCAAGTGGGGGTAGCCAGCTCAACAAAATGCCACACACCCAGGTGTAAGAAACAACATTGCCCAGGCATGGTCTAAGCCCCTCACCGCGTCCCTGTGCTTTGGGGAGCCGGAGGGACAGCCGAGGCACACGGCCCTGAGACCCCTTTGCAAAAAGCCGGCTTCCCACGGAGACAGTTTTCCTGAGGTGCAGACCCTATCCCAAGTGGTTGTGGCAAGCTAAAGCAAATGCCCTCCACTTCTCTGGAAGAAACCACAGTGCCCAGCCATGTTCTAAGCCCTCCCATCCTCCCTGGGCTTCTGGCAGCAAGAGTGAAAAGAGAGGAGCAGAGCACTGGGACCCGTTTGACAAAACCCGGCTTCCCACGGGAAAGTCTTTCTCCACGTGAAGACATGCTCCCAGGTGCCTGTGGCAAGGGGAAGGAAATGCCATACACTGACCTGGAAGAGACCACAGGGCCCAGGCACAGTCTGAACCCTTCCCTCAACCCGGCGGTTTTGCTAGCAGGAGTTCAACCCCCACGAACACAGCCCGGAGACCCCTGGGGCAAAAACGGCTTCCGAAGAACAATAGGTGCTTGCTGTGGAACACCTATCCCAAGTGGGAGTAGCCAGCTCAACAAAATGCCACACACCCAGGTGTAAGAAACAACATTGCCCAGGCATGGTCTAAGCCCCTCACCTCGTCCCTGTGCTTTGGGTAGCCGGAGGGACAGCCGAGGCACACGGCCCTGAGACCCCTTTGCAAAAAGCCTGCTTCCCACGGTAACCGTTTTCCTGAGGTGCACACCCTATCCCAAGTGGTTGTGGCAAGGTAAAGCAAATGCCCTCCACTTCTCTGGAAGAAACCACAGTGCCCAGCCATGTTCTAAGCCCTCCCATCCTCCCTGGGCTTCTGGCAGCAGGAGTGAAAAGAGAAGAGCAGAGCACTGGGACCCGTTTGACAAAACCCGGCTTCCCACGGGAAAGTCTTTCTCCACGTGCAGACATGCTCCCAGGTGCCTGTGGCAAGGGGAAGGAAATGCCATACACTGACCTGGAAGAGACCACAGGGCCCAGGCACAGTCTGAAACCTTCCCTCAACCCGGCGGTTTTGCTAGCAGGAGTTCAACCCCAACGAACACAGCCCGGAGACCCCTGGGGCAAAAACGGCTTCCGACGATCAAAAGGTGCTTGCTGTGGAACACCTATCCCAAGTGGGGGAAGCCAGCTCAACAAAATGCCACACACCCAGGTGTAAGAAACAACATTGCCCAGGCATGGTCTAAGCCCCTCACCTCGTCCCTGTGCTTTGGGGAGCCGGAGGGACAGCCGAGGCCCACGGCCCTGAGACCCATTTGCAAAAAGCCAGCTTCCCACAGAGACAGTTTTCCTGAGGTGCAGACCCTATCCCAAGTGGTTGTGGCAAGGTAAAGCAAATGCCCAACACTTCCCTGGAAGAAACCACAGTGCCCAGGCATGTTCTAAGCCCTCCCATCCTCCCTGGGCTTCTGGCAGAAGGAGTGAAAAGAGAGGAGCAGAGCACTGGGACCCGTTTGATAAAACCCGGCTTCCCACGGGAAAGTCTTTCTCCACGTGCTGACATGCTCCCAGGTGCCTGTGGCAAGGGGAAGGAAATGCCATACACTGACCTGGAAGAGACCACAGGGCCCAGGCACAGTCTGAACCCTTCCCTCAACCCGGCGGTTTTGCTAGCAGGAGTTCAACCCCAACGAACACAGCCCGGAGACCCCTGGGGCAAAAACGGCTTCCGAAGAACAATAGGTGCTTGCTGTGGAAAACCTATCCCAAGTGGGGGTAGCCAGCTCAACAAAATGCCACACACCCAGGTGTAAGAAACAACATTGCCCAGGCATGGTCTAAGCCCCTCACCGCGTCCCTGTGCTTTGGGGAGCCGGAGGGACAGCCGAGGCACACGGCCCTGAGACCCCTTTGCAAAAAGCCGGCTTCCCACGGAGACAGTTTTCCTGAGGTGCAGACCCTATCAAAGTGGTTGTGGCAAGCTAAAGCAAATGCCCTCCACTTCTCTGGAAGAAACCACAGTGCCCAGCCATGTTCTAAGCCCTCCCATCCTCCCTGGGCTTCTGGCAGCAAGAGTGAAAAGAGAGGAGCAGAGCACTGGGACCCGTTTGACAAAACCCGGCTTCCCACGGGAAAGTCTTTCTCCACGTGAAGACATGCTCCCAGGTGCCTGTGGCAAGGGGAAGGAAATGCCATACACTGACCTGGAAGAGACCACAGGGCCAGGCACACTCTGAACCCTTCCCTCAACCCGGCGGTTTTGCTAGCAGGAGTTCAACCCCCAGGAACACAGCCCGGAGACCCCTGGGGCAAAAACGGCTTCCGAAGAACAATAGGTGCTTGCTGTGGAACACCTATCCCAAGTGGGAGTAGCCAGCTCAACAAAATGCCACACACCCAGGTGTAAGAAACAACATTGCCCAGGCATGGTCTAAGCCCCTCACCGCGTCCCTGTGCTTTGGGGAGCCGGAGGGACAGCCGAGGCACATGGCCCTGAGACCCCTTTGCAAAAAGCCGGCTTCCCACGGAGACAGTTTTCCTGAGGTGCAGACCCTATCCCAAGTGGTTGTGGCAAGCTAAAGCAAATGCCCTCCACTTCTCTGGAAGAAACCACAGTGCCCAGCCATGTTCTAAGCCCTCCCATCCTCCCTGGGCTTCTGGCAGCAAGAGTGAAAAGAGAGGAGCAGAGCACTGGGACCCGTTTGACAAAACCCGGCTTCCCACGGGAAAGTCTTTCTCCACGTGAAGACATGCTCCCAGGTGCCTGTGGCAAGGGGAAGGAAATGCCATACACTGACCTGGAAGAGACCACAGGGCCCAGGCACAGTCTGAACCCTTCCCTCAACCCGGCGGTTTTGCTAGCAGTAGTTCAACCCCCACGAACACAGCCCGGAGACCCCTGGGGCAAAAACGGCTTCCGAAGAACAATAGGTGCTTGCTGTGGAACACCTATCCCAAGTGGGAGTAGCCAGCTCAACAAAATGCCACACACCCAGGTGTAAGAAACAACATTGCCCAGGCATGGTCTAAGCCCCTCACCTCGTCCCTGTGCTTTGGGGAGCCGGAGGGACAGCCGAGGCACACGGCCCTGAGACCCCTTTGCAAAAAGCCTGCTTCCCACGGTAACCGTTTTCCTGAGGTGCACACCCTATCCCAAGTGGTTGTGGCAAGGTAAAGCAAATGCCCTCCACTTCTCTGGAAGAAACCACAGTGCCCAGCCATGTTCTAAGCCCTCCCATCCTCCCTGGGCTTCTGGCAGCAGGAGTGAAAAGAGAAGAGCAGAGCACTGGGACCCGTTTGACAAAACCCGGCTTCCCACGGGAAAGTCTTTCTCCACGTGCAGACATGCTCCCAGGTGCCTGTGGCAAGGGGAAGGAAATGCCATACACTGACCTGGAAGAGACCACAGGGCCCAGGCACAGTCTGAACCCTTCCCTCAACCCGGCGGTTTTGCTAGCAGGAGTTCAACCCCAACGAACACAGCCCGGAGACCCCTGGGGCAAAAACGGCTTCCGACGATCAAAAGGTGCTTGCTGTGGAACACCTATCCCAAGTGGGGGAAGCCAGCTCAACAAAATGCCACACACCCAGGTGTAAGAAACAACATTGCCCAGGCATGGTCTAAGCCCCTCACCTCGTCCCTGTGCTTTGGGGAGCCGGAGGGACAGCCAAGGCCCACGGCCCTGAGACCCATTTGCAAAAAGCCGGCTTCCCACAGTGACAGTTTTCCTGAGGTGCAGACCCTATCCCAAGTGGTTGTGGCAAGGTAAAGCAAATGCCCAACACTTCCCTGGAAGAAACCACAGTGCCCAGGCATGTTCTAAGCCCTCCCATCCTCCCTGGGCTTCTGGCAGAAGGAGTGAAAAGAGAGGAGCAGAGCACTGGGACCCGTTTGATAAAACCCGGCTTCCCACGGGAAAGTCTTTCTCCACGTGCTGACATGCTCCCAGGTGCCTGTGGCAAGGGAAGGAAATGCCATACACTGACCTGGAAGAGACCACAGGGCCCAGGCACAGTCTGAACCCTTCCCTCAACCCGGCGGTTTTGCTAGCAGGAGTTCAACCCCAACGAACACAGCCCGGAGACCCCTGGGGCAAAAACGGCTTCCGAAGAACAATAGGTGCTTGCTGTGGAAAACCTATCCCAAGTGGGGGTAGCCAGCTCAACAAAATGCCACACACCCAGGTGTAAGAAACAACATTGCCCAGGCATGGTCTAAGCCCCTCACCGCGTCCCTGTGCTTTGGGGAGCCGGAGGGACAGCCGAGGCACACGGCCCTGAGACCCCTTTGCAAAAAGCCGGCTTCCCACGGAGACAGTTTTCCTGAGGTGCAGACCCTATCCCAAGTGGTTGTGGCAAGCTAAAGCAAATGCCCTCCACTTCTCTGGAAGAAACCACAGTGCCCAGCCATGTTCTAAGCCCTCCCATCCTCCCTGGGCTTCTGGCAGCAAGAGTGAAAAGAGAGGAGCAGAGCACTGGGACCCGTTTGACAAAACCCGGCTTCCCACGGGAAAGTCTTTCTCCACGTGAAGACATGCTCCCAGGTGCCTGGGGCAAGGGGAAGGAAATGCCATACACTGACCTGGAAGAGACCACAGGGCCCAGGCACAGTCTGAACCCTTCCCTCAACCCGGCGGTTTTGCTAGCAGGAGTTCAACCCCCACGAACACAGCCCGGAGACCCCTGGGGCAAAAACGGCTTCCGAAGAACAATAGGTGCTTGCTGTGGAACACCTATCCCAAGTGGGAGTAGCCAGCTCAACAAAATGCCACACACCCAGGTGTAAGAAACAACATTGCCCAGGCATGGTCTAAGCCCCTCACCTCGTCCCTGTGCTTTGGGTAGCCGGAGGGACAGCCGAGGCACACGGCCCTGAGACCCCTTTGCAAAAAGCCTGCTTCCCACGGTAACCGTTTTCCTGAGGTGCACACCCTATCCCAAGTGGTTGTGGCAAGGTAAAGCAAATGCCCTCCACTTCTCTGGAAGAAACCACAGTGCCCAGCCATGTTCTAAGCCCTCCCATCCTCCCTGGGCTTCTGGCAGCAGGAGTGAAAAGAGAAGAGCAGAGCACTGGGACCCGTTTGACAAAACCCGGCTTCCCACGGGAAAGTCTTTCTCCACGTGCAGACATGCTCCCAGGTGCCTGTGGCAAGGGGAAGGAAATGCCATACACTGACCTGGAAGAGACCACAGGGCCCAGGCACAGTCTGAACCCTTCCCTCAACCCGGCGGTTTTGCTAGCAGGAGTTCAACCCCAACGAACACAGCCCGGAGACCCCTGGGGCAAAAACGGCTTCCGACGATCAAAAGGTGCTTGCTGTGGAACACCTATCCCAAGTGGGGGAAGCCAGCTCAACAAAATGCCACACACCCAGGTGTAAGAAACAACATTGCCCAGGCATGGTCTAAGCCCCTCACCTCGTCCCTGTGCTTTGGGGAGCCGGAGGGACAGCCGAGGCCCACGGCCCTGAGACCCATTTGCAAAAAGCCGGCTTCCCACAGAGACAGTTTTCCTGAGGTGCAGACCCTATCCCAAGTGGTTGTGGCAAGGTAAAGCAAATGCCCAACACTTCCCTGGAAGAAACCACAGTGCCCAGGCATGTTCTAAGCCCTCCCATCCTCCCTGGGCTTCTGGCAGAAGGAGTGAAAAGAGAGGAGCAGAGCACTGGGACCCGTTTGATAAAACCCGGCTTCCCACGGGAAAGTCTTTCTCCACGTGCTGACATGCTCCCAGGTGCCTGTGGCAAGGGGAAGGAAATGCCATACACTGACCTGGAAGAGACCACAGGGCCCAGGCACAGTCTGAACCCTTCCCTCAACCCGGCGGTTTTGCTAGCAGGAGTTCAACCCCAACGAACACAGCCCGGAGACCCCTGGGGCAAAAACGGCTTCCGAAGAACAATAGGTGCTTGCTGTGGAAAACCTATCCCAAGTGGGGGTAGCCAGCTCAACAAAATGCCACACACCCAGGTGTAAGAAACAACATTGCCCAGGCATGGTCTAAGCCCCTCACCGCGTCCCTGTGCTTTGGGGAGCCGGAGGGACAGCCGAGGCACACGGCCCTGAGACCCCTTTGCAAAAAGCCGGCTTCCCACGAGACAGTTTTCCTGAGGTGCAGACCCTATCAAAGTGGTTGTGGCAAGCTAAAGCAAATGCCCTCCACTTCTCTGGAAGAAACCACAGTGCCCAGCCATGTTCTAAGCCCTCCCATCCTCCCTGGGCTTCTGGCAGCAAGAGTGAAAAGAGAGGAGCAGAGCACTGGGACCCGTTTGACAAAACCCGGCTTCCCACGGGAAAGTCTTTCTCCACGTGAAGACATGCTCCCAGGTGCCTGTGGCAAGGGGAAGGAAATGCCATACACTGACCTGGAAGAGACCACAGGGCCAGGCACAGTCTGAACCCTTCCCTCAACCCGGCGGTTTTGCTAGCAGGAGTTCAACCCCCACGAACACAGCCCGGAGACCCCTGGGGCAAAAACGGCTTCCGAAGAACAATAGGTGCTTGCTGTGGAACACCTATCCCAAGTGGGAGTAGCCAGCTCAACAAAATGCCACACACCCAGGTGTAAGAAACAACATTGCCCAGGCATGGTCTAAGCCCCTCACCGCGTCCCTGTGCTTTGGGGAGCCGGAGGGACAGCCGAGGCACACGGCCCTGAGACCCCTTTGCAAAAAGCCGGCTTCCCACGGAGACAGTTTTCCTGAGGTGCAGACCCTATCCCAAGTGGTTGTGGCAAGCTAAAGCAAATGCCCTCCACTTCTCTGGAAGAAACCACAGTGCCCAGCCATGTTCTAAGCCCTCCCATCCTCCCTGGGCTTCTGGCAGCAAGAGTGAAAAGAGAGGAGCAGAGCACTGGGACCCGTTTGACAAAACCCGGCTTCCCACGGGAAAGTCTTTCTCCACGTGAAGACATGCTCCCAGGTGCCTGTGGCAAGGGGAAGGAAATGCCATACACTGACCTGGAAGAGACCACAGGGCCCAGGCACAGTCTGAACCCTTCCCTCAACCCGGCGGTTTTGCTAGCAGGAGTTCAACCCCCACGAACACAGCCCGGAGACCCCTGGGGCAAAAACGGCTTCCGAAGAACAATAGGTGCTTGCTGTGGAACACCTATCCCAAGTGGGAGTAGCCAGCTCAACAAAATGCCACACACCCAGGTGTAAGAAACAACATTGCCCAGGCATGGTCTAAGCCCCTCACCTCGTCCCTGTGCTTTGGGGAGCCGGAGGGACAGCCGAGGCACACGGCCCTGAGACCCCTTTGCAAAAAGCCTGCTTCCCACGGTAACCGTTTTCCTGAGGTGCACACCCTATCCCAAGTGGTTGTGGCAAGGTAAAGCAAATGCCCTCCACTTCTCTGGAAGAAACCACAGTGCCCAGCCATGTTCTAAGCCCTCCCATCCTCCCTGGGCTTCTGGCAGCAGGAGTGAAAAGAGAAGAGCAGAGCACTGGGACCCGTTTGACAAAACCCGGCTTCCCACGGGAAAGTCTTTCTCCACGCGCAGACATGCTCCCAGGTGCCTGTGGCAAGGGGAAGGAAATGCCATACACTGACCTGGAAGAGACCACAGGGCCCAGGCACAGTCTGAACCCTTCCCTCAACCCGGCGGTTTTGCTAGCAGGAGTTCAACCCCAACGAACACAGCCCGCAGACCCCTGGGGCAAAAACGGCTTCCGAAGAACAATAGGTGCTTGCTGTGGAACACCTATCCCAAGTGGGGGTAGCCAGCTCAACAAAATGCCACACACCCATGTGTAAGAAACAACATTGCACAGGCATGGTCTAAGCCCCTCACCGCGTCCCTGTGCTTTGGGGAGCCGGAGGGACAACCGAGGCACACGGCCCTGAGACCCATTTGCAAAAAGCCGGCTTCCCACGGAGACAGTTTTCCTGAGGTGCAGACCCTATCCCAAGTGGTTGTGGCAAGCTAAAGCAAATGCCCTCCACTTCTCTGGAAGAAACCACAGTGCCCAGCCATGTTCTAAGCCCTCCCATCCTCCCTGGGCTTCTGGCAGCAAGAGTGAAAAGAGAGGAGCAGAGCACTGGGACCCGTTTGACAAAACCCGGCTTCCCACGGGAAAGTCTTTCTCCACGTGAAGACATGCTCCCAGGTGCCTGTGGCAAGGGGAAGGAAATGCCATACACTGACCTGGAAGAGACCACAGGGCCCAGGCACAGTCTGAACCCTTCCCTCAACCCGGCGGTTTTGCTAGCAGGAGTTCAACCCCAACGAACACAGCCCGCAGACCCCTGGGGCAAAAACGGCTTCCGACGATCAATAGGTGCTTGCTGTGGAACACCTATCCCAAGTGGGGGAAGCCAGCTCAACAAAATGCCACACACCCAGGTGTAAGAAACAACATTGCCCAGGCATGGTCTAAGCTCCTCACCTCGTCCCTGTGCTTTGGGGAGCCGGAGGGACAGCCGAGGCCCACGGCCCTGAGACCCCTTTGCAAAAAGCTGGCTTCCCACGGAAACAGTTTTCCTGAGGTGCAGACCCTATCCCAAGTGGTTGTGGCAAGGTAAAGCAAATGCCCTCCACTTCTCTGGAAGAAACCACAGTGCCCAGCCATGTTCTAAGCCCTCCCATCCTTCCTGGGCTTCTGGCAGCAGGAGTGAAAAAAGAGGAGCAGAGCACTGGGACCCGTTTGACAAAACCCGGCTTCCCACGGGAAAGACTTTCTCCACGTGCAGACATGCTCCCAGGTGCCTGGGGCAAGGGGAAGGAAATGCCATACACTGACCTGGAAGAGACCACAGGGCCCAGGCACAGTCTGAACCCTTCCCTCAACCCGGCGGTTTTGCTAGCAGGAGTTCAACCCCAACGAACACAGCCCGGAGACCCCTGGGGCAAAAACGGCTTCCGACGATCAATAGGTGCTTGCTGTGGAACACCTATCCCAAGTGGGGGAAGCCAGCTCAACAAAATGCCACACACCCAGGTGTAAGAAACAACATTGCCCAAGCATGGTCTAAGCTCCTCACCTCGTCCCTGTTCTTTGGGGAGCCGGAGGGACAGCCGAGGCCCACGGCCCTGAGACCCCTTTGCAAAAAGCTGGCTTCCCACGGAAACAGTTTTCCTGAGGTGCAGACCCTATCCCAAGTGGTTGTGGCAAGGTAAAGCAAATGCCCTTCACTTCTCTGGAAGAAAACACAGTGCCCAGCCATGTTCTAAGCCCTCCCATCCTCCCTGGGCTTCTGGCAGCAGGAGTGAAAAGAGAGGAGCAGAGCACTGGGACCCGTTTGACAAAACCCGGCTTCCCACGGGAAAGTCTTTCTCCACGTGCAGACATGCTCCCAGGTGCCTGTGGCAAGGGGAAGGAAATGCCATACACTGACCTGGAAGAGACCACAGGGCCCAGGCACAGTCTGAACCATTCCCTCAACCCAGCGGTTTTGCTAGCAGGAGTTCAACCCCCACGAACACAGCCCGGAGACCCCTGGGGCAAAAACGGCCTCCGAAGAACAATAGGTGCTTGCTGTGGAACACCTATCCCAAGTAGGGGTAGCCAGCTCAACAAAATGCCACACACCCAGGTGTAAGAAACAACATTACCCAGGCATGGTCTAAGCCCCTCACCTCGTCCCTGTGCTTTGGGGAGCCAGAGGGACAGCCGAGGCACACGGCCCTGAGACCCCTTTGCAAAAAGCCGGCTTCCCACGGAGACAGTTTTCCTGAGGTGCAGACCCTATCCCAAGTGGTTGTGGCAAAATAAAGCAAATGCCCTCCACTTCTCTGGAAGAACCCACAGTGACCAGCCATATTCTAAGCCCTCCCATCCTCCCTGGGCTTCTGGCAGCAGGAGTGAAAAGAGAGGAGCAGAGCACTGGGACCCGTTTGACAAAACCCGGCTTCCCACGGGAAAGTCTTTCTCCACGTGCAGACATGCTCCCAGGTGCCTGGGGCAAGGGGAAGGAAATGCCATACACTGACCTGGAAGAGACCACAGGGCCCAGGCACAGTCTGAACCCTTCCCTCAACCCGGCGGTTTTGCTAGCAGGAGTTCAACCCCCACGAACACAGCCCGGAGACCCCTGGGGCAAAAACGGCTTCCGAAGAACAATAGGTGCTTGCTGTGGAACACCTATCCCAAGTGGGAGTAGCCAGCTCAACAAAATGCCACACACCCAGGTGTAAGAAACAACATTGCCCAGGCATGGTCTAAGCCCCTCACCTCGTCCCTGTGCTTTGGGGAGCCGGAGGGACAGCCGAGGCACACGGCCCTGAGACCCCTTTGCAAAAAGCCTGCTTCCCACGGTAACCGTTTTCCTGAGGTGCACACCCTATCCCAAGTGGTTGTGGCAAGGTAAAGCAAATGCCCTCCACTTCTCTGGAAGAAACCACAGTGCCCAGCCATGTTCTAAGCCCTCCCATCCTCCCTGGGCTTCTGGCAGCAGGAGTGAAAAGAGAAGAGCAGAGCACTGGGACCCGTTTGACAAAACCCGGCTTCCCACGGGAAAGTCTTTCTCCACGCGCAGACATGCTCCCAGGTGCCTGTGGCAAGGGGAAGGAAATGCCATACACTGACCTGGAAGAGACCACAGGGCCCAGGCACAGTCTGAACCCTTCCCTCAACCCGGCGGTTTTGCTAGCAGGAGTTCAACCCCAACGAACACAGCCCGCAGACCCCTGGGGCAAAAACGGCTTCCGAAGAACAATAGGTGCTTGCTGTGGAAAACCTATCCCAAGTGGGGGTAGCCAGCTCAACAAAATGCCACACACCCATGTGTAAGAAACAACATTGCACAGGCATGGTCTAAGCCCCTCACCGCGTCCCTGTGCTTTGGGGAGCCGGAGGGACAACCGAGGCACACGGCCCTGAGACCCATTTGCAAAAAGCCGGCTTCCCACGGAGACAGTTTTCCTGAGGTGCAGACCCTATCCCAAGTGGTTGTGGCAAGCTAAAGCAAATGCCCTCCACTTCTCTGGAAGAAACCACAGTGCCCAGCCATGTTCTAAGCCCTCCCATCCTCCCTGGGCTTCTGGCAGCAAGAGTGAAAAGAGAGGAGCAGAGCACTGGGACCCGTTTGACAAAACCCGGCTTCCCACGGGAAAGTCTTTCTCCACGTGAAGACATGCTCCCAGGTGCCTGTGGCAAGGGGAAGGAAATGCCATACACTGACCTGGAAGAGACCACAGGGCCCAGGCACAGTCTGAACCCTTCCCTCAACCCGGCGGTTTTGCTAGCAGGAGTTCAACCCCAACGAACACAGCCCGCAGACCCCTGGGGCAAAAACGGCTTCCGACGATCAATAGGTGCTTGCTGTGGAACACCTATCCCAAGTGGGGGAAGCCAGCTCAACAAAATGCCACACACCCAGGTGTAAGAAACAACATTGCCCAGGCATGGTCTAAGCTCCTCACCTCGTCCCTGTGCTTTGGGGAGCCGGAGGGACAGCCGAGGCCCACGGCCCTGAGACCCCTTTGCAAAAAGCTGGCTTCCCACGGAAACAGTTTTCCTGAGGTGCAGACCCTATACCAAGTGGTTGTGGCAAGGTAAAGCAAATGCCCTCCACTTCTCTGGAAGAAACCACAGTGCCCAGCCATGTTCTAAGCCCTCCCATCCTTCCTGGGCTTCTGGCAGCAGGAGTGAAAAAAGAGGAGCAGAGCACTGGGACCCGTTTGACAAAACCCGGCTTCCCACGGGAAAGACTTTCTCCACGTGCAGACATGCTCCCAGGTGCCTGGGGCAAGGGGAAGGAAATGCCATACACTGACCTGGAAGAGACCACAGGGCCCAGGCACAGTCTGAACCCTTCCCTCAACCCGGCGGTTTTGCTAGCAGGAGTTCAACCCCAACGAACACAGCCCGGAGACCCCTGGGGCAAAAACGGCTTCCGACGATCAATAGGTGCTTGCTGTGGAACACCTATCCCAAGTGGGGGAAGCCAGCTCAACAAAATGCCACACACCCAGGTGTAAGAAACAACATTGCCCAAGCATGGTCTAAGCTCCTCACCTCGTCCCTGTTCTTTGGGGAGCCGGAGGGACAGCCGAGGCCCACGGCCCTGAGACCCCTTTGCAAAAAGCTGGCTTCCCACGGAAACAGTTTTCCTGAGGTGCAGACCCTATCCCAAGTGGTTGTGGCAAGGTAAAGCAAATGCCCTTCACTTCTCTGGAAGAAAACACAGTGCCCAGCCATGTTCTAAGCCCTCCCATCCTCCCTGGGCTTCTGGCAGCAGGAGTGAAAAGAGAGGAGCAGAGCACTGGGACCCGTTTGACAAAACCCGGCTTCCCACGGGAAAGTCTTTCTCCACGTGCAGACATGCTCCCAGGTGCCTGTGGCAAGGGGAAGGAAATGCCATACACTGACCTGGAAGAGACCACAGGGCCCAGGCACAGTCTGAACCATTCCCTCAACCCAGCGGTTTTGCTAGCAGGAGTTCAACCGCCACGAACACAGCCCGGAGACCCCTGGGGCAAAAACGGCCTCCGAAGAACAATAGGTGCTTGCTGTGGAACACCTATCCCAAGTAGGGGTAGCCAGCTCAACAAAATGCCACACACCCAGGTGTAAGAAACAACATTACCCAGGCATGGTCTAAGCCCCTCACCTCGTCCCTGTGCTTTGGGGAGCCAGAGGGACAGCCGAGGCACACGGCCCTGAGACCCCTTTGCAAAAAGCCGGCTTCCCACGGAGACAGTTTTCCTGAGGTGCAGACCCTATCCCAAGTGGTTGTGGCAAAATAAAGCAAATGCCCTCCACTTCTCTGGAAGAACCCACAGTGACCAGCCATATTCTAAGCCCTCCCATCCTCCCTGGGCTTCTGGCAGCAGGAGTGAAAAGAGAGGAGCAGAGCACTGGGACCCGTTTGACAAAACCCGGCTTCCCACGGGAAAGTCTTTCTCCACGTGCAGACATGCTCCCAGGTGCCTGGGGCAAGGGGAAGGAAATGCCATACACTGACCTGGAAGAGACCACAGGGCCCAGGCACAGTCTGAACCCTTCCCTCAACCCGGCGGTTTTGCTAGCAGGAGTTCAACCCCAACGAACACAGCCAGGAGACCCCTGGGGCAAAAACGGCTTCCGACGATCAATAGGTGCTTGCTGTGGAACACCTATCCCAAGTGGGGGAAGCTAGCTCAACAAAATGCCACACACCCAGGTGTAAGATACAACATTGCCCAGGCATGGTCTAAGCCCCTCACCTCGTCCCTGTGCTTTGGGGAGCCGGAGGGACAGCCGAGGCACACGGCCCTGAGACCCCTTTGCAAAAAGCCGGCTTCCCACGGTAACCGTTTTCCTGAGGTGCACACCCTATCCCAAGTGGTTGTGGCAAGGTAAAGCAAATGCCCTCCACTTCTCTGGAAGAAACCACAGTGCCCAGCCATGTTCTAAGCCCTCCCATCCTCCCTGGGCTTCTGGCAGCAGGGGTGAAAAGAGAGGAGCAGAGCACTGGGACCCGTTTGACAAAACCCGGCTTCCCACGGGAAATTCCCCACGTGCAGACATGCTCCCAGGTGCCTGTGGCAAGGGGAAGGAAATGCCATACACTGACCTGGAAGAGACCACAGGGCCCAGGCACAGTCTGAACCCTTCCCTCAACCCGGCGGTTTTGCTAGCAGGAGTTCAACCCCAACGAACACAGCCCGCAGACCCCTGGGGCAAAAACGGCTTCCGAAGAACAATAGGTGCTAGCTGTGGAAAACCTATCCCAAGTGGGGGTAGCCAGCTCAACAAAATGTCACACACCCAGGTGTAAGAAACAACATTGCCCAGGCATGGTCTAATCCCCTCACCGCGTCCCTGTGCTTTGGGGAGCCGGAGGGACAGCCGAGGCACACGGCCCTGAGACCCCTTTGCAAAAAGCCGGCTTCCCACGGAGACAGTTTTCCTGAGGTGCAGACCCTATCCCAAGTGGTTGTGGCAAGCTAAAGCAAATGCCCTCCACTTCTCTGGAAGAAACCACAGTGCCCAGCCATGTTCTAAGCCCTCCCATCCTCCCTGGGCTTCTGGCAGCAAGAGTGAAAAGAGAGGAGCAGAGCACTGGGACCCGTTTGACAAAACCCGGCTTCCCACGGGAAAGTCTTTCTCCACGTGAAGACATGCTCCCAGGTGCCTGTGGCAAGGGGAAGGAAATGCCATACACTGACCTGGAAGAGACCACAGGGCCCAGGCACAGTCTGAACCCTTCCCTCAACCCGGCGGTTTTGCTAGCAGGAGTTCAACCCCAACGAACACAGCCCGCAGACCCCTGGGGCAAAAACGGCTTACGACGATCAATAGGTGCTTGCTGTGGAACACCTATCCCAAGTGGGGGAAGCCAGCTCAACAAAATGCCACACACCCAGGTGTAAGAAACAACATTGCCCAGCCATGGTCTAAGCCCCTCACCTCGTCCCTGTGCTTTGGGGAGCCGGAGGGACAGCCGAGGCCCACGGCCCTGAGACCCCTTTGCAAAAAGCTGGCTTCCCACGGAAACAGTTTTCCTGAGGTGCAGACCCTATCCCAAGTGGTTGTGGCAAGGTAAAGCAAATGCCCTTCACTTCTCTGGAAGAAAACACAGTGCCCAGCCATGTTCTAAGCCCTCCCATCCTCCCTGGGCTTCTGGCAGCCGGAGTGAAAAGAGAGGAGCAGAGCACTGGGACCCGTTTGACAAAACCCGGCTTCCCACGGGAAAGTCTCCACGCGCAGACATGCTCCCAGGTGCCTGTGGCAAGGGGAAGGAAATGCCATACACTGACCTGGAAGAGACCACAGGGCCCAGGCACAGTCTGAACCCTTCCCTCAACCCGGCGGTTTTGCTAGCAGGAGTTCAACCCCAACGAACAGAGCCCGGAGACCCCTGGGGCAAAAACGGCTTCCGAAGAAAAATATGTGCTTGCTGTGGAAAACCTATCCCAAGTGGGGGTAGCCAGCTCAACAAAATGCCACACACCCAGGTGTAAGAAACAACATTGCCCAGCCATGGTCTAAGCCCCTCACCTCGTCCCTGTGCTTTGGGGAGCCGGAGGGACAGCCGAGGCCCACGGCCCTGAGACCCCTTTGCAAAAAGCCGGCTTCCCACGGAAACAGTTTTCCTGAGGTACAGACCATCTCACAAGTAGTTGTGGCAAGGTAAAGCAAATGCCCTCCACTTCTCTGGAAGAAACCACAGTGCCCAGCCATGTTCTAAGCCCTCCCATCCGCCCTGGGCTTCTGGCAGCAGGAGTGAATAGAGAGGAGCAGAGCACTGGGACCCGTTTGACAGAAACCGGCTGCCCACGGGAAAGTCTTTCTCCACGTGCAGACATGCTCCCAGGTGCCTGTGGCAAGGGGAAGGAAATGCCATACACTGACCTGAAAGACACCACAGGGCCCAGGCACAGTCTGAACCCTTCCCTCACCCCGGCGGTTTTGCTAGCAGGAGTTCAACACCAACGAACACAGCCCGGAGACCCCTGGGGCAAAAACGGCTTCCGACGAACAATAGGTGCTTGCTGTGGAACACCTATCCCAAGTGGGGGAAGTCAGCTCAACAAAATGCTACACACCCAGGTGTAAGAAACAACATTGCCCAGGCATGGTCTAAGCCCCTCACCTCGTCCCTGTGCTTTGGGGAGCCGGAGGGACAGCCGAGGCCCACGGCCCTGAGACCCCTTTGCAAAAAGCCGGCTTCCCACAGAGACAGTTTTCCAGAGGTGCAGACCCTATCCCAAGTGGTTTTGGCAAGCTAAAGCAAATGCCCTCCACTTCTCTGGAAGAAACCACAGTGCCCAGCCATGTTCTAAGCCCTCCCATCCACCCTGGGCTTCTGGCAGCAGGAGTGAAAAGAGGAGCAGAGCACTGGGACCCGTTTGACAAAAACCGGCTTCCCACGGGAAAGTCTTTCTCCACGTGCAGACATGCTCCCATGTGCCGGTGGCAAGGGGAAGGAAATGCCATACACTGACCTGGAAGAGACCACAGGGCCCAGGCACAGTCTGAACCCTTCCCTCAACCCGGCGGTTTTGCTAGCAGGAGTTCAACCCCAACGAACACAGCCCGGAGACCCCTGGGGCAAAAACGGCTTCCGACGAACAATAGGTGCTTGCTGTGGAACACCTATCCCAAGTGGGGGTAGCCAGCTCAACAAAATGCCACACACCCAGGTGTAAGAAACAACATTGCCCAGGCATGGTCTAAGCCCCTCACCTCGTCCCTGTGCTTTGGGGAGCCGGAGGGACAGCCGAGGCACACGGCCCTGAGACCCCTTTGCAAAAAGCCGGCTTCCCACGGAGACAGTTTTCCTGAGGTGCAGACCCTATCCCAAGTGGTTGTGGCAAGCTAAAGCAAATGCCCTCCAATTCTCTGGAAGAAACCGCAGTGCCCAGCCATGTTCTAAGCCCTCCCATCCTCCCTGGTCTTCTGGCAGAAGGAGTGAAAAGAGAGGAGCAGAGCACTGGGACCCGTTTGACAAAACCCGGCTTCCCACCGGAAAGTCTTTCTCCACGCGCAGACATGCTCCCAGGTGCCTGTGGCAAGGGGAAGGAAATGCCATACACTGACCTGGAAGAGACCACAGGGCCCAGGCACAGTCTGAACCCTTCCCTCAACCCGGCGGTTTTGCTAGCAGGAGTTCAACCCCCACGAACACAGCCCGGAGGCCCCTGGGGCAAAAACGGCTTCCGAAGAACAATAGGTGCTTGCTGTGGAACACCTATCCCAAGTGGGAGTAGCCAGCTCAACAAAATGCCACACACCCAGGTGTAAGAAACAACATTTCCCAGGCATGGTCTAAGCCCCTCACCTCGTCCCTGTGCTTTGGGGAGCCGGAGGGACAGCCGAGGCACACGGCCCTGAGACCCCTTTGCAAAAAGCCTGCTTCCCACGGTAACCGTTTTCCTGAGGTGCACACCCTATCCCAAGTGGTTGTGGCAAGGTAAAGCAAATGCCCTCCACTTCTCTGGAAGAAACCACAGTGCCCAGCCATGTTCTAAGCCCTCCCATCCTCCCTGGGCTTCTGGCAGCAGGAGTGAAAAGAGAGGAGCAGAGCACTGGGACCCGTTTGACAAAACCCGGCTTCCCACGGGAAAGACTTTCTCCACGTGCAGACATGCTCCCAGGTGCCTGGGGCAAGGGGAAGGAAATGCCATACACTGACCTGGAAGAGACCACAGGGCCCAGGAACAGTCTGAACCCTTCCCTCAACCCGGCGGTTTTGCTAGCAGGAGTTCAACCCCAACGAACACAGCCCGCAGACCCCTGGGGCAAAAACGGCTTCCGAAGAACAATAGGTGCTTGCTGTGGAAAACCTATCCCAAGTGGGGGTAGCCAGCTCAACAAAATGCCACACACCCAGGTGTAAGAAACAACATTGCCCAGGCATGGTCTAAGCCCCTCACCGCGTCCCTGTGCTTTGGGGAGCCGGAGGGACAGCCGAGGTACACGGCCCTGAGACCCCTTTGCAAAAAGCCGGCTTCCCACGGAGACAGTTTTCCTGAGGTGCAGACCCTATCCCAAGTGGTTGTGGCAAGCTAAAGCAAATGCCCTCCACTTCTCTGGAAGAAACCACAGTGCCCAGCCATGTTCTAAGCCCTCCCATCCTCCCTGGGCTTCTGGCAGCAAGAGTGAAAAGAGAGGAGCAGAGCACTGGGACCCGTTTGACAAAACCCGGCTTCCCACGGGAAAGTCTTTCTCCACGTGAAGACATGCTCCCAGGTGCCTGTGGCAAGGGGAAGGAAATGCCATACACTGACCTGGAAGAGACCACAGGGCCCAGGCACAGTCTGAACCCTTCCCTCAACCCGGCGGTTTTGTTAGCAGGAGTTCAACCCCAACGAACACAGCCCGGAGACCCCTGGGGCAAAAACGGCTTCCGAAGAATAATAGGTGCTTGCTGTGGAACACCTATCCCAAGTGGGGGTAGCCAGCTCAACAAAATGCCACACACCCAGGTGTAAGAAACAACATTGCCAAGGCATGGTCTAAGCCCCTCACCTCGTCCCTGTGCTTTGGGGAGCCGGAGGGACAGCCGAGGCACACGGCCCTGAGACCCCTTTGCAAAAAGCCTGCTTCCCACGGTAACCGTTTTCCTGAGGTGCAGACCCTATCCCAAGTGGTTGTGGCAAGGTAAAGCAAATGCCCTCCACTTCTCTGGAAGAAACCACAGTGCCCAGCCATGTTCTAAGCCCTCCCATCCTCCCTGGGCTTCTGGCAGCAAGAGTGAAAAGAGAGGAGCAGAGCACTGGGACCCGTTTGACAAAACCCGGCTTCCCAAGGGAAAGTCTTTCTCCACGGGCAGACATGCTCCCAGGTGCCTGTGGCAAGGGGAAGGAAATGCCATACACTGACCTGGAAGAGACCACAGGGCCCAGGCACAGTCTGAACCCTTCCCTCAACCCGGCGGTTTTGCTAGCAGGAGTTCAACCCCAACGAACACAGCCCGGAGACCCCTGGGGCAAAAACGGCTTCCGAAGAACAATAGGTGCTTGCTGTGGAAAACCTATCCCAAGTGGGGGTAGCCAGCTCAACAAAATGCCACACACCCAGGTGTAAGAAACAACATTGCCCAGGCATGGTCTAATCCCCTCACCGCGTCCCTGTGCTTTGGGGAGCCGGAGGGACAGCCGAGGCACACGGCCCTGAGACCCCTTTGCAAAAAGCCGGCTTCCCACGGAGACAGTTTTCCTGAGGTGCAGACCCTATCAAAGTGGTTGTGGCAAGCTAAAGCAAATGCCCTCCACTTCTCTGGAAGAAACCACAGTGCCCAGCCATGTTCTAAGCCCTCCCATCCTCCCTGGGCTTCTGGCAGCAAGAGTGAAAAGAGAGGAGCAGAGCCCTGGGACCCGTTTGACAAAACCCGGCTTCCCACGGGAAAGTCTTTCTCCACGTGAAGACATGCTCCCAGGTCCCTGTGGCAAGGGGAAGGAAATGCCATACACTGACCTGGAAGAGACCACAGGGCCCAGGCACAGACTGAACCCTTCCCTCAAACAGGCGGTTTTGCTAGCAGGAGTTCAACCCCAACGAACACAGCCCGGAGACCCCTGGGGCAAAAACGGCTTCCAACGATCAATAGGTTCTTGCTGTGGAACACCTATCCCAAGTGGGGGAAGCCAGCTCAACAAAATGCCACACACCCAGGTGTAAGAAACAACATTGCCCAGGCATGGTCTAAGCTCCTCACCTCGTCCCTGTGCTTTGGGGAGCCGGAGGGACAGCCGAGGCCCACGGCCCTGAGACCCCTTTGCAAAAAGCTGGCTTCCCACGGACAGTTTTCCTGAGGTGCAGACCCTATCCCAAGTGGTTGTGGCAAGGTAAAGCAAATGCCCTTCACTTCTCTGGAAGAAAACACAGTGCCCAGCCATGTTCTAAGCCCTCCCATCCTCCCTGGGCTTCTGGCAGCAGGAGTGAAAAGAGAGGAGCAGAGCACTGGGACCCGTTTGACAAAACCCGGCTTCCCACGGGAAAGTCTTTCTCCACGTGCAGACATGCTCCCAGGTGCCTGTGGCAAGGGGAAGGAAATGCCATACACTGACCTGGAAGAGACCACAGGGCCCAGGCACAGTCTGAACCATTCCCTCAACCCGGCGGTTTTGCTAGCAGGAGTTCAACCCCCACGAACACAGCCCGGAGACCCCTGGGGCAAAAACGGCTTCCGAAGAACAATAGGTGCTTGCTGTGGAACACCTATCCCAAGTAGGGGTAGCCAGCTCAACAAAATGCCACACACCCAGGTGTAAGAAACATTACCCAGGCATGGTCTAAGCCCCTCACCTCGTCCCTGTGCTTTGGGGAGCCGGAGGGACAGCCGAGGCACACGGCCCTGAGACCCCTTTGCAAAAAGCCGGCTTCCCACGGAGACAGTTTTCCTGAGGTGCAGACCCTATCCCAAGTGGTTGTGGCAAAGTAAAGCAAATGCCCTCCACTTCTCTGGAAGAATCCACAGTGCCCAGCCATGTTCTAAGCCCTCCCATCCTCCCTGGGCTTCTGGCAGCAGGAGTGAAAAGAGAGGAGCAGAGCACTGGGACCCGTTTGACAAAACCCGGCTTCCCACGGGAAAGTCTTTCTCCACGTGAAGACATGCTCCCAGGTGCCTGGGGCAAGGGGAAGGAAATGCCATACACTGACCTGGAAGAGACCACAGGGCCCAGGCACAGTCTGAACCCTTCCCTCAACCCGGCGGTTTTGCTAGCAGGAGTTCAACCCCAACGAACACAGCCCGGAGACCCCTGGGGCAAAAACGGCTTCCGACGATCAAAAGGTGCTTGCTGTGGAACACCTATCCCAAGTGGGGGAAGCCAGCTCAACAAAATGCCACACACCCAGGTGTAAGAAACAACATTGCCCAGGCATGGTCTAAGCCCCTCACCTCGTCCCTGTGCTTTGGGGAGCCGGAGGGACAGCCGAGGCCCACGGCCCTGAGACCCATTTGCAAAAAGCCGGCTTCCCACAGTGACAGTTTTCCTGAGGTGCAGACCCTATCCCAAGTGGTTGTGGCAAGGTAAAGCAAATGCCCAACACTTCCCTGGAAGAAACCACAGTGCCCAGGCATGTTCTAAACCCTCCCATCCTCCCTGGGCTTCTGGCAGCAGGAGTGAAAAGAGAGGAGCAGAACACTGGGACCCGTTTGACAAAACCCGGCTTCCCAAGGGAAAGTCTTTCTCCACGCGCAGACATGCTCCCAGGTGCCTGTGGCAAGGGGAAGGAAATGCCATACACTGACCTGGAAGAGACCACAGGGCCCAGGCACAGTCTGAACCCTTCCCTCATCCCGGCGGTTTTGCTAGCAGGAGTTCAACCCCAACGAACACAGCCCGGAGACCCTTGGGGCAAAAACGGCTTCCGACGATCAAAAGGTGCTTGCTGTGGAACACCTATCCCAAGTGGGGGAAGCCAGCTCAACAAAATGCCACACACCCAGGTGTAAGAAACAACATTGCCCAGGCATGGTCTAAGCCCCTCACCTCGTCCCTGTGCTTTGGGGAGCCGGAGGGACAGCCGAGGCCCACGGCCCTGAGACCCATTTGCAAAAAGCCGGCTTCCCACAGAGAGAGTTTTCCTGAGGTGCAGACCCTATCCCAAGTGGTTGTGGCAAGGTAAAGCAAATGCCCAACACTTCTCTGGAAGAAACCACAGTGCCCAGGCATGTTCTAAGCCCTCCCATCCTCCCTGGGCTTCTGGCAGAAGGAGTGAAAAGAGAGGAGCAGAGCACTGGGACCCGTTTGATAAAACCCGGCTTCCCACGGGAAAGTCTTTCTCCACGTGCTGACATGCTCCCAGGTGCCTGTGGCAAGGGGAAGGAAATGCCATACACTGACCTGGAAGAGACCACAGGGCCCAGGCACAGTCTGAACCCTTCCCTCAACCCGGCGGTTTTGCTAGCAGGAGTTCAACCCCAACGAACACAGCCCGGAGACCCCTGGGGCAAAAACGGCTTCCGACGAACAATAGGTGCTTGCTGTGGAACACCTATCCCAAGTGGGGGTAGCCAGCTCAACAAAATGCCACACACCCAGGTGTAAGAAACAACATTGCCCAGGCATGGTCTAAGCCCCTCACCGCGTCCCTGTGCTTTGGGGAGCCGGAGGGACAGCAGAGGCACACGGCCCTGAGACCCCTTTGCAAAAAGCCGGCTTCCCACGGAGACAGTTTTCCTGAGGTGCAGACCCTATCCCAAGTGGTTGTGGCAAGCTAAAGCAAATGCCCTCCACTTCTCTGGAAGAAACCACAGTGCCCAGCCATGTTCTAAGCCCTCCCATCCTCCCTGGGCTTCTGGCAGCAAGAGTGAAAAGAGAGGAGCAGAGCACTGGGACCCGTTTGACAAAACCCGGCTTCCCACGGGAAAGTCTTTCTCCACGTGAAGACATGCTCCCAGGTGCCTGTGGCAAGGGGAAGGAAATGCCATACACTGACCTGGAAGAGACCACAGGGCCCAGGCACAGTCTGAACCCTTCCCTCAACCCGGCGGTTTTGCTAGCAGGAGTTCAACCCCCACGAACACAGCCCGGAGACCCCTGGGGCAAAAACGGCTTCCGAAGAACAATAGGTGCTTGCTGTGGAACACCTATCCCAAGTGGGAGTAGCCAGCTCAACAAAATGCCACACACCCAGGTGTAAGAAACAACATTGCCCAGGCATGGTCTAAGCCCCTCACCGCCTCCCTGTGCTTTGGGGAGCCGGAGGGACAGCCGAGGCACATGGCCCTGAGACCCCTTTGCAAAAAGCCGGCTTCCCACGGAGACAGTTTTCCTGAGGTGCAGACCCTATCCCAAGTGGTTGTGGCAAGCTAAAGCAAATGCCCTCCACTTCTCTGGAAGAAACCACAGTGCCCAGCCATGTTCTAACGCCTCCCATCCTCCCTGGGCTTCTGGCAGCAAGAGTGAAAAGAGAGGAGCAGAGCACTGGGACCCGTTTGACAAAACCCGGCTTCCCACGGGAAAGTCTTTCTCCACGTGAAGACATGCTCCCAGGTGCCTGTGGCAAGGGGAAGGAAATGCCATACACTGACCTGGAAGAGACCACAGGGCCCAGGCACAGTCTGAACCCTTCCCTCAACCCGGCGGTTTTGCTAGCAGGAGTTCAACCCCCACGAACACAGCCCGGAGACCCCTGGGGCAAAAACGGCTTCCGAAGAACAATAGGTGCTTGCTGTGGAACACCTATCCCAAGTGGGAGTAGCCAGCTCAACAAAATGCCACACACCCAGGTGTAAGAAACAACATTGCCCAGGCATGGTCTAAGCCCCTCACCTCGTCCCTGTGCTTTGGGGAGCCGGAGGGACAGCCGAGGCACACGGCCCTGAGACCCCTTTGCAAAAAGCCTGCTTCCCACGGTAACCGTTTTCCTGAGGTGCACACCCTATCCCAAGTGGTTGTGGCAAGGTAAAGCAAATGCCCTCCACTTCTCTGGAAGAAACCACAGTGACCAGCCATGTTCTAAGCCCTCCCATCCTCCCTGGGCTTCTGGCAGCAGGAGTGAAAAGAGAAGAGCAGAGCACTGGGACCCGTTTGACAAAACCCGGCTTCCCACGGGAAAGTCTTTCTCCACGTGCAGACATGCTCCCAGGTGCCTGTGGCAAGGGGAAGGAAATGCCATACACTGACCTGGAAGAGACCACAGGGCCCAGGCACAGTCTGAACCCTTCCCTCAACCCGGCGGTTTTGCTAGCAGGAGTTCAACCCCAACGAACACAGCCCGGAGACCCCTGGGGCAAAAACGGCTTCCGACGATCAAAAGGTGCTTGCTGTGGAACACCTATCCCAAGTGGGGGAAGCCAGCTCAACAAAATGCCACACACCCAGGTGTAAGAAACAACATTGCCCAGGCATGGTCTAAGCCCCTCACCTCGTCCCTGTGCTTTGGGGAGCCGGAGGGACAGCCGAGGCCCACGGCCCTGAGACCCATTTGCAAAAAGCCGGCTTCCCACAGTGACAGTTTTCCTGAGGTGCAGACCCTATCCCAAGTGGTTGTGGCAAGGTAAAGCAAATGCCCAACACTTCCCTGGAAGAAACCACAGTGCCCAGGCATGTTCTAAGCCCTCCCATCCTCCCTGGGCTTCTGGCAGAAGGAGTGAAAAGAGAGGAGCAGAGCACTGGGACCCGTTTGATAAAACCCGGCTTCCCACGGGAAAGTCTTTCTCCACGTGCTGACATGCTCCCAGGTGCCTGTGGCAAGGGGAAGGAAATGCCATACACTGACCTGGAAGAGACCACAGGGCCCAGGCACAGTCTGAACCCTTCCCTCAACCCGGCGGTTTTGCTAGCAGGAGTTCAACCCCAACGAACACAGCCCGGAGACCCCTGGGGCAAAAACGGCTTCCGAAGAACAATAGGTGCTTGCTGTGGAAAACCTATCCCAAGTGGGGGTAGCCAGCTCAACAAAATGCCACACACCCAGGTGTAAGAAACAACATTGCCCAGGCATGGTCTAAGCCCCTCACCGCGTCCCTGTGCTTTGGGGAGCCGGAGGGACAGCCGAGGCCCACGGCCCTGAGACCCATTTGCAAAAAGCCGGCTTCCCACAGTGACAGTTTTCCTGAGGTGCAGACCCTATCCCAAGTGGTTGTGGCAAGGTAAAGCAAATGCCCAACACTTCCCTGGAAGAAACCACAGTGCCCAGGCATGTTCTAAGCCCTCCCATCCTCCGTGGGCTTCTGGCAGAAGGAGTGAAAAGAGAGGAGCAGAGCACTGGGACCCGTTTGATAAAACCCGGCTTCCCACGGGAAAGTCTTTCTCCACGTGCTGACATGCTCCCAGGTGCCTGTGGCAAGGGAAGGAAATGCCATACACTGACCTGGAAGAGACCACAGGGCCCAGGCACAGTCTGAACCCTTCCCTCAACCCGGCGGTTTTGCTAGCAGGAGTTCAACCCCAACGAACACAGCCCGGAGACCCCTGGGGCAAAAACGGCTTCCGAAGAACAATAGGTGCTTGCTGTGGAAAACCTATCCCAAGTGGGGGTAGCCAGCTCAACAAAATGCCACACACCCAGGTGTAAGAAACAACATTGCCCAGGCATGGTCTAAGCCCCTCACCGCGTCCCTGTGCTTTGGGGAGCCGGAGGGACAGCCGAGGCACACGGCCCTGAGACCCCTTTGCAAAAAGCCGGCTTCCCACGGAGACAGTTTTCCTGAGGTGCAGACCCTATCCCAAGTGGTTGTGGCAAGCTAAAGCAAATGCCCTCCACTTCTCTGGAAGAAACCACAGTGCCCAGCCATGTTCTAAGCCCTCCCATCCTCCCTGGGCTTCTGGCAGCAAGAGTGAAAAGAGAGGAGCAGAGCACTGGGACCCGTTTGACAAAACCCGGCTTCCCACGGGAAAGTCTTTCTCCACGTGAAGACATGCTCCCAGGTGCCTGTGGCAAGGGGAAGGAAATGCCATACACTGACCTGGAAGAGACAACAGGGCCCAGGCACAGTCTGAACCCTTCCCTCAACCCGGCGGTTTTGCTAGCAGGAGTTCAACCCCCACGAACACAGCCCGGAGACCCCTGGGGCAAAAACGGCTTCCGAAGAACAATAGGTGCTTGCTGTGGAACACCTATCCCAAGTGGGAGTAGCCAGCTCAACAAAATGCCACACACCCAGGTGTAAGAAACAACATTGCCCAGGCATGGTCTAAGCCCCTCACCTCGTCCCTGTGCTTTGGGGAGCCGGAGGGACAGCCGAGGCACACGGCCCTGAGACCCCTTTGCAAAAAGCCTGCTTCCCACGGTAACCGTTTTCCTGAGGTGCACACCCTATCCCAAGTGGTTGTGGCAAGGTAAAGCAAATGCCCTCCACTTCTCTGGAAGAAACCACAGTGCCCAGCCATGTTCTAAGCCCTCCCATCCTCCCTGGGCTTCTGGCAGCAGGAGTGAAAAGAGAAGAGCAGAGCACTGGGACCCGTTTGACAAAACCCGGCTTCCCACGGGAAAGTCTTTCTCCACGCGCAGACATGCTCCCAGGTGCCTGTGGCAAGGGGAAGGAAATGCCATACACTGACCTGGAAGAGACCACAGGGCCCAGGCACAGTCTGAACCCTTCCCTCAACCCGGCGGTTTTGCTAGCAGGAGTTCAACCCCAACGAACACAGCCCGCAGACCCCTGGGGCAAAAACGGCTTCCGAAGAACAATAGGTGCTTGCTGTGGAACACCTATCCCAAGTGGGGGTAGCCAGCTCAACAAAATGCCACACACCCAGGTGTAAGAAACAACATTGCCCAGCCATGGTCTAAGCCCCTCACCTCGTCCCTGTGCTTTGGGGAGCCGGAGGGACAGCCGAGGCACACGGCCCTGAGACCCCTTTGCAAAAAGCCTGCTTCCCACGGTAACCGTTTTCCTGAGGTGCACACCCTATCCCAAGTGGTTGTGGCAAGGTAAAGCAAATGCCCTCCACTTCTCTGGAAGAAACCACAGTGACCAGCCATGTTCTAAGCCCTCCCATCCTCCCTGGGCTTCTGGCAGCAGGAGTGAAAAGAGAAGAGCAGAGCACTGGGACCCGTTTGACAAAACCCGGCTTCCCACGGGAAAGTCTTTCTCCACGTGCAGACATGCTCCCAGGTGCCTGTGGCAAAGGGAAGGAAATGCCATACACTGACCTGGAAGAGACCACAGGGCCCAGGCACAGTCTGAACCCTTCCCTCAACCCGGCGGTTTTGCTAGCAGGAGTTCAACCCCAACGAACACAGCCCGGAGACCCCTGGGGCAAAAACGGCTTCCGACGATCAAAAGGTGCTTGCTGTGGAACACCTATCCCAAGTGGGGGAAGCCAGCTCAACAAAATGCCACACACCCAGGTGTAAGAAACAACATTGCCCAGGCATGGTCTAAGCCCCTCACCTCGTCCCTGTGCTTTGGGGAGCCGGAGGGACAGCCGAGGCCCACGGCCCTGAGACCCATTTGCAAAAAGCCGGCTTCCCACAGTGACAGTTTTCCTGAGGTGCAGACCCTATCCCAAGTGGTTGTGGCAAGGTAAAGCAAATGCCCAACACTTCCCTGGAAGAAACCACAGTGCCCAGGCATGTTCTAAGCCCTCCCATCCTCCGTGGGCTTCTGGCAGAAGGAGTGAAAAGAGAGGAGCAGAGCACTGGGACCCGTTTGATAAAACCCGGCTTCCCACGGGAAAGTCTTTCTCCACGTGCTGACATGCTCCCAGGTGCCTGTGGCAAGGGAAGGAAATGCCATACACTGACCTGGAAGAGACCACAGGGCCCAGGCACAGTCTGAACCCTTCCCTCAACCCGGCGGTTTTGCTAGCAGGAGTTCAACCCCAACGAACACAGCCCGGAGACCCCTGGGGCAAAAACGGCTTCCGAAGAACAATAGGTGCTTGCTGTGGAAAACCTATCCCAAGTGGGGGTAGCCAGCTCAACAAAATGCCACACACCCAGGTGTAAGAAACAACATTGCCCAGGCATGGTCTAAGCCCCTCACCGCGTCCCTGTGCTTTGGGGAGCCGGAGGGACAGCCGAGGCACACGGCCCTGAGACCCCTTTGCAAAAAGCCGGCTTCCCACGGAGACAGTTTTCCTGAGGTGCAGACCCTATCCCAAGTGGTTGTGGCAAGCTAAAGCAAATGCCCTCCACTTCTCTGGAAGAAACCACAGTGCCCAGCCATGTTCTAAGCCCTCCCATCCTCCCTGGGCTTCTGGCAGCAAGAGTGAAAAGAGAGGAGCAGAGCACTGGGACCCGTTTGACAAAACCCGGCTTCCCACGGGAAAGTCTTTCTCCACGTGAAGACATGCTCCCAGGTGCCTGTGGCAAGGGGAAGGAAATGCCATACACTGACCTGGAAGAGACAACAGGGCCCAGGCACAGTCTGAACCCTTCCCTCAACCCGGCGGTTTTGCTAGCAGGAGTTCAACCCCCACGAACACAGCCCGGAGACCCCTGGGGCAAAAACGGCTTCCGAAGAACAATAGGTGCTTGCTGTGGAACACCTATCCCAAGTGGGAGTAGCCAGCTCAACAAAATGCCACACACCCAGGTGTAAGAAACAACATTGCCCAGGCATGGTCTAAGCCCCTCACCTCGTCCCTGTGCTTTGGGGAGCCGGAGGGACAGCCGAGGCACACGGCCCTGAGACCCCTTTGCAAAAAGCCTGCTTCCCACGGTAACCGTTTTCCTGAGGTGCACACCCTATCCCAAGTGGTTGTGGCAAGGTAAAGCAAATGCCCTCCACTTCTCTGGAAGAAACCACAGTGCCCAGCCATGTTCTAAGCCCTCCCATCCTCCCTGGGCTTCTGGCAGCAGGAGTGAAAAGAGAAGAGCAGAGCACTGGGACCCGTTTGACAAAACCCGGCTTCCCACGGGAAAGTCTTTCTCCACGCGCAGACATGCTCCCAGGTGCCTGTGGCAAGGGGAAGGAAATGCCATACACTGACCTGGAAGAGACCACAGGGCCCAGGCACAGTCTGAACCCTTCCCTCAACCCGGCGGTTTTGCTAGCAGGAGTTCAACCCCAACGAACACAGCCCGCAGACCCCTGGGGCAAAAACGGCTTCCGAAGAACAATAGGTGCTTGCTGTGGAACACCTATCCCAAGTGGGGGTAGCCAGCTCAACAAAATGCCACACACCCAGGTGTAAGAAACAACATTGCCCAGCCATGGTCTAAGCCCCTCACCTCGTCCCTGTGCTTTGGGGAGCCGGAGGGACAGCCGAGGCCCACGGCCCTGAGACCCCTTTGCAAAAAGCTGGCTTCCCACGGAAACAGTTTTCCTGAGGTGCAGACCCTATCCCAAGTGGTTGTGGCAAGGTAAAGCAAATGCCCTTCACTTCTCTGGAAGAAAACACAGTGCCCAGCCATGTTCTAAGCCCTCCCATCCTCCCTGGGCTTCTGGCAGCCGGAGTGAAAAGAGAGGAGCAGAGCACTGGGACCCGTTTGACAAAACCCGGCTTCCCACGGGAAAGTCTCCACGCGCAGACATGCTCCCAGGTGCCTGTGGCAAGGGGAAGGAAATGCCATACACTGACCTGGAAGAGACCACAGGGCCCAGGCACAGTCTGAACCCTTCCCTCAACCCGGCGGTTTTGCTAGCAGGAGTTCAACCCCAACGAACAGAGCCCGGAGACCCCTGGGGCAAAAACGGCTTCCGAAGAAAAATATGTGCTTGCTGTGGAAAACCTATCCCAAGTGGGGGTAGCCAGCTCAACAAAATGCCACACACCCAGGTGTAAGAAACAACATTGCCCAGCCATGGTCTAAGCCCCTCACCTCGTCCCTGTGCTTTGGGGAGCCGGAGGGACAGCCGAGGCCCACGGCCCTGAGACCCCTTTGCAAAAAGCCGGCTTCCCACGGAAACAGTTTTCCTGAGGTGCAGACCATCTCACAAGTGGTTGTGGCAAGGTAAAGCAAATGCCCTCCACTTCTCTGGAAGAAACCACAGTGCCCAGCCATGTTCTAAGCCCTCCCATCCGCCCTGGGCTTCTGGCAGCAGGAGTGAATAGAGAGGAGCAGAGCACTGGGACCCGTTTGACAGAAACCGGCTGCCCACGGGAAAGTCTTTCTCCACGTGCAGACATGCTCCCATGTGCCTGTGGCAAGGGGAAGGAAATGCCATACACTGACCTGGAAGAGACCACAGGGCCCAGGCACAGTCTGAACCCTTCCCTCAACCCGGCGGTTTTGCTAGAAGGAGTTCAACCCCAACGAACACAGCCCGGAGACCCCTGGGGCAAAAACGGCTTCCGACGAACAATAGGTGCTTGCTGTGGAACACCTATCCCAAGTGGGGGTAGCCAGCTCAACAAAATGCCACACACCCAGGTGTAAGAAACAACATTGCCCAGGCATGGTCTAAGCCCCTCACCTCGTCCCTGTGCTTTGGGGAGCCGGAGGGAGAGCCGAGGCCCACGGCCCTGAGACCCCTTTGCAAAAAGCCGGCTTCCCACAGAGACAGTTTTCCAGAGGTGCAGACCCTATCCCAAGTGGTTTTGGCAAGGTAAAACAAATGCCCTCCACTTCTCTGGAAGAAACCACAGTGCCCAGGCATGTTCTAAGCCCTCCCATCCACCCTGGGCTTCTGGCAGCAGGAGTGAAAAGAGGAGCAGAGCACTGGGACCCGTTTGACAAAAACCGGCTTCCCACGGGAAAGTCTTTCTCCACGTGCAGACATGCTCCCATGTGCCTGTGGCAAGGGGAAGGAAATGCCATACACTGACCTGGAAGAGACCACAGGGCCCAGGCACAGTCTGAACCCTTCCCTCAACCCGGCGGTTTTTCTAGAAGGAGTTCAACCCCAACGAACACAGCCCGGAGACCCCTGGGGCAAAAACGGCTTCCGACGAACAATAGGTGCTTGCTGTGGAACACCTATCCCAAGTGGGGGTAGCCAGCTCAACAAAATGCCACACACCCAGGTGTAAGAAACAACATTGCCCAGGCATGGTCTAAGCCCCTCACCTCGTCCCTGTGCTTTGGGGAGCCGGAGGGACAGCCGAGGCACACGGCCCTGAGACCCCTTTGCAAAAAGCCGGCTTCCCACGGAGACAGTTTTCCTGAGGTGCAGACCCTATCCCAAGTGGTTGTGGCAAGCTAAAGCAAATGCCCTCCAATTCTCTGGAAGAAACCGCAGTGCCCAGCCATGTTCTAAGCCCTCCCATCCTCCCTGGTCTTCTGGCAGAAGGAGTGAAAAGAGAGGAGAAGAGCACTGGGACCCGTTTGACAAAACCCGGCTTCCCACCGGAAAGTCTTTCTCCACGCGCAGACATGCTCCCAGGTGCCTGTGGCAAGGGGAAGGAAATGCCATACACTGACCTGGAAGAGACCACAGGGCCCAGGCACAGTCTGAACCCTTCCCTCAACCCGGCGGTTTTGCTAGCAGGAGTTCAACCCCAACGAACACAGCCCGGAGACCCCTGGGGCAAAAACGGCTTCCGACGATCAATAGGTGCTTGCTGTGGAACACCTATCCCAAGTGGGGGAAGCCAGCTCCACAAAATGCCACACACCCAGGTGTAAGAAACAACATTGCCCAGGCATGGTCTAAGCCCCTCACCTCGTCCCTGTGCTTTGGGGAGCCGGAGGGACAGCCGAGGCACACGGCCCTGAGACCCCTTTGCAAAAAGCCGGCTTCCCACGGAGACAGTTTTCCTGAGGTGCAGACCCTATCCCAAGTGGTTGTGGCCAGCTAAAGCAAATGCCCTCCACTTCTCTGGAAGAAACCACAGTGCACAGCCATGTTCTAAGCCCTCCCATCCTCCCTGGGCTTCTGGCAGCAGGAATGAAAAGAGAGGAGCAGAGCACTGGGACCCGTTTGACAAAACCCGTCTTCCCACGGGAAAGTCTTTCTCCACGTGCAGACATGCTCCCAGGTGCCTGTGGCAAGGGGAAGGAAATGCCATACACTGACCTGGAAGAGACCACAGGGCCCAGGCACAGTCTGAACCCTTCCCTCAACCCGGCGGTTTTGCTAGCAGGAGTTCAACCCCCACGAACACAGCCCGGAGGCCCCTGGGGCAAAAACGGCTTCCGAAGAACAATAGGTGCTTGCTGTGGAACACCTATCCCAAGTGGGAGTAGCCAGCTCAACAAAATGCCACACACCCAGGTGTAAGAAACAACATTTCCCAGGCATGGTCTAAGCCCCTCACCTCGTCCCTGTGCTTTGGGGAGCCGGAGGGAGAGCCGAGGCACACGGCCCTGGGACCCCTTTGCAAAAAGCCTGCTTCCCACGGTAACCGTTTTCCTGAGGTGCACACCCTATCCCAAGTGGTTGTGGCAAGGTAAAGCAAATGCCCTCCACTTCTCTGGAAGAAACCACAGTGCCCAGCCATGTTCTAAGCCCTCCCATCCTCCCTGGGCTTCTGGCAGCAGGAGTGAAAAGAGAGGAGCAGAGCACTGGGACCCGTTTGACAAAACCCGGCTTCCCACGGGAAAGACTTTCTCCACGTGCAGACATACTCCCAGGTGCCTGGGGCAAGGGGAAGGAAATGCCATACACTGACCTGGAAGAGACCACAGGGCCCAGGCACAGTCTGAACCCTTCCCTCAACCCGGCGGTTTTGCTAGCAGGAGTTCAACCCCAACGAACACAGCCCGCAGACCCCTGGGGCAAAAACGGCTTCCGAAGAACAATAGGTGCTTGCTGTGGAAAACCTATCCCAAGTGGGGGTAGCCAGCTCAACAAAATGCCACACACCCAGGTGTAAGAAACAACATTGCCCAGGCATGGTCTAAGCCCCTCACCGCGTCCCTGTGCTTTGGGGAGCCGGAGGGACAGCCGAGGTACACGGCCCTGAGACCCCTTTGCAAAAAGCCGGCTTCCCACGGAGACAGTTTTCCTGAGGTGCAGACCCTATCCCAAGTGGTTGTGGCAAGCTAAAGCAAATGCCCTCCACTTCTCTGGAAGAAACCACAGTGCCCAGCCATGTTCTAAGCCCTCCCATCCTCCCTGGGCTTCTGGCAGCAAGAGTGAAAAGAGAGGAGCAGAGCACTGGGACCCGTTTGACAAAACCCGGCTTCCCACGGGAAAGTCTTTCTCCACGTGAAGACATGCTCCCAGGTGCCTGTGGCAAGGGAAAGGAAATGCCATACACTGACCTGGAAGAGACCACAGGGCCCAGGCACAGTCTGAACCCTTCCCTCAACCCGGCGGTTTTGCTAGCAGGAGTTCAACCCCCACGAACACAGCCCGGAGACCCCTGGGGCAAAAACGGCTTCCGAAGAATAATAGGTGCTTGCTGTGGAACACCTATCCCAAGTGGGGGTAGCCAGCTCAACAAAATGCCACACACCCAGGTGTAAGAAACAACATTGCCCAGGCATGGTCTAAGCCCCTCACCTCGTCCCTGTGCTTTGGGGAGCCGGAGGGACAGCCGAGGCACACGGCCCTGAGACCCCTTTGCAAAAAGCCTGCTTCCCACGGTAACCGTTTTCCTGAGGTGCAGACCCTATCCCAAGTGGTTGTGGCAAGGTAAAGCAAATGCCCTCCACTTCTCTGGAAGAAACCACAGTGCCCAGCCATGTTCTAAGCCCTCCCATCCTCCCTGGGCTTCTGGCAGCAAGAGTGAAAAGAGAGGAGCAGAGCACTGGGACCCGTTTGACAAAACCCGGCTTCCCAAGGGAAAGTCTTTCTCCACGTGCAGACATGCTCCCAGGTGCCTGTGGCAAGGGGAAGGAAATGCCATACACTGACCTGGAAGAGACCACAGGGCCCAGGCACAGTCTGAACCCTTCCCTCAACCCGGCGGTTTTGCTAGCAGGAGTTCAACCCCAACGAACACAGCCCGGAGACCCCTGGGGCAAAAACGGCTTCCGAAGAACAATAGGTGCTTGCTGTGGAAAACCTATCCCAAGTGGGGGTAGCCAGCTCAACAAAATGCCACACACCCAGGTGTAAGAAACAACATTGCCCAGGCATGGTCTAAGCCCCTCACCGCGTCCCTGTGCTTTGGGGAGCCGGAGGGACAGCCGAGGCACACGGCCCTGAGACCCATTTGCAAAAAGCCGGCTTCCCACGGAGACAGTTTTCCTGAGGTGCAGACCCTATCAAAGTGGTTGTGGCAAGCTAAAGCAAATGCCCTCCACTTCTCTGGAAGAAACCACAGTGCCCAGCCATGTTCTAAGCCCTCCCATCCTCCCTGGGCTTCTGGCAGCAAGAGTGAAAAGAGAGGAGCAGAGCCCTGGGACCCGTTTGACAAAACCCGGCTTCCCACGGGAAAGTCTTTCTCCACGTGCAGACATGCTCCCAGGTGCCTGTGGCAAGGGGAAGGAAATGCCATACACTGACCTGGAAGAGACCACAGGGCCCAGGCACAGACTGAACCCTTCCCTCAAACAGGCGGTTTTGCTAGCAGGAGTTCAACCCCAACGAACACAGCCCGGAGACCCCTGGGGCAAAAACGGCTTCCAACGATCAATAGGTTCTTGCTGTGGAACACCTATCCCAAGTGGGGGAAGCCAGCTCAACAAAATGCCACACACCCAGGTGTAAGAAACAACATTGCCCAGGCATGGTCTAAGCTCCTCACCTCGTCCCTGTGCTTTGGGGAGCCGGAGGGACAGCCGAGGCCCACGGCCCTGAGACCCCTTTGCAAAAAGCTGGCTTCCCACGGACAGTTTTCCTGAGGTGCAGACCCTATCCCAAGTGGTTGTGGCAAGGTAAAGCAAATGCCCTTCACTTCTCTGGAAGAAAACACAGTGCCCAGCCATGTTCTAAGCCCTCCCATCCTCCCTGGGCTTCTGGCAGCAGGAGTGAAAAGAGAGGAGCAGAGCACTGGGACCCGTTTGACAAAACCCGGCTTCCCACGGGAAAGTCTTTCTCCACGTGCAGACATGCTCCCAGGTGCCTGTGGCAAGGGGAAGGAAATGCCATACACTGACCTGGAAGAGACCACAGGGCCCAGGCACAGTCTGAACCATTCCCTCAACCCGGCGGTTTTGCTAGCAGGAGTTCAACCCCCACGAACACAGCCCGGAGACCCCTGGGGCAAAAACGGCTTCCGAAGAACAATAGGTGCTTGCTGTGGAACACCTATCCCAAGTAGGGGTAGCCAGCTCAACAAAATGCCACACACCCAGGTGTAAGAAACATTACCCAGGCATGGTCTAAGCCCCTCACCTCGTCCCTGTGCTTTGGGGAGCCGGAGGGACAGCCGAGGCACACGGCCCTGAGACCCCTTTGCAAAAAGCCAGCTTCCCACGGAGACAGTTTTCCTGAGGTGCAGACCCTATCCCAAGTGGTTGTGGCAAAGTAAAGCAAATGCCCTCCACTTCTCTGGAAGAAACCACAGTGCCCAGCCATGTTCTAAGCCCTCCCATCCTCCCTGGGCTTCTGGCAGCAGGAGTGAAAAGAGAGGAGCAGAGCACTGGGACCCGTTTGACAAAACCCGGCTTCCCACGGGAAAGTCTTTCTCCACGTGCAGACATGCTCCCAGGTGCCTGTGGCAAGGGGAAGGAAATGCCATACACTGACCTGGAAGAGACCACAGGGCCAGGCAGTCTGAACCCTTCCCTCAACCTGGCGGTTTTGCTAGCAGGAGTTCAACCCCAACGAACACAGCCCGGAGACCCTTGAGGCAAAAACGGCTTCTGACGAACAATAGGCGCTTGCTGTGGAACACTTATCCCAAGTGGGGGTAGCCAGCTCAACAAAATGCCAAACACCCAGGTGTAAGAAACAACATTGCCCAGCCATGGTCTAAGCCCCTCACCTCGTCCCTGTGCTTTGGGGAACCGAGGGACAGCCGAGGCCCACGGCCCTGAGACCCCTTTGCAAAAAGCCGCCTCCCACGGAGACAGTTTTCCTGAGGTGTAGAACCTCTCACAAGTGGTTGTGGCAAGGTAAAGCAAATGCCCTCCACTTCTCTGGAAGAAACCACAGTGCCCAGCCATGTTCTAAGCCCTCCCATCCGCCCTGGGCTTCTGGCAGCAGGAGTGAAAAGAGAGGAGCAGAGCACTGGGACCCGTTTGACAAAACCCGGCTTCCCAAGGGAAAGTCTTTCTCCACGGGCAGACATGCTCCCAGGTGCCTGTGGCAAGGGGAAGGAAATGCCATACACTGACCTGGAAGAGACCACAGGGCCCAGGCACAGTCTGAACCCTTCCCTCACCCCGGCGGTTTTGCTAGCAGGAGTTCAACCCCAACGAACACAGCCCGGAGACCCCTGAGGCAAAAACGGCTTCTGACGAACAATAGGTGCTTGTTGTGGAACACCTATCCCAAGTGGGGGTAGCCAGGTAAACAATGCCACACACCCAGGTGTAAGAAACAACATTGCCCAGCCATGGTCTAAGCCCCTCACCTCGTCCCTGTGCTTTGGGGAGCCGGAGGGACAGCCGAGGCCCACGGCCCTGAGACCCCTTTGCAAAAAGCCGGCTTCCCACGGAAACAGTTTTCCTGAGGTGCAGACCCTCTCACAAGGGGTTGTGGCAAGGTAAAGCAAATGCCCTCCACTTCTCTGGAAGAAACCACAGTGCCCAGCCATGTTCTAAGCCCTCCCATCCGCCCTGGGCTTCTGGCAGCAGGAGTGAAAAGAGAGGAGCAGAGCACTGGGACCCGTTTGACAGAAACCGGCTTCCCACGGGAAAGTCTTTCTCCACGGGCAGACATGCTCCCAGGTGCCTGTGGCAAGGGGAAGGAAATGCCATACACTGACCTGGAAGAGACCACAGGGCCCAGGCACAGTATGAACCCTTCCCTCAACCCGGCGGTTTTGCTAGCAGGAGTTCAACCCCAACGAACACAGCCCGGAGACCCCTGAGGCAAAAACGGCTTCTGACGAACAATAGGCGCTTGCTGTGGAACACCTATCCCAAGTGGGGGTAGCCAGCTCAACAAAATGCCACACACCCAGGTGTAAGAGACAACATTGCCCAGCCATGGTCTAAGCCCCTCACCTCGTCCCTGTGCTTTGGGGAGCCGGAGGGAAAGCCGAGTCCCACGGCCCTGAGACCCCTTTTCAAAAAGCCGGCTTCCCACGAAACAGTTTTCCTGAGGTGCAGACCCTCTCATAAGTGGTTGTGGCAAGGTAAAGCAAATGCCCTCCACTTCTCTGGAAGAAACCACAGTGCCCAGCCATGTTCTAAGCCCTCCCATCCTCCCTGGGCTTCTGGCAGCAGGAGTGAAAAGAGAGGAGCAGAGCACTGGGACCCGTTTGACAAAAACCGGCTTCCCACGGGAAAGTCTTTCTCCACGGGCAGACATGCTCCCAGGTGCCTGGGGCAAGGGGAAGGAAATGCCATACACTGACCTGGAAGAGACCACAGGGCCCAGGCACAGTCTGAACCCTTCGCTCAACCCGGCGGTTTTGCTAGCAGGAGTTCAACCCCAACGAACACAGCCCGGAGACCCCTGAGGCAAAAACGGCTTCTGACGAACAATAGGCGCTTGCTGTGGAACACCTATCCCAAGTGGGGGTAGCCAGCTCAACAAAATGCCACACACCCAGGTGTAAGAAACAACATTGCCCAGCCATGGTCTAAGCCCCTCACCTCGTCCCTGTGCTTTGGGGAGCCGGAGGGACAGCCGAGGCACACGGCCCTGAGACCCCTTTGCAAAAAGCCGGCTTCCCACGGAAACAGTTTTCCTGAGGTGCAGACCCTCTCACAAGGGGTTGTGGCAAGGTAAAGCAAATGCCCTCCACTTCTCTGGAAGAAACCACAGTGCCCAGCCATGTTCTAAGCCCTCCCATCCGCCCTGGGCTTCTGGCAGCAGGAGTGAAAAGAGAGGAGCAGAGCACTGGGACCCGTTTGACAAAAACCGGCTTCCCACGGGAAAGTCTTTCTCCACGGGCAGACATGCTCCCAGGTGCCTGTGGCAAGGGGAAGGAAATGCCATACACTGACCTGGAAGAGACCACAGGGCCCAGGCACAGTATGAACCCTTCCCTCAACCCGGCGGTTTTGCTAGCAGGAGTTCAACCCCAACGAACACAGCCCGGAGACCCCTGAGGCAAAAACGGCTTCTGACGAACAATAGGCGCTTGCTGTGGAACACCTATCCCAAGTGGGGGTAGCCAGCTCAACAAAATGCCACACACCCAGGTGTAAGAAACAACATTGCCCAGCCATGGTCTAAGCCCCTCACCTCGTCCCTGTGCTTTGGGGAGCCGGAGGGACAGCCGAGGCACACGGCCCTGAGACCCCTTTGCAAAAAGCCGGCTTCCCACGGAAACAGTTTTCCTGAGGTGCAGACCCTATCCCAAGTGGTTGTGGCAAGGTAAAGCAAATGCCCTCCACTTCTCTGGAAGAAACCACAGTGCCCAGCCATGTTCTAAGCCCTCCCATCCTCCCTGGGCTTCTGGCGGAAGGAGTGAAAAGAGAGGAGCAGAGCACTGGGACCCGTTTGACAGAAACCGGCTTCCCACGGGAAAGTCTTTCTCCACGGGCAGACATGCTCCCAGGTGCCTGTGGCAAGGGGAAGGAAATGCCATACACTGACCTGGAAGAGACCACAGGGCCCAGGCACAGTCTGAACCCTTCGCTCAACCCGGCGGTTTTGCTAGCAGGAGTTCAACCCCAACGAACACAGCCCGGAGACCCCTGAGGCAAAAACGGCTTCCGACGAACAATAGGCACTTGCTGTGGAACACCTATCCCAAGTGGGGGTAGCCAGCTCAACAAAATGCCACACACCCAGGTGTAAGAAACAACATTGCCCAGCCATGGTCTAAGCCCCTCACCTCGTCCCTGTGCTTTGGGGCGCCGGAGGGACAGCCGAGGCCGATGGCCCTGAGACCCCTTTGCAAAAAGCCGGCTTCCCATGGAAACAGTTTTCCTGAGGTGCAGCCCCTCTCACAAGTGGTTGTGGCAAGGTAAAGCAAATGCCCTCCACTTCTCTGGAAGAAACCACAGTGCCCAGCCATGTTCTAAGCCCTCCCATCCTCCCTGGGCTTCTGGCAGCAGGAGTGAAAAGAGAGGAGCAGAGCACTGGGACCCGTTTGACCAAAACCGTCTTCCCACGGGAAAGTCTTTCTCCACGTGCAGACATGCTCCCAGGTGCCTGTGGCAAGGGGAAGGAAATGCCATACACTGACCTGGAAGAGACCACAGGGCCCAGGCACAGTCTGAACCCTTCCCTCACCCCGGCGGTTTTGCTAGAAGGAGTTCAACCCCAAGGAACACAGCCCGGAGACCCCTGAGGCAAAAACGGCTTCTGACGAACAATAGGCGCTTGCTGTGGAACACCTATCCCAAGTGGGGGTAGCCAGGTCAACAAAATGCCACACACCCAGGTGTAAGAAACAACATTGCCCAGCCATGGTCTAAGCCCCTCACCTCGTCCCTGTGCTTTGGGGAGCCGGAGGGACAGCCGAGGCCGATGGCCCTGAGACCCCTTTGCAAAAAGCCAGCTTCCCATGGAAACAGTTTTCCTGAGGTGCAGACCCTCTCACAAGTGGTTGTGCCAAGGTAAAGCAAATGCCCTCCACTTCTCTGGAAGAAACCACAGTGCCCAGCCATGTTCTAAGCCCTCCCATCCTCCCTGGGCTTCTGGCAGCAGGAGTGAAAAGAGAGGAGCAGAGCACTGGGACCCGTTTGACAAAAACCGGCTTCCCACGGGAAAGTCTTTCTCCACGTGCAGACATGCTCCCAGGTGCCTGTGGCAAGGGGAAGGAAATGCCATACACTGACCTGGAAGAGACCACAGGGCCCAGGCACAGTCTGAACGCTTCACTCAACCCGGCGGTTTTGCTAGCAGGAGTTCAACCCCAACGAACACAGCCCGGAGACCCCTGAGGCAAAAACGGCTTCTGACGAACAATAGGTGCTTGCTGTGGAACACCTATCCCAAGTGGGGGTAGCCAGCTCAACAAAATGCCACACACCCAGGTGTAAGAAACAACATTGCCCAGCCATGGTCTAAGCCCCTCACCTCGTCCCTGTGCTTTGGGGAGCCAGAGGGAAAGCCGAGGCCCACGGCCCTGAGACCCCTTTTCAAAAAGCCGGCTTCCCACAGAAACAGTTTTCCTGAGGTGCAGACCCTCTCATAAATGGTTGTGGCAAGGTAAAGCAAATGCCCTCCACTTCTCTGGAAGAAACCACAGTGCCCAGCCATGTTCTAAGACCTCCCATCCTCCCTGGGCTTCTGGCAGCAGGAGTGAAAAGAGAGGAGCAGAGCACTGGGACCCGTTTGACAAAAACCGGCTTCCCACGGAAAAGTCTTTCTCCACGGGCAGACATGCTCCCAGGTGCCTGTGGCAAGGGGAAGGAAATGCCATACACTGACCTGGAAGAGACCACAGGGCCCAGGCACAGTCTGAACACTTCGCTCAACCCGGCGGTTTTGCTAGCAGGAGTTCAACCCCAACGAACACAGCCCGGAGACCCCTGAGGCAAAAACGGCTTCTGACGAACAATAGGCGCTTGCTGTGGAACACCTATCCCAAGTGGGGGTAGCCAGCTCAACAAAATGCCACACACCCAGGTGTAAGAAACAACATTGCCCAGCCATGGTCTAAGCCCCTCACCTCGTCCCTGTGCTTTGGGGAGCCGGAGGGACAGCCGAGGCACACGGCCCTGAGACCCCTTTGCAAAAAGCCGGCTTCCCACGGAAACAGTTTTCCTGAGGTGCAGACCCTATCCCAAGTGGTTGTGGCAAGGTAAAGCAAATGCCCTCCACTTCTCTGGAAGAAACCACAGTGCCCAGCCATGTTCTAAGCCCTCCCATCCTCCCTGGGCTTCTGGCGGAAGGAGTGAAAAGAGAGGAGCAGAGCACTGGGACCCGTTTGACAGAAACCGGCTTCCCACGGGAAAGTCTTTCTCCACGGGCAGACATGCTCCCAGGTGCCTGTGGCAAGGGGAAGGAAATGCCATACACTGACCTGAAAGAGACCACAGGGCCCAGGCACAGTCTGAAACCTTCCCTCACCCCGGCGGTTTTGCTAGCAGGAGTTCAACCCCAACGAACACAGCCCGGAGACCCCTGAGGCAAAAACGGCTTCCGACGAACAATAGGTGCTTGCTGTGGAACACCTATCCCAAGTGGGGGTAGCCAGCTCAACAAAATGCCACACACCCAGGTGTAAGAAACAACATTGCCCAGCAATGGTCTAAGCCCCTCACCTCGTCCCTGTGCTTTGGGGAGCCGGAGGGACACCCGAGGCCTACGGCCCTGATTCCCCTTTGCAAATAGCCGGCTTCCCATGGAAACAGTTTTCCTGAGGTGCAGACCCTCTCACAAGTGGTTGTGGCAAGGTAAAGCAAATGCCCTCCACTTCTCTGAAGAAACCACAGTGCCCAGCCATGTTCTAAGCCCTCCCATCCTCCCTGGGCTTCTGGCAGCAGGAGTGAAAAGAGAGGAGCAGAGCACTGGGACCCGTTTGACCAAAACCGGCTTCCCACGGGAAAGTCTTTCTCCACGTGCAGACATGCTCCCAGGTGCCTGTGGCAAGGGGAAGGAAATGCCATACACTGACCTGGAAGAGACCACAGGGCCCAGGCACAGTCTGAACCCTTCCCTCACCCTGGCGGTTTTGCTAGAAGGAGTTCAACCCCAACGAACACAGCCCGGAGACCCCTGAGGCAAAAACGGCTTCTGACGAACAATAGGCGCTTGCTGTGGAACACCTATCCCAAGTGGGGGTAGCCAGGTCAACAAAATGCCACACACCCAGGTGTAAGAAACAACATTGCCCAGCCATGGTCTAAGCCCCTCACCTCGTCCCTGTGCTTTGGGGAGCCGGAGGGACAGCCGAGGCCGATGGCCCTGAGACCCCTTTGCAAAAAGCCAGCTTCCCATGGAAACAGTTTTCCTGAGGTGCAGACCCTCTCACAAGTGGTTGTGCCAAGGTAAAGCAAATGCCCTCCACTTCTCTGGAAGAAACCACAGTGCCCAGCCATGTTCTAAGCCCTCCCATCCTCCCTGGGCTTCTGGCAGCAGGAGTGAAAAGAGAGGAGCAGAGCACTGGGACCCGTTTGACAAAAACCGGCTTCCCACGGGAAAGTCTTTCTCCACGTGCAGACATGCTCCCAGGTGCCTGTGGCAAGGGGAAGGAAAAGCCATACACTGACCTGGAAGAGACCACAGGGCCCAGGCACAGTCTGAACGCTTCACTCAACCCGGCGGTTTTGCTAGCAGGAGTTCAACCCCAACGAACACAGCCCGGAGACCCCTGAGGCAAAAACGGCTTCTGACGAACAATAGGCGCTTGCTGTGGAACACCTATCCCAAGTGGGGGTAGCCAGCTCAACAAAATGCCACACACCCAGGTGTAAGAAACAACATTGCCCAGCCATGGTCTAAGCCCCTCACCTCGTCCCTGTGCTTTGGGGAGCCAGAGGGAAAGCCGAGGCCCACGGCCCTGAGACCCCTTTTCAAAAAGCCGGCTTCCCACAGAAACAGTTCTCCTGAGGTGCAGACCCTCTCATAAGTGGTTGTGGCAAGGTAAAGCAAATGCCCTCCACTTCTCTGGAAGAAACCACAGTGCCCAGCCATGTTCTAAGCCCTCCCATCCTCCCTGGGCTTCTGGCAGCAGGAGTGAAAAGAGAGGAGCAGAGCACTGGGACCCGTTTGACAAAAACCGGCTTCCCACGGGAAAGTCTTTCTCCACGGGCAGACATGCTCCCAGGTGCCTGTGGCAAGGGGAAGGAAATGCCATACACTGACCTGGAAGAGACCACAGGGCCCAGGCACAGTCTGAACCCTTCGCTCAACCCGGCGGTTTTGCTAGCAGGAGTTCAACCCCAACGAACACAGCCCGGAGACCCCTGGGGCAAAAACGGCTTCTGACGAACAATAGGCGCTTGCTGTGGAACACCTATCCCAAGTGGGGGTAGCCAGCTCAACAAAATGCCACACACCCAGGTGTAAGAAACAACATTGCCCAGCCATGGTCTAAGCCCCTCACCTCGTCCCTGTGCTTTGGGGAGCCGGAGGGACAGCCGAGGCACACGGCCCTGAGACCCCTTTGCAAAAAGCCGGCTTCCCACGGAAACAGTTTTCCTGAGGTGCAGACCCTATCCCAAGTGGTTGTGGCAAGGTAAAGCAAATGCCCTCCACTTCTCTGGAAGAAACCACAGTGCCCAGCCATGTTCTAAGCCCTCCCATCCTCCCTGGGCTTCTGGCGGAAGGAGTGAAAAGAGAGGAGCAGAGCACTGGGACCCGTTTGACAGAAACCGGCTTCCCACGGGAAAGTCTTTCTCCACGTGCAGACATGCTCCCAGGTGCCTGTGGCAAGGGGAAGGAAATGCCATACACTGACCTGAAAGAGACCACAGGGCCCAGGCACAGTCTGAAACCATCCCTCACCCCGGCGGTTTTGCTAGCAGGAGTTCAACCCCAACGAACACAGCCAGGAGACCCCTGGGGCAAAAACGGCTTCCGACGATCAATAGGTGCTTGCTGTGGAACACCTATCCCAAGTGGGGGAAGCCAGCTCAACAAAATGCCACACACCCAGGTGTAAGATACAACATTGCCCAGGCATGGTCTAAGCCCCTCACCTCGTCCCTGTGCTTTGGGGAGCCGGAGGGACAGCCGAGGCACACGGCCCTGAGACCCCTTTGCAAAAAGCCGGCTTCCCACGGTAACCGTTTTCCTGAGGTGCACACCCTATCCCAAGTGGTTGTGGCAAGGTAAAGCAAATGCCCTCCACTTCTCTGGAAGAAACCACAGTGCCCAGCCATGTTCTAAGCCCTCCCATCCTCCCTGGGCTTCTGGCAGCAGGGGTGAAAAGAGAGGAGCAGAGCACTGGGACCCGTTTGACAAAACCCGGCTTCCCACGGGAAATTCCCCACGTGCAGACATGCTCCCAGGTGCCTGTGGCAAGGGGAAGGAAATGCCATACACTGACCTGGAAGAGACCACAGGGCCCAGGCACAGTCTGAACCCTTCCCTCAACCCGGCGGTTTTGCTAGCAGGAGTTCAACCCCAACGAACACAGCCCGCAGACCCCTGGGGCAAAAACGGCTTCCGAAGAACAATAGGTGCTAGCTGTGGAAAACCTATCCCAAGTGGGGGTAGCCAGCTCAACAAAATGTCACACACCCAGGTGTAAGAAACAACATTGCCCAGGCATGGTCTAATCCCCTCACCGCGTCCCTGTGCTTTGGGGAGCCGGAGGGACAGCCGAGGCACACGGCCCTGAGACCCCTTTGCAAAAAGCCGGCTTCCCACGGAGACAGTTTTCCTGAGGTGCAGACCCTATCCCAAGTGGTTGTGGCAAGCTAAAGCAAATGCCCTCCACTTCTCTGGAAGAAACCACAGTGCCCAGCCATGTTCTAAGCCCTCCCATCCTCCCTGGGCTTCTGGCAGCAAGAGTGAAAAGAGAGGAGCAGAGCACTGGGACCCGTTTGACAAAACCCGGCTTCCCACGGGAAAGTCTTTCTCCACGTGAAGACATGCTCCCAGGTGCCTGTGGCAAGGGGAAGGAAATGCCATACACTGACCTGGAAGAGACCACAGGGCCCAGGCACAGTCTGAACCCTTCCCTCAACCCGGCGGTTTTGCTAGCAGGAGTTCAACCCCAACGAACACAGCCCGCAGACCCCTGGGGCAAAAACGGCTTACGACGATCAATAGGTGCTTGCTGTGGAACACCTATCCCAAGTGGGGGAAGCCAGCTCAACAAAATGCCACACACCCAGGTGTAAGAAACAACATTGCCCAGCCATGGTCTAAGCCCCTCACCTCGTCCCTGTGCTTTGGGGAGCCGGAGGGACAGCCGAGGCCCACGGCCCTGAGACCCCTTTGCAAAAAGCTGGCTTCCCACGGAAACAGTTTTCCTGAGGTGCAGACCCTATCCCAAGTGGTTGTGGCAAGGTAAAGCAAATGCCCTTCACTTCTCTGGAAGAAAACACAGTGCCCAGCCATGTTCTAAGCCCTCCCATCCTCCCTGGGCTTCTGGCAGCCGGAGTGAAAAGAGAGGAGCAGAGCACTGGGACCCGTTTGACAAAACCCGGCTTCCCACGGGAAAGTCTCCACGCGCAGACATGCTCCCAGGTGCCTGTGGCAAGGGGAAGGAAATGCCATACACTGACCTGGAAGAGACCACAGGGCCCAGGCACAGTCTGAACCCTTCCCTCAACCCGGCGGTTTTGCTAGCAGGAGTTCAACCCCAACGAACAGAGCCCGGAGACCCCTGGGGCAAAAACGGCTTCCGAAGAAAAATATGTGCTTGCTGTGGAAAACCTATCCCAAGTGGGGGTAGCCAGCTCAACAAAATGCCACACACCCAGGTGTAAGAAACAACATTGCCCAGCCATGGTCTAAGCCCCTCACCTCGTCCCTGTGCTTTGGGGAGCCGGAGGGACAGCCGAGGCCCACGGCCCTGAGACCCCTTTGCAAAAAGCCGGCTTCCCACGGAAACAGTTTTCCTGAGGTACAGACCATCTCACAAGTAGTTGTGGCAAGGTAAAGCAAATGCCCTCCACTTCTCTGGAAGAAACCACAGTGCCCAGCCATGTTCTAAGCCCTCCCATCCGCCCTGGGCTTCTGGCAGCAGGAGTGAATAGAGAGGAGCAGAGCACTGGGACCCGTTTGACAGAAACCGGCTGCCCACGGGAAAGTCTTTCTCCACGTGCAGACATGCTCCCAGGTGCCTGTGGCAAGGGGAAGGAAATGCCATACACTGACCTGAAAGACACCACAGGGCCCAGGCACAGTCTGAACCCTTCCCTCACCCCGGCGGTTTTGCTAGCAGGAGTTCAACACCAACGAACACAGCCCGGAGACCCCTGGGGCAAAAACGGCTTCCGACGAACAATAGGTGCTTGCTGTGGAACACCTATCCCAAGTGGGGGAAGTCAGCTCAACAAAATGCTACACACCCAGGTGTAAGAAACAACATTGCCCAGGCATGGTCTAAGCCCCTCACCTCGTCCCTGTGCTTTGGGGAGCCGGAGGGACAGCCGAGGCCCACGGCCCTGAGACCCCTTTGCAAAAAGCCGGCTTCCCACAGAGACAGTTTTCCAGAGGTGCAGACCCTATCCCAAGTGGTTTTGGCAAGCTAAAGCAAATGCCCTCCACTTCTCTGGAAGAAACCACAGTGCCCAGCCATGTTCTAAGCCCTCCCATCCACCCTGGGCTTCTGGCAGCAGGAGTGAAAAGAGGAGCAGAGCACTGGGACCCGTTTGACAAAAACCGGCTTCCCACGGGAAAGTCTTTCTCCACGTGCAGACATGCTCCCATGTGCCGGTGGCAAGGGGAAGGAAATGCCATACACTGACCTGGAAGAGACCACAGGGCCCAGGCACAGTCTGAACCCTTCCCTCAACCCGGCGGTTTTGCTAGCAGGAGTTCAACCCCAACGAACACAGCCCGGAGACCCCTGGGGCAAAAACGGCTTCCGACGAACAATAGGTGCTTGCTGTGGAACACCTATCCCAAGTGGGGGTAGCCAGCTCAACAAAATGCCACACACCCAGGTGTAAGAAACAACATTGCCCAGGCATGGTCTAAGCCCCTCACCTCGTCCCTGTGCTTTGGGGAGCCGGAGGGACAGCCGAGGCACACGGCCCTGAGACCCCTTTGCAAAAAGCCGGCTTCCCACGGAGACAGTTTTCCTGAGGTGCAGACCCTATCCCAAGTGGTTGTGGCAAGCTAAAGCAAATGCCCTCCAATTCTCTGGAAGAAACCGCAGTGCCCAGCCATGTTCTAAGCCCTCCCATCCTCCCTGGTCTTCTGGCAGAAGGAGTGAAAAGAGAGGAGCAGAGCACTGGGACCCGTTTGACAAAACCCGGCTTCCCACCGGAAAGTCTTTCTCCACGCGCAGACATGCTCCCAGGTGCCTGTGGCAAGGGGAAGGAAATGCCATACACTGACCTGGAAGAGACCACAGGGCCCAGGCACAGTCTGAACCCTTCCCTCAACCCGGCGGTTTTGCTAGCAGGAGTTCAACCCCCACGAACACAGCCCGGAGGCCCCTGGGGCAAAAACGGCTTCCGAAGAACAATAGGTGCTTGCTGTGGAACACCTATCCCAAGTGGGAGTAGCCAGCTCAACAAAATGCCACACACCCAGGTGTAAGAAACAACATTTCCCAGGCATGGTCTAAGCCCCTCACCTCGTCCCTGTGCTTTGGGGAGCCGGAGGGACAGCCGAGGCACACGGCCCTGAGACCCCTTTGCAAAAAGCCTGCTTCCCACGGTAACCGTTTTCCTGAGGTGCACACCCTATCCCAAGTGGTTGTGGCAAGGTAAAGCAAATGCCCTCCACTTCTCTGGAAGAAACCACAGTGCCCAGCCATGTTCTAAGCCCTCCCATCCTCCCTGGGCTTCTGGCAGCAGGAGTGAAAAGAGAGGAGCAGAGCACTGGGACCCGTTTGACAAAACCCGGCTTCCCACGGGAAAGACTTTCTCCACGTGCAGACATGCTCCCAGGTGCCTGGGGCAAGGGGAAGGAAATGCCATACACTGACCTGGAAGAGACCACAGGGCCCAGGAACAGTCTGAACCCTTCCCTCAACCCGGCGGTTTTGCTAGCAGGAGTTCAACCCCAACGAACACAGCCCGCAGACCCCTGGGGCAAAAACGGCTTCCGAAGAACAATAGGTGCTTGCTGTGGAAAACCTATCCCAAGTGGGGGTAGCCAGCTCAACAAAATGCCACACACCCAGGTGTAAGAAACAACATTGCCCAGGCATGGTCTAAGCCCCTCACCGCGTCCCTGTGCTTTGGGGAGCCGGAGGGACAGCCGAGGTACACGGCCCTGAGACCCCTTTGCAAAAAGCCGGCTTCCCACGGAGACAGTTTTCCTGAGGTGCAGACCCTATCCCAAGTGGTTGTGGCAAGCTAAAGCAAATGCCCTCCACTTCTCTGGAAGAAACCACAGTGCCCAGCCATGTTCTAAGCCCTCCCATCCTCCCTGGGCTTCTGGCAGCAAGAGTGAAAAGAGAGGAGCAGAGCACTGGGACCCGTTTGACAAAACCCGGCTTCCCACGGGAAAGTCTTTCTCCACGTGAAGACATGCTCCCAGGTGCCTGTGGCAAGGGGAAGGAAATGCCATACACTGACCTGGAAGAGACCACAGGGCCCAGGCACAGTCTGAACCCTTCCCTCAACCCGGCGGTTTTGTTAGCAGGAGTTCAACCCCAACGAACACAGCCCGGAGACCCCTGGGGCAAAAACGGCTTCCGAAGAATAATAGGTGCTTGCTGTGGAACACCTATCCCAAGTGGGGGTAGCCAGCTCAACAAAATGCCACACACCCAGGTGTAAGAAACAACATTGCCAAGGCATGGTCTAAGCCCCTCACCTCGTCCCTGTGCTTTGGGGAGCCGGAGGGACAGCCGAGGCACACGGCCCTGAGACCCCTTTGCAAAAAGCCTGCTTCCCACGGTAACCGTTTTCCTGAGGTGCAGACCCTATCCCAAGTGGTTGTGGCAAGGTAAAGCAAATGCCCTCCACTTCTCTGGAAGAAACCACAGTGCCCAGCCATGTTCTAAGCCCTCCCATCCTCCCTGGGCTTCTGGCAGCAAGAGTGAAAAGAGAGGAGCAGAGCACTGGGACCCGTTTGACAAAACCCGGCTTCCCAAGGGAAAGTCTTTCTCCACGGGCAGACATGCTCCCAGGTGCCTGTGGCAAGGGGAAGGAAATGCCATACACTGACCTGGAAGAGACCACAGGGCCCAGGCACAGTCTGAACCCTTCCCTCAACCCGGCGGTTTTGCTAGCAGGAGTTCAACCCCAACGAACACAGCCCGGAGACCCCTGGGGCAAAAACGGCTTCCGAAGAACAATAGGTGCTTGCTGTGGAAAACCTATCCCAAGTGGGGGTAGCCAGCTCAACAAAATGCCACACACCCAGGTGTAAGAAACAACATTGCCCAGGCATGGTCTAATCCCCTCACCGCGTCCCTGTGCTTTGGGGAGCCGGAGGGACAGCCGAGGCACACGGCCCTGAGACCCCTTTGCAAAAAGCCGGCTTCCCACGGAGACAGTTTTCCTGAGGTGCAGACCCTATCAAAGTGGTTGTGGCAAGCTAAAGCAAATGCCCTCCACTTCTCTGGAAGAAACCACAGTGCCCAGCCATGTTCTAAGCCCTCCCATCCTCCCTGGGCTTCTGGCAGCAAGAGTGAAAAGAGAGGAGCAGAGCCCTGGGACCCGTTTGACAAAACCCGGCTTCCCACGGGAAAGTCTTTCTCCACGTGAAGACATGCTCCCAGGTCCCTGTGGCAAGGGGAAGGAAATGCCATACACTGACCTGGAAGAGACCACAGGGCCCAGGCACAGACTGAACCCTTCCCTCAAACAGGCGGTTTTGCTAGCAGGAGTTCAACCCCAACGAACACAGCCCGGAGACCCCTGGGGCAAAAACGGCTTCCAACGATCAATAGGTTCTTGCTGTGGAACACCTATCCCAAGTGGGGGAAGCCAGCTCAACAAAATGCCACACACCCAGGTGTAAGAAACAACATTGCCCAGGCATGGTCTAAGCTCCTCACCTCGTCCCTGTGCTTTGGGGAGCCGGAGGGACAGCCGAGGCCCACGGCCCTGAGACCCCTTTGCAAAAAGCTGGCTTCCCACGGACAGTTTTCCTGAGGTGCAGACCCTATCCCAAGTGGTTGTGGCAAGGTAAAGCAAATGCCCTTCACTTCTCTGGAAGAAAACACAGTGCCCAGCCATGTTCTAAGCCCTCCCATCCTCCCTGGGCTTCTGGCAGCAGGAGTGAAAAGAGAGGAGCAGAGCACTGGGACCCGTTTGACAAAACCCGGCTTCCCACGGGAAAGTCTTTCTCCACGTGCAGACATGCTCCCAGGTGCCTGTGGCAAGGGGAAGGAAATGCCATACACTGACCTGGAAGAGACCACAGGGCCCAGGCACAGTCTGAACCATTCCCTCAACCCGGCGGTTTTGCTAGCAGGAGTTCAACCCCCACGAACACAGCCCGGAGACCCCTGGGGCAAAAACGGCTTCCGAAGAACAATAGGTGCTTGCTGTGGAACACCTATCCCAAGTAGGGGTAGCCAGCTCAACAAAATGCCACACACCCAGGTGTAAGAAACATTACCCAGGCATGGTCTAAGCCCCTCACCTCGTCCCTGTGCTTTGGGGAGCCGGAGGGACAGCCGAGGCACACGGCCCTGAGACCCCTTTGCAAAAAGCCGGCTTCCCACGGAGACAGTTTTCCTGAGGTGCAGACCCTATCCCAAGTGGTTGTGGCAAAGTAAAGCAAATGCCCTCCACTTCTCTGGAAGAATCCACAGTGCCCAGCCATGTTCTAAGCCCTCCCATCCTCCCTGGGCTTCTGGCAGCAGGAGTGAAAAGAGAGGAGCAGAGCACTGGGACCCGTTTGACAAAACCCGGCTTCCCACGGGAAAGTCTTTCTCCACGTGAAGACATGCTCCCAGGTGCCTGGGGCAAGGGGAAGGAAATGCCATACACTGACCTGGAAGAGACCACAGGGCCCAGGCACAGTCTGAACCCTTCCCTCAACCCGGCGGTTTTGCTAGCAGGAGTTCAACCCCAACGAACACAGCCCGGAGACCCCTGGGGCAAAAACGGCTTCCGACGATCAAAAGGTGCTTGCTGTGGAACACCTATCCCAAGTGGGGGAAGCCAGCTCAACAAAATGCCACACACCCAGGTGTAAGAAACAACATTGCCCAGGCATGGTCTAAGCCCCTCACCTCGTCCCTGTGCTTTGGGGAGCCGGAGGGACAGCCGAGGCCCACGGCCCTGAGACCCATTTGCAAAAAGCCGGCTTCCCACAGTGACAGTTTTCCTGAGGTGCAGACCCTATCCCAAGTGGTTGTGGCAAGGTAAAGCAAATGCCCAACACTTCCCTGGAAGAAACCACAGTGCCCAGGCATGTTCTAAACCCTCCCATCCTCCCTGGGCTTCTGGCAGCAGGAGTGAAAAGAGAGGAGCAGAACACTGGGACCCGTTTGACAAAACCCGGCTTCCCAAGGGAAAGTCTTTCTCCACGCGCAGACATGCTCCCAGGTGCCTGTGGCAAGGGGAAGGAAATGCCATACACTGACCTGGAAGAGACCACAGGGCCCAGGCACAGTCTGAACCCTTCCCTCATCCCGGCGGTTTTGCTAGCAGGAGTTCAACCCCAACGAACACAGCCCGGAGACCCTTGGGGCAAAAACGGCTTCCGACGATCAAAAGGTGCTTGCTGTGGAACACCTATCCCAAGTGGGGGAAGCCAGCTCAACAAAATGCCACACACCCAGGTGTAAGAAACAACATTGCCCAGGCATGGTCTAAGCCCCTCACCTCGTCCCTGTGCTTTGGGGAGCCGGAGGGACAGCCGAGGCCCACGGCCCTGAGACCCATTTGCAAAAAGCCGGCTTCCCACAGAGAGAGTTTTCCTGAGGTGCAGACCCTATCCCAAGTGGTTGTGGCAAGGTAAAGCAAATGCCCAACACTTCTCTGGAAGAAACCACAGTGCCCAGGCATGTTCTAAGCCCTCCCATCCTCCCTGGGCTTCTGGCAGAAGGAGTGAAAAGAGAGGAGCAGAGCACTGGGACCCGTTTGATAAAACCCGGCTTCCCACGGGAAAGTCTTTCTCCACGTGCTGACATGCTCCCAGGTGCCTGTGGCAAGGGGAAGGAAATGCCATACACTGACCTGGAAGAGACCACAGGGCCCAGGCACAGTCTGAACCCTTCCCTCAACCCGGCGGTTTTGCTAGCAGGAGTTCAACCCCAACGAACACAGCCCGGAGACCCCTGGGGCAAAAACGGCTTCCGACGAACAATAGGTGCTTGCTGTGGAACACCTATCCCAAGTGGGGGTAGCCAGCTCAACAAAATGCCACACACCCAGGTGTAAGAAACAACATTGCCCAGGCATGGTCTAAGCCCCTCACCGCGTCCCTGTGCTTTGGGGAGCCGGAGGGACAGCAGAGGCACACGGCCCTGAGACCCCTTTGCAAAAAGCCGGCTTCCCACGGAGACAGTTTTCCTGAGGTGCAGACCCTATCCCAAGTGGTTGTGGCAAGCTAAAGCAAATGCCCTCCACTTCTCTGGAAGAAACCACAGTGCCCAGCCATGTTCTAAGCCCTCCCATCCTCCCTGGGCTTCTGGCAGCAAGAGTGAAAAGAGAGGAGCAGAGCACTGGGACCCGTTTGACAAAACCCGGCTTCCCACGGGAAAGTCTTTCTCCACGTGAAGACATGCTCCCAGGTGCCTGTGGCAAGGGGAAGGAAATGCCATACACTGACCTGGAAGAGACCACAGGGCCCAGGCACAGTCTGAACCCTTCCCTCAACCCGGCGGTTTTGCTAGCAGGAGTTCAACCCCCACGAACACAGCCCGGAGACCCCTGGGGCAAAAACGGCTTCCGAAGAACAATAGGTGCTTGCTGTGGAACACCTATCCCAAGTGGGAGTAGCCAGCTCAACAAAATGCCACACACCCAGGTGTAAGAAACAACATTGCCCAGGCATGGTCTAAGCCCCTCACCGCCTCCCTGTGCTTTGGGGAGCCGGAGGGACAGCCGAGGCACATGGCCCTGAGACCCCTTTGCAAAAAGCCGGCTTCCCACGGAGACAGTTTTCCTGAGGTGCAGACCCTATCCCAAGTGGTTGTGGCAAGCTAAAGCAAATGCCCTCCACTTCTCTGGAAGAAACCACAGTGCCCAGCCATGTTCTAACGCCTCCCATCCTCCCTGGGCTTCTGGCAGCAAGAGTGAAAAGAGAGGAGCAGAGCACTGGGACCCGTTTGACAAAACCCGGCTTCCCACGGGAAAGTCTTTCTCCACGTGAAGACATGCTCCCAGGTGCCTGTGGCAAGGGGAAGGAAATGCCATACACTGACCTGGAAGAGACCACAGGGCCCAGGCACAGTCTGAACCCTTCCCTCAACCCGGCGGTTTTGCTAGCAGGAGTTCAACCCCCACGAACACAGCCCGGAGACCCCTGGGGCAAAAACGGCTTCCGAAGAACAATAGGTGCTTGCTGTGGAACACCTATCCCAAGTGGGAGTAGCCAGCTCAACAAAATGCCACACACCCAGGTGTAAGAAACAACATTGCCCAGGCATGGTCTAAGCCCCTCACCTCGTCCCTGTGCTTTGGGGAGCCGGAGGGACAGCCGAGGCACACGGCCCTGAGACCCCTTTGCAAAAAGCCTGCTTCCCACGGTAACCGTTTTCCTGAGGTGCACACCCTATCCCAAGTGGTTGTGGCAAGGTAAAGCAAATGCCCTCCACTTCTCTGGAAGAAACCACAGTGACCAGCCATGTTCTAAGCCCTCCCATCCTCCCTGGGCTTCTGGCAGCAGGAGTGAAAAGAGAAGAGCAGAGCACTGGGACCCGTTTGACAAAACCCGGCTTCCCACGGGAAAGTCTTTCTCCACGTGCAGACATGCTCCCAGGTGCCTGTGGCAAGGGGAAGGAAATGCCATACACTGACCTGGAAGAGACCACAGGGCCCAGGCACAGTCTGAACCCTTCCCTCAACCCGGCGGTTTTGCTAGCAGGAGTTCAACCCCAACGAACACAGCCCGGAGACCCCTGGGGCAAAAACGGCTTCCGACGATCAAAAGGTGCTTGCTGTGGAACACCTATCCCAAGTGGGGGAAGCCAGCTCAACAAAATGCCACACACCCAGGTGTAAGAAACAACATTGCCCAGGCATGGTCTAAGCCCCTCACCTCGTCCCTGTGCTTTGGGGAGCCGGAGGGACAGCCGAGGCCCACGGCCCTGAGACCCATTTGCAAAAAGCCGGCTTCCCACAGTGACAGTTTTCCTGAGGTGCAGACCCTATCCCAAGTGGTTGTGGCAAGGTAAAGCAAATGCCCAACACTTCCCTGGAAGAAACCACAGTGCCCAGGCATGTTCTAAGCCCTCCCATCCTCCCTGGGCTTCTGGCAGAAGGAGTGAAAAGAGAGGAGCAGAGCACTGGGACCCGTTTGATAAAACCCGGCTTCCCACGGGAAAGTCTTTCTCCACGTGCTGACATGCTCCCAGGTGCCTGTGGCAAGGGGAAGGAAATGCCATACACTGACCTGGAAGAGACCACAGGGCCCAGGCACAGTCTGAACCCTTCCCTCAACCCGGCGGTTTTGCTAGCAGGAGTTCAACCCCAACGAACACAGCCCGGAGACCCCTGGGGCAAAAACGGCTTCCGAAGAACAATAGGTGCTTGCTGTGGAAAACCTATCCCAAGTGGGGGTAGCCAGCTCAACAAAATGCCACACACCCAGGTGTAAGAAACAACATTGCCCAGGCATGGTCTAAGCCCCTCACCGCGTCCCTGTGCTTTGGGGAGCCGGAGGGACAGCCGAGGCCCACGGCCCTGAGACCCATTTGCAAAAAGCCGGCTTCCCACAGTGACAGTTTTCCTGAGGTGCAGACCCTATCCCAAGTGGTTGTGGCAAGGTAAAGCAAATGCCCAACACTTCCCTGGAAGAAACCACAGTGCCCAGGCATGTTCTAAGCCCTCCCATCCTCCGTGGGCTTCTGGCAGAAGGAGTGAAAAGAGAGGAGCAGAGCACTGGGACCCGTTTGATAAAACCCGGCTTCCCACGGGAAAGTCTTTCTCCACGTGCTGACATGCTCCCAGGTGCCTGTGGCAAGGGAAGGAAATGCCATACACTGACCTGGAAGAGACCACAGGGCCCAGGCACAGTCTGAACCCTTCCCTCAACCCGGCGGTTTTGCTAGCAGGAGTTCAACCCCAACGAACACAGCCCGGAGACCCCTGGGGCAAAAACGGCTTCCGAAGAACAATAGGTGCTTGCTGTGGAAAACCTATCCCAAGTGGGGGTAGCCAGCTCAACAAAATGCCACACACCCAGGTGTAAGAAACAACATTGCCCAGGCATGGTCTAAGCCCCTCACCGCGTCCCTGTGCTTTGGGGAGCCGGAGGGACAGCCGAGGCACACGGCCCTGAGACCCCTTTGCAAAAAGCCGGCTTCCCACGGAGACAGTTTTCCTGAGGTGCAGACCCTATCCCAAGTGGTTGTGGCAAGCTAAAGCAAATGCCCTCCACTTCTCTGGAAGAAACCACAGTGCCCAGCCATGTTCTAAGCCCTCCCATCCTCCCTGGGCTTCTGGCAGCAAGAGTGAAAAGAGAGGAGCAGAGCACTGGGACCCGTTTGACAAAACCCGGCTTCCCACGGGAAAGTCTTTCTCCACGTGAAGACATGCTCCCAGGTGCCTGTGGCAAGGGGAAGGAAATGCCATACACTGACCTGGAAGAGACAACAGGGCCCAGGCACAGTCTGAACCCTTCCCTCAACCCGGCGGTTTTGCTAGCAGGAGTTCAACCCCCACGAACACAGCCCGGAGACCCCTGGGGCAAAAACGGCTTCCGAAGAACAATAGGTGCTTGCTGTGGAACACCTATCCCAAGTGGGAGTAGCCAGCTCAACAAAATGCCACACACCCAGGTGTAAGAAACAACATTGCCCAGGCATGGTCTAAGCCCCTCACCTCGTCCCTGTGCTTTGGGGAGCCGGAGGGACAGCCGAGGCACACGGCCCTGAGACCCCTTTGCAAAAAGCCTGCTTCCCACGGTAACCGTTTTCCTGAGGTGCACACCCTATCCCAAGTGGTTGTGGCAAGGTAAAGCAAATGCCCTCCACTTCTCTGGAAGAAACCACAGTGCCCAGCCATGTTCTAAGCCCTCCCATCCTCCCTGGGCTTCTGGCAGCAGGAGTGAAAAGAGAAGAGCAGAGCACTGGGACCCGTTTGACAAAACCCGGCTTCCCACGGGAAAGTCTTTCTCCACGCGCAGACATGCTCCCAGGTGCCTGTGGCAAGGGGAAGGAAATGCCATACACTGACCTGGAAGAGACCACAGGGCCCAGGCACAGTCTGAACCCTTCCCTCAACCCGGCGGTTTTGCTAGCAGGAGTTCAACCCCAACGAACACAGCCCGCAGACCCCTGGGGCAAAAACGGCTTCCGAAGAACAATAGGTGCTTGCTGTGGAACACCTATCCCAAGTGGGGGTAGCCAGCTCAACAAAATGCCACACACCCAGGTGTAAGAAACAACATTGCCCAGCCATGGTCTAAGCCCCTCACCTCGTCCCTGTGCTTTGGGGAGCCGGAGGGACAGCCGAGGCACACGGCCCTGAGACCCCTTTGCAAAAAGCCTGCTTCCCACGGTAACCGTTTTCCTGAGGTGCACACCCTATCCCAAGTGGTTGTGGCAAGGTAAAGCAAATGCCCTCCACTTCTCTGGAAGAAACCACAGTGACCAGCCATGTTCTAAGCCCTCCCATCCTCCCTGGGCTTCTGGCAGCAGGAGTGAAAAGAGAAGAGCAGAGCACTGGGACCCGTTTGACAAAACCCGGCTTCCCACGGGAAAGTCTTTCTCCACGTGCAGACATGCTCCCAGGTGCCTGTGGCAAAGGGAAGGAAATGCCATACACTGACCTGGAAGAGACCACAGGGCCCAGGCACAGTCTGAACCCTTCCCTCAACCCGGCGGTTTTGCTAGCAGGAGTTCAACCCCAACGAACACAGCCCGGAGACCCCTGGGGCAAAAACGGCTTCCGACGATCAAAAGGTGCTTGCTGTGGAACACCTATCCCAAGTGGGGGAAGCCAGCTCAACAAAATGCCACACACCCAGGTGTAAGAAACAACATTGCCCAGGCATGGTCTAAGCCCCTCACCTCGTCCCTGTGCTTTGGGGAGCCGGAGGGACAGCCGAGGCCCACGGCCCTGAGACCCATTTGCAAAAAGCCGGCTTCCCACAGTGACAGTTTTCCTGAGGTGCAGACCCTATCCCAAGTGGTTGTGGCAAGGTAAAGCAAATGCCCAACACTTCCCTGGAAGAAACCACAGTGCCCAGGCATGTTCTAAGCCCTCCCATCCTCCGTGGGCTTCTGGCAGAAGGAGTGAAAAGAGAGGAGCAGAGCACTGGGACCCGTTTGATAAAACCCGGCTTCCCACGGGAAAGTCTTTCTCCACGTGCTGACATGCTCCCAGGTGCCTGTGGCAAGGGAAGGAAATGCCATACACTGACCTGGAAGAGACCACAGGGCCCAGGCACAGTCTGAACCCTTCCCTCAACCCGGCGGTTTTGCTAGCAGGAGTTCAACCCCAACGAACACAGCCCGGAGACCCCTGGGGCAAAAACGGCTTCCGAAGAACAATAGGTGCTTGCTGTGGAAAACCTATCCCAAGTGGGGGTAGCCAGCTCAACAAAATGCCACACACCCAGGTGTAAGAAACAACATTGCCCAGGCATGGTCTAAGCCCCTCACCGCGTCCCTGTGCTTTGGGGAGCCGGAGGGACAGCCGAGGCACACGGCCCTGAGACCCCTTTGCAAAAAGCCGGCTTCCCACGGAGACAGTTTTCCTGAGGTGCAGACCCTATCCCAAGTGGTTGTGGCAAGCTAAAGCAAATGCCCTCCACTTCTCTGGAAGAAACCACAGTGCCCAGCCATGTTCTAAGCCCTCCCATCCTCCCTGGGCTTCTGGCAGCAAGAGTGAAAAGAGAGGAGCAGAGCACTGGGACCCGTTTGACAAAACCCGGCTTCCCACGGGAAAGTCTTTCTCCACGTGAAGACATGCTCCCAGGTGCCTGTGGCAAGGGGAAGGAAATGCCATACACTGACCTGGAAGAGACAACAGGGCCCAGGCACAGTCTGAACCCTTCCCTCAACCCGGCGGTTTTGCTAGCAGGAGTTCAACCCCCACGAACACAGCCCGGAGACCCCTGGGGCAAAAACGGCTTCCGAAGAACAATAGGTGCTTGCTGTGGAACACCTATCCCAAGTGGGAGTAGCCAGCTCAACAAAATGCCACACACCCAGGTGTAAGAAACAACATTGCCCAGGCATGGTCTAAGCCCCTCACCTCGTCCCTGTGCTTTGGGGAGCCGGAGGGACAGCCGAGGCACACGGCCCTGAGACCCCTTTGCAAAAAGCCTGCTTCCCACGGTAACCGTTTTCCTGAGGTGCACACCCTATCCCAAGTGGTTGTGGCAAGGTAAAGCAAATGCCCTCCACTTCTCTGGAAGAAACCACAGTGCCCAGCCATGTTCTAAGCCCTCCCATCCTCCCTGGGCTTCTGGCAGCAGGAGTGAAAAGAGAAGAGCAGAGCACTGGGACCCGTTTGACAAAACCCGGCTTCCCACGGGAAAGTCTTTCTCCACGCGCAGACATGCTCCCAGGTGCCTGTGGCAAGGGGAAGGAAATGCCATACACTGACCTGGAAGAGACCACAGGGCCCAGGCACAGTCTGAACCCTTCCCTCAACCCGGCGGTTTTGCTAGCAGGAGTTCAACCCCAACGAACACAGCCCGCAGACCCCTGGGGCAAAAACGGCTTCCGAAGAACAATAGGTGCTTGCTGTGGAACACCTATCCCAAGTGGGGGTAGCCAGCTCAACAAAATGCCACACACCCAGGTGTAAGAAACAACATTGCCCAGCCATGGTCTAAGCCCCTCACCTCGTCCCTGTGCTTTGGGGAGCCGGAGGGACAGCCGAGGCCCACGGCCCTGAGACCCCTTTGCAAAAAGCTGGCTTCCCACGGAAACAGTTTTCCTGAGGTGCAGACCCTATCCCAAGTGGTTGTGGCAAGGTAAAGCAAATGCCCTTCACTTCTCTGGAAGAAAACACAGTGCCCAGCCATGTTCTAAGCCCTCCCATCCTCCCTGGGCTTCTGGCAGCCGGAGTGAAAAGAGAGGAGCAGAGCACTGGGACCCGTTTGACAAAACCCGGCTTCCCACGGGAAAGTCTCCACGCGCAGACATGCTCCCAGGTGCCTGTGGCAAGGGGAAGGAAATGCCATACACTGACCTGGAAGAGACCACAGGGCCCAGGCACAGTCTGAACCCTTCCCTCAACCCGGCGGTTTTGCTAGCAGGAGTTCAACCCCAACGAACAGAGCCCGGAGACCCCTGGGGCAAAAACGGCTTCCGAAGAAAAATATGTGCTTGCTGTGGAAAACCTATCCCAAGTGGGGGTAGCCAGCTCAACAAAATGCCACACACCCAGGTGTAAGAAACAACATTGCCCAGCCATGGTCTAAGCCCCTCACCTCGTCCCTGTGCTTTGGGGAGCCGGAGGGACAGCCGAGGCCCACGGCCCTGAGACCCCTTTGCAAAAAGCCGGCTTCCCACGGAAACAGTTTTCCTGAGGTGCAGACCATCTCACAAGTGGTTGTGGCAAGGTAAAGCAAATGCCCTCCACTTCTCTGGAAGAAACCACAGTGCCCAGCCATGTTCTAAGCCCTCCCATCCGCCCTGGGCTTCTGGCAGCAGGAGTGAATAGAGAGGAGCAGAGCACTGGGACCCGTTTGACAGAAACCGGCTGCCCACGGGAAAGTCTTTCTCCACGTGCAGACATGCTCCCATGTGCCTGTGGCAAGGGGAAGGAAATGCCATACACTGACCTGGAAGAGACCACAGGGCCCAGGCACAGTCTGAACCCTTCCCTCAACCCGGCGGTTTTGCTAGAAGGAGTTCAACCCCAACGAACACAGCCCGGAGACCCCTGGGGCAAAAACGGCTTCCGACGAACAATAGGTGCTTGCTGTGGAACACCTATCCCAAGTGGGGGTAGCCAGCTCAACAAAATGCCACACACCCAGGTGTAAGAAACAACATTGCCCAGGCATGGTCTAAGCCCCTCACCTCGTCCCTGTGCTTTGGGGAGCCGGAGGGAGAGCCGAGGCCCACGGCCCTGAGACCCCTTTGCAAAAAGCCGGCTTCCCACAGAGACAGTTTTCCAGAGGTGCAGACCCTATCCCAAGTGGTTTTGGCAAGGTAAAACAAATGCCCTCCACTTCTCTGGAAGAAACCACAGTGCCCAGGCATGTTCTAAGCCCTCCCATCCACCCTGGGCTTCTGGCAGCAGGAGTGAAAAGAGGAGCAGAGCACTGGGACCCGTTTGACAAAAACCGGCTTCCCACGGGAAAGTCTTTCTCCACGTGCAGACATGCTCCCATGTGCCTGTGGCAAGGGGAAGGAAATGCCATACACTGACCTGGAAGAGACCACAGGGCCCAGGCACAGTCTGAACCCTTCCCTCAACCCGGCGGTTTTTCTAGAAGGAGTTCAACCCCAACGAACACAGCCCGGAGACCCCTGGGGCAAAAACGGCTTCCGACGAACAATAGGTGCTTGCTGTGGAACACCTATCCCAAGTGGGGGTAGCCAGCTCAACAAAATGCCACACACCCAGGTGTAAGAAACAACATTGCCCAGGCATGGTCTAAGCCCCTCACCTCGTCCCTGTGCTTTGGGGAGCCGGAGGGACAGCCGAGGCACACGGCCCTGAGACCCCTTTGCAAAAAGCCGGCTTCCCACGGAGACAGTTTTCCTGAGGTGCAGACCCTATCCCAAGTGGTTGTGGCAAGCTAAAGCAAATGCCCTCCAATTCTCTGGAAGAAACCGCAGTGCCCAGCCATGTTCTAAGCCCTCCCATCCTCCCTGGTCTTCTGGCAGAAGGAGTGAAAAGAGAGGAGAAGAGCACTGGGACCCGTTTGACAAAACCCGGCTTCCCACCGGAAAGTCTTTCTCCACGCGCAGACATGCTCCCAGGTGCCTGTGGCAAGGGGAAGGAAATGCCATACACTGACCTGGAAGAGACCACAGGGCCCAGGCACAGTCTGAACCCTTCCCTCAACCCGGCGGTTTTGCTAGCAGGAGTTCAACCCCAACGAACACAGCCCGGAGACCCCTGGGGCAAAAACGGCTTCCGACGATCAATAGGTGCTTGCTGTGGAACACCTATCCCAAGTGGGGGAAGCCAGCTCCACAAAATGCCACACACCCAGGTGTAAGAAACAACATTGCCCAGGCATGGTCTAAGCCCCTCACCTCGTCCCTGTGCTTTGGGGAGCCGGAGGGACAGCCGAGGCACACGGCCCTGAGACCCCTTTGCAAAAAGCCGGCTTCCCACGGAGACAGTTTTCCTGAGGTGCAGACCCTATCCCAAGTGGTTGTGGCCAGCTAAAGCAAATGCCCTCCACTTCTCTGGAAGAAACCACAGTGCACAGCCATGTTCTAAGCCCTCCCATCCTCCCTGGGCTTCTGGCAGCAGGAATGAAAAGAGAGGAGCAGAGCACTGGGACCCGTTTGACAAAACCCGTCTTCCCACGGGAAAGTCTTTCTCCACGTGCAGACATGCTCCCAGGTGCCTGTGGCAAGGGGAAGGAAATGCCATACACTGACCTGGAAGAGACCACAGGGCCCAGGCACAGTCTGAACCCTTCCCTCAACCCGGCGGTTTTGCTAGCAGGAGTTCAACCCCCACGAACACAGCCCGGAGGCCCCTGGGGCAAAAACGGCTTCCGAAGAACAATAGGTGCTTGCTGTGGAACACCTATCCCAAGTGGGAGTAGCCAGCTCAACAAAATGCCACACACCCAGGTGTAAGAAACAACATTTCCCAGGCATGGTCTAAGCCCCTCACCTCGTCCCTGTGCTTTGGGGAGCCGGAGGGAGAGCCGAGGCACACGGCCCTGGGACCCCTTTGCAAAAAGCCTGCTTCCCACGGTAACCGTTTTCCTGAGGTGCACACCCTATCCCAAGTGGTTGTGGCAAGGTAAAGCAAATGCCCTCCACTTCTCTGGAAGAAACCACAGTGCCCAGCCATGTTCTAAGCCCTCCCATCCTCCCTGGGCTTCTGGCAGCAGGAGTGAAAAGAGAGGAGCAGAGCACTGGGACCCGTTTGACAAAACCCGGCTTCCCACGGGAAAGACTTTCTCCACGTGCAGACATACTCCCAGGTGCCTGGGGCAATGGGAAGGAAATGCCATACACTGACCTGGAAGAGACCACAGGGCCCAGGCACAGTCTGAACCCTTCCCTCAACCCGGCGGTTTTGCTAGCAGGAGTTCAACCCCAACGAACACAGCCCGCAGACCCCTGGGGCAAAAACGGCTTCCGAAGAACAATAGGTGCTTGCTGTGGAAAACCTATCCCAAGTGGGGGTAGCCAGCTCAACAAAATGCCACACACCCAGGTGTAAGAAACAACATTGCCCAGGCATGGTCTAAGCCCCTCACCGCGTCCCTGTGCTTTGGGGAGCCGGAGGGACAGCCGAGGTACACGGCCCTGAGACCCCTTTGCAAAAAGCCGGCTTCCCACGGAGACAGTTTTCCTGAGGTGCAGACCCTATCCCAAGTGGTTGTGGCAAGCTAAAGCAAATGCCCTCCACTTCTCTGGAAGAAACCACAGTGCCCAGCCATGTTCTAAGCCCTCCCATCCTCCCTGGGCTTCTGGCAGCAAGAGTGAAAAGAGAGGAGCAGAGCACTGGGACCCGTTTGACAAAACCCGGCTTCCCACGGGAAAGTCTTTCTCCACGTGAAGACATGCTCCCAGGTGCCTGTGGCAAGGGAAAGGAAATGCCATACACTGACCTGGAAGAGACCACAGGGCCCAGGCACAGTCTGAACCCTTCCCTCAACCCGGCGGTTTTGCTAGCAGGAGTTCAACCCCCACGAACACAGCCCGGAGACCCCTGGGGCAAAAACGGCTTCCGAAGAATAATAGGTGCTTGCTGTGGAACACCTATCCCAAGTGGGGGTAGCCAGCTCAACAAAATGCCACACACCCAGGTGTAAGAAACAACATTGCCCAGGCATGGTCTAAGCCCCTCACCTCGTCCCTGTGCTTTGGGGAGCCGGAGGGACAGCCGAGGCACACGGCCCTGAGACCCCTTTGCAAAAAGCCTGCTTCCCACGGTAACCGTTTTCCTGAGGTGCAGACCCTATCCCAAGTGGTTGTGGCAAGGTAAAGCAAATGCCCTCCACTTCTCTGGAAGAAACCACAGTGCCCAGCCATGTTCTAAGCCCTCCCATCCTCCCTGGGCTTCTGGCAGCAAGAGTGAAAAGAGAGGAGCAGAGCACTGGGACCCGTTTGACAAAACCCGGCTTCCCAAGGGAAAGTCTTTCTCCACGTGCAGACATGCTCCCAGGTGCCTGTGGCAAGGGGAAGGAAATGCCATACACTGACCTGGAAGAGACCACAGGGCCCAGGCACAGTCTGAACCCTTCCCTCAACCCGGCGGTTTTGCTAGCAGGAGTTCAACCCCAACGAACACAGCCCGGAGACCCCTGGGGCAAAAACGGCTTCCGAAGAACAATAGGTGCTTGCTGTGGAAAACCTATCCCAAGTGGGGGTAGCCAGCTCAACAAAATGCCACACACCCAGGTGTAAGAAACAACATTGCCCAGGCATGGTCTAAGCCCCTCACCGCGTCCCTGTGCTTTGGGGAGCCGGAGGGACAGCCGAGGCACACGGCCCTGAGACCCATTTGCAAAAAGCCGGCTTCCCACGGAGACAGTTTTCCTGAGGTGCAGACCCTATCAAAGTGGTTGTGGCAAGCTAAAGCAAATGCCCTCCACTTCTCTGGAAGAAACCACAGTGCCCAGCCATGTTCTAAGCCCTCCCATCCTCCCTGGGCTTCTGGCAGCAAGAGTGAAAAGAGAGGAGCAGAGCCCTGGGACCCGTTTGACAAAACCCGGCTTCCCACGGGAAAGTCTTTCTCCACGTGCAGACATGCTCCCAGGTGCCTGTGGCAAGGGGAAGGAAATGCCATACACTGACCTGGAAGAGACCACAGGGCCCAGGCACAGACTGAACCCTTCCCTCAAACAGGCGGTTTTGCTAGCAGGAGTTCAACCCCAACGAACACAGCCCGGAGACCCCTGGGGCAAAAACGGCTTCCAACGATCAATAGGTTCTTGCTGTGGAACACCTATCCCAAGTGGGGGAAGCCAGCTCAACAAAATGCCACACACCCAGGTGTAAGAAACAACATTGCCCAGGCATGGTCTAAGCTCCTCACCTCGTCCCTGTGCTTTGGGGAGCCGGAGGGACAGCCGAGGCCCACGGCCCTGAGACCCCTTTGCAAAAAGCTGGCTTCCCACGGACAGTTTTCCTGAGGTGCAGACCCTATCCCAAGTGGTTGTGGCAAGGTAAAGCAAATGCCCTTCACTTCTCTGGAAGAAAACACAGTGCCCAGCCATGTTCTAAGCCCTCCCATCCTCCCTGGGCTTCTGGCAGCAGGAGTGAAAAGAGAGGAGCAGAGCACTGGGACCCGTTTGACAAAACCCGGCTTCCCACGGGAAAGTCTTTCTCCACGTGCAGACATGCTCCCAGGTGCCTGTGGCAAGGGGAAGGAAATGCCATACACTGACCTGGAAGAGACCACAGGGCCCAGGCACAGTCTGAACCATTCCCTCAACCCGGCGGTTTTGCTAGCAGGAGTTCAACCCCCACGAACACAGCCCGGAGACCCCTGGGGCAAAAACGGCTTCCGAAGAACAATAGGTGCTTGCTGTGGAACACCTATCCCAAGTAGGGGTAGCCAGCTCAACAAAATGCCACACACCCAGGTGTAAGAAACATTACCCAGGCATGGTCTAAGCCCCTCACCTCGTCCCTGTGCTTTGGGGAGCCGGAGGGACAGCCGAGGCACACGGCCCTGAGACCCCTTTGCAAAAAGCCAGCTTCCCACGGAGACAGTTTTCCTGAGGTGCAGACCCTATCCCAAGTGGTTGTGGCAAAGTAAAGCAAATGCCCTCCACTTCTCTGGAAGAAACCACAGTGCCCAGCCATGTTCTAAGCCCTCCCATCCTCCCTGGGCTTCTGGCAGCAGGAGTGAAAAGAGAGGAGCAGAGCACTGGGACCCGTTTGACAAAACCCGGCTTCCCACGGGAAAGTCTTTCTCCACGTGCAGACATGCTCCCAGGTGCCTGTGGCAAGGGGAAGGAAATGCCATACACTGACCTGGAAGAGACCACAGGGCCAGGCAGTCTGAACCCTTCCCTCAACCTGGCGGTTTTGCTAGCAGGAGTTCAACCCCAACGAACACAGCCCGGAGACCCTTGAGGCAAAAACGGCTTCTGACGAACAATAGGCGCTTGCTGTGGAACACTTATCCCAAGTGGGGGTAGCCAGCTCAACAAAATGCCAAACACCCAGGTGTAAGAAACAACATTGCCCAGCCATGGTCTAAGCCCCTCACCTCGTCCCTGTGCTTTGGGGAACCGAGGGACAGCCGAGGCCCACGGCCCTGAGACCCCTTTGCAAAAAGCCGCCTCCCACGGAGACAGTTTTCCTGAGGTGTAGAACCTCTCACAAGTGGTTGTGGCAAGGTAAAGCAAATGCCCTCCACTTCTCTGGAAGAAACCACAGTGCCCAGCCATGTTCTAAGCCCTCCCATCCGCCCTGGGCTTCTGGCAGCAGGAGTGAAAAGAGAGGAGCAGAGCACTGGGACCCGTTTGACAAAACCCGGCTTCCCAAGGGAAAGTCTTTCTCCACGGGCAGACATGCTCCCAGGTGCCTGTGGCAAGGGGAAGGAAATGCCATACACTGACCTGGAAGAGACCACAGGGCCCAGGCACAGTCTGAACCCTTCCCTCACCCCGGCGGTTTTGCTAGCAGGAGTTCAACCCCAACGAACACAGCCCGGAGACCCCTGAGGCAAAAACGGCTTCTGACGAACAATAGGTGCTTGTTGTGGAACACCTATCCCAAGTGGGGGTAGCCAGGTAAACAATGCCACACACCCAGGTGTAAGAAACAACATTGCCCAGCCATGGTCTAAGCCCCTCACCTCGTCCCTGTGCTTTGGGGAGCCGGAGGGACAGCCGAGGCCCACGGCCCTGAGACCCCTTTGCAAAAAGCCGGCTTCCCACGGAAACAGTTTTCCTGAGGTGCAGACCCTCTCACAAGGGGTTGTGGCAAGGTAAAGCAAATGCCCTCCACTTCTCTGGAAGAAACCACAGTGCCCAGCCATGTTCTAAGCCCTCCCATCCGCCCTGGGCTTCTGGCAGCAGGAGTGAAAAGAGAGGAGCAGAGCACTGGGACCCGTTTGACAGAAACCGGCTTCCCACGGGAAAGTCTTTCTCCACGGGCAGACATGCTCCCAGGTGCCTGTGGCAAGGGGAAGGAAATGCCATACACTGACCTGGAAGAGACCACAGGGCCCAGGCACAGTATGAACCCTTCCCTCAACCCGGCGGTTTTGCTAGCAGGAGTTCAACCCCAACGAACACAGCCCGGAGACCCCTGAGGCAAAAACGGCTTCTGACGAACAATAGGCGCTTGCTGTGGAACACCTATCCCAAGTGGGGGTAGCCAGCTCAACAAAATGCCACACACCCAGGTGTAAGAGACAACATTGCCCAGCCATGGTCTAAGCCCCTCACCTCGTCCCTGTGCTTTGGGGAGCCGGAGGGAAAGCCGAGTCCCACGGCCCTGAGACCCCTTTTCAAAAAGCCGGCTTCCCACGAAACAGTTTTCCTGAGGTGCAGACCCTCTCATAAGTGGTTGTGGCAAGGTAAAGCAAATGCCCTCCACTTCTCTGGAAGAAACCACAGTGCCCAGCCATGTTCTAAGCCCTCCCATCCTCCCTGGGCTTCTGGCAGCAGGAGTGAAAAGAGAGGAGCAGAGCACTGGGACCCGTTTGACAAAAACCGGCTTCCCACGGGAAAGTCTTTCTCCACGGGCAGACATGCTCCCAGGTGCCTGGGGCAAGGGGAAGGAAATGCCATACACTGACCTGGAAGAGACCACAGGGCCCAGGCACAGTCTGAACCCTTCGCTCAACCCGGCGGTTTTGCTAGCAGGAGTTCAACCCCAACGAACACAGCCCGGAGACCCCTGAGGCAAAAACGGCTTCTGACGAACAATAGGCGCTTGCTGTGGAACACCTATCCCAAGTGGGGGTAGCCAGCTCAACAAAATGCCACACACCCAGGTGTAAGAAACAACATTGCCCAGCCATGGTCTAAGCCCCTCACCTCGTCCCTGTGCTTTGGGGAGCCGGAGGGACAGCCGAGGCACACGGCCCTGAGACCCCTTTGCAAAAAGCCGGCTTCCCACGGAAACAGTTTTCCTGAGGTGCAGACCCTCTCACAAGGGGTTGTGGCAAGGTAAAGCAAATGCCCTCCACTTCTCTGGAAGAAACCACAGTGCCCAGCCATGTTCTAAGCCCTCCCATCCGCCCTGGGCTTCTGGCAGCAGGAGTGAAAAGAGAGGAGCAGAGCACTGGGACCCGTTTGACAAAAACCGGCTTCCCACGGGAAAGTCTTTCTCCACGGGCAGACATGCTCCCAGGTGCCTGTGGCAAGGGGAAGGAAATGCCATACACTGACCTGGAAGAGACCACAGGGCCCAGGCACAGTATGAACCCTTCCCTCAACCCGGCGGTTTTGCTAGCAGGAGTTCAACCCCAACGAACACAGCCCGGAGACCCCTGAGGCAAAAACGGCTTCTGACGAACAATAGGCGCTTGCTGTGGAACACCTATCCCAAGTGGGGGTAGCCAGCTCAACAAAATGCCACACACCCAGGTGTAAGAAACAACATTGCCCAGCCATGGTCTAAGCCCCTCACCTCGTCCCTGTGCTTTGGGGAGCCGGAGGGACAGCCGAGGCACACGGCCCTGAGACCCCTTTGCAAAAAGCCGGCTTCCCACGGAAACAGTTTTCCTGAGGTGCAGACCCTATCCCAAGTGGTTGTGGCAAGGTAAAGCAAATGCCCTCCACTTCTCTGGAAGAAACCACAGTGCCCAGCCATGTTCTAAGCCCTCCCATCCTCCCTGGGCTTCTGGCGGAAGGAGTGAAAAGAGAGGAGCAGAGCACTGGGACCCGTTTGACAGAAACCGGCTTCCCACGGGAAAGTCTTTCTCCACGGGCAGACATGCTCCCAGGTGCCTGTGGCAAGGGGAAGGAAATGCCATACACTGACCTGGAAGAGACCACAGGGCCCAGGCACAGTCTGAACCCTTCGCTCAACCCGGCGGTTTTGCTAGCAGGAGTTCAACCCCAACGAACACAGCCCGGAGACCCCTGAGGCAAAAACGGCTTCCGACGAACAATAGGCACTTGCTGTGGAACACCTATCCCAAGTGGGGGTAGCCAGCTCAACAAAATGCCACACACCCAGGTGTAAGAAACAACATTGCCCAGCCATGGTCTAAGCCCCTCACCTCGTCCCTGTGCTTTGGGGCGCCGGAGGGACAGCCGAGGCCGATGGCCCTGAGACCCCTTTGCAAAAAGCCGGCTTCCCATGGAAACAGTTTTCCTGAGGTGCAGCCCCTCTCACAAGTGGTTGTGGCAAGGTAAAGCAAATGCCCTCCACTTCTCTGGAAGAAACCACAGTGCCCAGCCATGTTCTAAGCCCTCCCATCCTCCCTGGGCTTCTGGCAGCAGGAGTGAAAAGAGAGGAGCAGAGCACTGGGACCCGTTTGACCAAAACCGTCTTCCCACGGGAAAGTCTTTCTCCACGTGCAGACATGCTCCCAGGTGCCTGTGGCAAGGGGAAGGAAATGCCATACACTGACCTGGAAGAGACCACAGGGCCCAGGCACAGTCTGAACCCTTCCCTCACCCCGGCGGTTTTGCTAGAAGGAGTTCAACCCCAAGGAACACAGCCCGGAGACCCCTGAGGCAAAAACGGCTTCTGACGAACAATAGGCGCTTGCTGTGGAACACCTATCCCAAGTGGGGGTAGCCAGGTCAACAAAATGCCACACACCCAGGTGTAAGAAACAACATTGCCCAGCCATGGTCTAAGCCCCTCACCTCGTCCCTGTGCTTTGGGGAGCCGGAGGGACAGCCGAGGCCGATGGCCCTGAGACCCCTTTGCAAAAAGCCAGCTTCCCATGGAAACAGTTTTCCTGAGGTGCAGACCCTCTCACAAGTGGTTGTGCCAAGGTAAAGCAAATGCCCTCCACTTCTCTGGAAGAAACCACAGTGCCCAGCCATGTTCTAAGCCCTCCCATCCTCCCTGGGCTTCTGGCAGCAGGAGTGAAAAGAGAGGAGCAGAGCACTGGGACCCGTTTGACAAAAACCGGCTTCCCACGGGAAAGTCTTTCTCCACGTGCAGACATGCTCCCAGGTGCCTGTGGCAAGGGGAAGGAAATGCCATACACTGACCTGGAAGAGACCACAGGGCCCAGGCACAGTCTGAACGCTTCACTCAACCCGGCGGTTTTGCTAGCAGGAGTTCAACCCCAACGAACACAGCCCGGAGACCCCTGAGGCAAAAACGGCTTCTGACGAACAATAGGTGCTTGCTGTGGAACACCTATCCCAAGTGGGGGTAGCCAGCTCAACAAAATGCCACACACCCAGGTGTAAGAAACAACATTGCCCAGCCATGGTCTAAGCCCCTCACCTCGTCCCTGTGCTTTGGGGAGCCAGAGGGAAAGCCGAGGCCCACGGCCCTGAGACCCCTTTTCAAAAAGCCGGCTTCCCACAGAAACAGTTTTCCTGAGGTGCAGACCCTCTCATAAATGGTTGTGGCAAGGTAAAGCAAATGCCCTCCACTTCTCTGGAAGAAACCACAGTGCCCAGCCATGTTCTAAGACCTCCCATCCTCCCTGGGCTTCTGGCAGCAGGAGTGAAAAGAGAGGAGCAGAGCACTGGGACCCGTTTGACAAAAACCGGCTTCCCACGGAAAAGTCTTTCTCCACGGGCAGACATGCTCCCAGGTGCCTGTGGCAAGGGGAAGGAAATGCCATACACTGACCTGGAAGAGACCACAGGGCCCAGGCACAGTCTGAACACTTCGCTCAACCCGGCGGTTTTGCTAGCAGGAGTTCAACCCCAACGAACACAGCCCGGAGACCCCTGAGGCAAAAACGGCTTCTGACGAACAATAGGCGCTTGCTGTGGAACACCTATCCCAAGTGGGGGTAGCCAGCTCAACAAAATGCCACACACCCAGGTGTAAGAAACAACATTGCCCAGCCATGGTCTAAGCCCCTCACCTCGTCCCTGTGCTTTGGGGAGCCGGAGGGACAGCCGAGGCACACGGCCCTGAGACCCCTTTGCAAAAAGCCGGCTTCCCACGGAAACAGTTTTCCTGAGGTGCAGACCCTATCCCAAGTGGTTGTGGCAAGGTAAAGCAAATGCCCTCCACTTCTCTGGAAGAAACCACAGTGCCCAGCCATGTTCTAAGCCCTCCCATCCTCCCTGGGCTTCTGGCGGAAGGAGTGAAAAGAGAGGAGCAGAGCACTGGGACCCGTTTGACAGAAACCGGCTTCCCACGGGAAAGTCTTTCTCCACGGGCAGACATGCTCCCAGGTGCCTGTGGCAAGGGGAAGGAAATGCCATACACTGACCTGAAAGAGACCACAGGGCCCAGGCACAGTCTGAAACCTTCCCTCACCCCGGCGGTTTTGCTAGCAGGAGTTCAACCCCAACGAACACAGCCCGGAGACCCCTGAGGCAAAAACGGCTTCCGACGAACAATAGGTGCTTGCTGTGGAACACCTATCCCAAGTGGGGGTAGCCAGCTCAACAAAATGCCACACACCCAGGTGTAAGAAACAACATTGCCCAGCAATGGTCTAAGCCCCTCACCTCGTCCCTGTGCTTTGGGGAGCCGGAGGGACACCCGAGGCCTACGGCCCTGATTCCCCTTTGCAAATAGCCGGCTTCCCATGGAAACAGTTTTCCTGAGGTGCAGACCCTCTCACAAGTGGTTGTGGCAAGGTAAAGCAAATGCCCTCCACTTCTCTGAAGAAACCACAGTGCCCAGCCATGTTCTAAGCCCTCCCATCCTCCCTGGGCTTCTGGCAGCAGGAGTGAAAAGAGAGGAGCAGAGCACTGGGACCCGTTTGACCAAAACCGGCTTCCCACGGGAAAGTCTTTCTCCACGTGCAGACATGCTCCCAGGTGCCTGTGGCAAGGGGAAGGAAATGCCATACACTGACCTGGAAGAGACCACAGGGCCCAGGCACAGTCTGAACCCTTCCCTCACCCTGGCGGTTTTGCTAGAAGGAGTTCAACCCCAACGAACACAGCCCGGAGACCCCTGAGGCAAAAACGGCTTCTGACGAACAATAGGCGCTTGCTGTGGAACACCTATCCCAAGTGGGGGTAGCCAGGTCAACAAAATGCCACACACCCAGGTGTAAGAAACAACATTGCCCAGCCATGGTCTAAGCCCCTCACCTCGTCCCTGTGCTTTGGGGAGCCGGAGGGACAGCCGAGGCCGATGGCCCTGAGACCCCTTTGCAAAAAGCCAGCTTCCCATGGAAACAGTTTTCCTGAGGTGCAGACCCTCTCACAAGTGGTTGTGCCAAGGTAAAGCAAATGCCCTCCACTTCTCTGGAAGAAACCACAGTGCCCAGCCATGTTCTAAGCCCTCCCATCCTCCCTGGGCTTCTGGCAGCAGGAGTGAAAAGAGAGGAGCAGAGCACTGGGACCCGTTTGACAAAAACCGGCTTCCCACGGGAAAGTCTTTCTCCACGTGCAGACATGCTCCCAGGTGCCTGTGGCAAGGGGAAGGAAAAGCCATACACTGACCTGGAAGAGACCACAGGGCCCAGGCACAGTCTGAACGCTTCACTCAACCCGGCGGTTTTGCTAGCAGGAGTTCAACCCCAACGAACACAGCCCGGAGACCCCTGAGGCAAAAACGGCTTCTGACGAACAATAGGCGCTTGCTGTGGAACACCTATCCCAAGTGGGGGTAGCCAGCTCAACAAAATGCCACACACCCAGGTGTAAGAAACAACATTGCCCAGCCATGGTCTAAGCCCCTCACCTCGTCCCTGTGCTTTGGGGAGCCAGAGGGAAAGCCGAGGCCCACGGCCCTGAGACCCCTTTTCAAAAAGCCGGCTTCCCACAGAAACAGTTCTCCTGAGGTGCAGACCCTCTCATAAGTGGTTGTGGCAAGGTAAAGCAAATGCCCTCCACTTCTCTGGAAGAAACCACAGTGCCCAGCCATGTTCTAAGCCCTCCCATCCTCCCTGGGCTTCTGGCAGCAGGAGTGAAAAGAGAGGAGCAGAGCACTGGGACCCGTTTGACAAAAACCGGCTTCCCACGGGAAAGTCTTTCTCCACGGGCAGACATGCTCCCAGGTGCCTGTGGCAAGGGGAAGGAAATGCCATACACTGACCTGGAAGAGACCACAGGGCCCAGGCACAGTCTGAACCCTTCGCTCAACCCGGCGGTTTTGCTAGCAGGAGTTCAACCCCAACGAACACAGCCCGGAGACCCCTGGGGCAAAAACGGCTTCTGACGAACAATAGGCGCTTGCTGTGGAACACCTATCCCAAGTGGGGGTAGCCAGCTCAACAAAATGCCACACACCCAGGTGTAAGAAACAACATTGCCCAGCCATGGTCTAAGCCCCTCACCTCGTCCCTGTGCTTTGGGGAGCCGGAGGGACAGCCGAGGCACACGGCCCTGAGACCCCTTTGCAAAAAGCCGGCTTCCCACGGAAACAGTTTTCCTGAGGTGCAGACCCTATCCCAAGTGGTTGTGGCAAGGTAAAGCAAATGCCCTCCACTTCTCTGGAAGAAACCACAGTGCCCAGCCATGTTCTAAGCCCTCCCATCCTCCCTGGGCTTCTGGCGGAAGGAGTGAAAAGAGAGGAGCAGAGCACTGGGACCCGTTTGACAGAAACCGGCTTCCCACGGGAAAGTCTTTCTCCACGTGCAGACATGCTCCCAGGTGCCTGTGGCAAGGGGAAGGAAATGCCATACACTGACCTGAAAGAGACCACAGGGCCCAGGCACAGTCTGAAACCATCCCTCACCCCGGCGGTTTTGCTAGCAGGAGTTCAACCCCAACGAACACAGCCCGGAGACCCCTGAGGCAAAAACGGCTTCCGACGAACAATAGGTGCTTGCTGTGGAACACCTATCCCAAGTGGGGGTAGCCAGCTCAACAAAATGCCACACACCCAGGTGTAAGAAACAACATTGCCCAGCAATGGTCTAAGCCCCTCACCTCGTCCCTGTGCTTTGGGGAGCCGGAGGGACACCCGAGGCCTATGGCCCTGATTCCCCTTTGCAAATAGCCGGCTTCCCATGGAAACAGTTTTCCTGAGGTGCAGACCCTCTCACAAGTGGTTGTGGCAAGGTAAAGCAAATGCCCTCCACTTCTCTGAAGAAACCACAGTGCCCAGCCATGTTCTAAGCCCTCCCATCCTCCCTGGGCTTCTGGCAGCAGGAGTGAAAAGAGAGGAGCAGAGCACTGGGACCCGTTTGACCAAAACCGTCTTCCCACGGGAAAGTCTTTCTCCACGTGCAGACATGCTCCCAGGTGCCTGTGGCAAGGGGAAGGAAATGCCATACACTGACCTGGAAGAGACCACAGGGCCCAGGCACAGTCTGAACCCTTCCCTCACCCCGGCGGTTTTGCTAGAAGGAGTTCAACCCCAAGGAACACAGCCCGGAGACCCCTGAGGCAAAAACGGCTTCTGACGAACAATAGGCGCTTGCTGTGGAACACCTATCCCAAGTGGGGGTAGCCAGGTCAACAAAATGCCACACACCCAGGTGTAAGAAACAACATTGCCCAGCCATGGTCTAAGCCCCTCACCTCGTCCCTGTGCTTTGGGGAGCCGGAGGGACAGCCGAGGCCGATGGCCCTGAGACCCCTTTGCAAAAAGCCAGCTTCCCATGGAAACAGTTTTCCTGAGGTGCAGACCCTCTCACAAGTGGTTGTGCCAAGGTAAAGCAAATGCCCTCCACTTCTCTGGAAGAAACCACAGTGCCCAGCCATGTTCTAAGCCCTCCCATCCTCCCTGGGCTTCTGGCAGCAGGAGTGAAAAGAGAGGAGCAGAGCACTGGGACCCGTTTGACAAAAACCGGCTTCCCACGGGAAAGTCTTTCTCCACGTGCAGACATGCTCCCAGGTGCCTGTGGCAAGGGGAAGGAAATGCCATACACTGACCTGGAAGAGACCACAGGGCCCAGGCACAGTCTGAACGCTTCACTCAACCCGGCGGTTTTGCTAGCAGGAGTTCAACCCCAACGAACACAGCCCGGAGACCCCTGAGGCAAAAACGGCTTCTGACGAACAATAGGCGCTTGCTGTGGAACACCTATCCCAAGTGGGGGTAGCCAGCTCAACAAAATGCCACACACCCAGGTGTAAGAAACAACATTGCCCAGCCATGGTCTAAGCCCCTCACCTCGTCCCTGTGCTTTGGGGAGCCAGAGGGAAAGCCGAGGCCCACGGCCCTGAGACCCCTTTTCAAAAAGCCGGCTTCCCACAGAAACAGTTTTCCTGAGGTGCAGACCCTCTCATAAGTGGTTGTGGCAAGGTAAAGCAAATGCCCTCCACTTCTCTAGAAGAAACCACAGTGCCCAGCCATGTTCTAAGACCTCCCATCCTCCCTGGGCTTCTGGCAGCAGGAGTGAAAAGAGAGGAGCAGAGCACTGGGACCCGTTTGACAAAAACCGGCTTCCCACGGGAAAGTCTTTCTCCACGGGCAGACATGCTCCCAGGTGCCTGTGGCAAGGGGAAGGAAATGCCATACACTGACCTGGAAGAGACCACAGGGCCCAGGCACAGTCTGAACCCTTCGCTCAACCCGGCGGTTTTGCTAGCAGGAGTTCAACCCCAACGAACACAGCCCGGAGACCCCTGAGGCAAAAACGGCTTCTGACGAACAATAGGCGCTTGCTGTGGAACACCTATCCCAAGTGGGGGTAGCCAGCTCAACAAAATGCCACACACCCAGGTGTAAGAAACAACATTGTCCAGCCATGGTCTAAGCCCCTCACCTCGTCCCTGTGCTTTGGGGAGCCGGAGGGACAGCCGAGGCACACGGCCCTGAGACCCCTTTGCAAAAAGCCGGCTTCCCACGGAAACAGTTTTCCTGAGGTGCAGACCCTATCCCAAGTGGTTGTGGCAAGGTAAAGCAAATGCCCTCCACTTCTCTGGAAGAAACCACAGTGCCCAGCCATGTTCTAAGCCCTCCCATCCTCCCTGGGCTTCTGGCGGAAGGAGTGAAAAGAGAGGAGCAGAGCACTGGGACCCGTTTGACAGAAACCGGCTTCCCACGGGAAAGTCTTTCTCCACGGGCAGACATGCTCCCAGGTGCCTGTGGCAAGGGGAAGGAAATGCCATACACTGACCTGAAAGAGACCACACGGCCCAGGCACAGTCTGAACCCTTCCCTCACCCCGGCGGTTTTGCTAGCAGGAGTTCAACCCCAACGAACACAGCCCGGAGACCCCTGAGGCAAAAACGGCTTCCGACGAACAATACGTGCTTGCTGTGGAACACCTATCCCAAGTGGGGGTAGCCAGCTCAACAAAATGCCACACACCCAGGTGTAAGAAACAACATTGCCCAGCAATGGTCTAAGCCCCTCACCTCGTCCCTGTGCTTTGGGGAGCCGGAGGGACACCCGAGGCCGATGGCCCTGAGACCCCTTTGCAAAAAGCCGGCTTCCCATGGAAACAGTTTTCCTGAGGTGCAGACCCTCTCACAAGTGGTTGTGGCAAGGTAAAGCAAATGCCCTCCACTTCTCTGGAAGAAACCACAGTGCCCAGCCAAGTTCTAAGCCGTCCCATCCTCCCTGGGCTTCTGGCAGCAGGAGTGAAAAGAGAGGAGCAGAGCACTGGGACCCGTTTGACAGAAACCGGCTTCCCACGGGAAAGTCTTTCTCCACGGGCAGACATGCTCCCAGGTGCCTGTGGCAAGGGGAAGGAAATGCCATACACTGACCTGGAAGAGACCACAGGGCCAGGCAGTCTGAACCCTTCCCTCAACCTGGCGGTTTTGCTAGCAGGAGTTCAACCCCAACGAACACAGCCCGGAGACCCTTGAGGCAAAAACGGCTTCTGACGAACAATAGGCGCTTGCTGTGGAACACTTATCCCAAGTGGGGGTAGCCAGCTCAACAAAATGCCACACACCCAGGTGTAAGAAACAACATTGCCCAGCCATGGTCTAAGCCCCTCACCTCGTCCCTGTGCTTTGGGGAACCGGAGGGACAGCCGAGGCCCACGGCCCTGAGACCCCTTTGCAAAAAGCCGGCTTCCCACGGAGACAGTTTTCCTGAGGTGTAGAACCTCTCACAAGTGGTTGTGGCAAGGTAAAGCAAATGCCCTCCACTTCTCTGGAAGAAACCACAGTGCCCAGCCATGTTCTAAGCCCTCCCATCCGCCCTGGGCTTCTGGCAGCAGGAGTGAAAAGAGAGGAGCAGAGCACTGGGACCCGTTTGACAAAACCCGGCTTCCCTCGGGAAAGTCTTTCTCCACGGGCAGACATGCTCCCAGGTGCCTGTGGCAAGGGGAAGGAAATGCCATACACTGACCTGGAAGAGACCACAGGGCCCAGGCACAGTCTGAACCCTTCCCTCACCCCGGCGGTTTTGCTAGCAGGAGTTCAACCCCAACGAACACAGCCCGGAGACCCCTGAGGCAAAAACGGCTTCTGACGAACAATAGGTGCTTGCTGTGGAACACCTATCCCAAGTGGGGGTAGCCAGGTAAACAATGCCACACACCCAGGTGTAAGAAACAACATTGCCCAGCCATGGTCTAAGCCCCTCACCTCGTCCCTGTGCTTTGGGGAGCCGGAGGGACAGCCGAGGCCCACGGCCCTGAGACCCCTTTGCAAAAAGCCGGCTTCCCACGGAAACAGTTTTCCTGAGGTGCAGACCCTCTCACAAGGGGTTGTGGCAAGGTAAAGCAAATGCCCTCCACTTCTCTGGAAGAAACCACAGTGCCCAGCCATGTTCTAAGCCCTCCCATCCTCCCTGGGCTTCTGGCAGCAGGAGTGAAAAGAGAGGAGCAGAGCACTGGGACCCGTTTGACAAAAACCGGCTTCCCACGGGAAAGTCTTTCTCCACGGGCAGACATGCTCCCAGGTGCCTGTGGCAAGGGGAAGGAAATGCCATACACTGACCTGGAAGAGACCACAGGGCCCAGGCACAGTCTGAACACTTCGCTCAACCCGGCGGTTTTGCTAGCAGGAGTTCAACCCCAACGAACACAGCCCGGAGACCCCTGAGGCAAAAACGGCTTCTGACGAACAATAGGCGCTTGCTGTGGAACACCTATCCCAAGTGGGGGTAGCCAGCTCAACAAAATGCCACACACCCAGGTGTAAGAAACAACATTGCCCAGCCATGGTCTAAGCCCCTCACCTCGTCCCTGTGCTTTGGGGAGCCGGAGGGACAGCCGAGGCACACGGCCCTGAGACCCCTTTGCAAAAAGCCGGCTTCCCACGGAAACAGTTTTCCTGAGGTGCAGACCCTATCCCAAGTGGTTGTGGCAAGGTAAAGCAAATGCCCTCCACTTCTCTGGAAGAAACCACAGTGCCCAGCCATGTTCTAAGCCCTCCCATCCTCCCTGGGCTTCTGGCGGAAGGAGTGAAAAGAGAGGAGCAGAGCACTGGGACCCGTTTGACAAAACCCGGCTTCCCACGGGAAAGTCTTTCTCCACGGGCAGACATGCTCCCAGGTGCCTGTGGCAAGGGGAAGGAAATGCCATACACTGACCTGGAAGAGACCACAGGGCCCAGGCACAGTCTGAACCCTTCGCTCAACCCGGCGGTTTTGCTAGCAGGAGTTCAACCCCAACGAACACAGCCCGGAGACCCCTGAGGCAAAAACGGCTTCTCACGAACAATAGGCACTTGCTGTGGAACACCTATCCCAAGTGGGGGTAGCCAGCTCAACAAAATGCCACACACCCAGGTGTAAGAAACAACATTGCCCAGTCATGGTCTAAGCCCCTCACCTCGTCCCTGTGCTTTGGGGCGCCGGAGGGACAGCCGAGGCCGATGGCCCTGAGACCCCTTTGCAAAAAGCCGGCTTCCCATGGAAACAGTTTTCCTGAGGTGCAGCCCCTCTCACAAGTGGTTGTGGCAAGGTAAAGCAAATGCCCTCCACTTCTCTGGAAGAAACCACAGTGCCCAGCCATGTTCTAAGCCCTCCCATCCTCCCTGGGCTTCTGGCAGCAGGAGTGAAAAGAGAGGAGCAGAGCACTGGGACCCGTTTGACAAAAACCGGCTTCCCACGGGAAAGTCTTTCTCCACGTGCAGACATGCTCCCAGGTGCCTGTGGCAAGGGGAAGGAAATGCCATACACTGACCTGGAAGAGACCACAGGGCCCAGGCACAGTATGAACCCTTCCCTCACCCCGGCGGTTTTGCTAGCAGGAGTTCAACCCCAACGAACACAGCCCGGAGACCCCTGAGGCAAAAACGGCTTCTGACGAAAAATAGGCGCTTGCTGTTGAACACTTATCCCAAGTGGGGGTAGCCAGCTCAACAAAATGCCACACACCCAGGTGTAAGAAACAACATTGCCCAGCCATGGTCTAAGCCCCTCACCTCGTCCCTGTGTATTGGGGAGCCGGAGGGACAGCCGAGGCCCACGGCCCTGAGACCCCTTTGCAAAAAGCCGGCTTCCCACGGAAACAGTTTTCCTGAGGTGCAGACCCTCTCCCAAGTGGTTGTGGCAAGGTAAAGCAAATGCCCTCCACTTCTCTGGAAGAAACCACAGTGCCCAGCCATGTTCTAAGCCCTCCCATCCTCCCTGGGCTTCTGGCAGCAGGAGTGAAAAGAGAGGAGCAGAGCACTGGGACCCGTTTGACAAAAACCGGCTTCCCACGGGAAAGTCATTCTCCACGGGCAGACATGCTCCCAGGTGCCTGTGGCAAGGGGAAGGAAATGCCATACACTGACCTGGAAGAGAACACAGGGCCCAGGCACAGTCTGAACCCTTCGCTCAACCCGGCGGTTTTGCTAGCAGGAGTTCAACCCCAACAAACACAGCCCGGAGACCCCTGAGGCAAAAACGGCTTCTGACGAACAATAGGCGCTTGCTGTGGAACACCTATCCCAAGTGGGGGTAGCCAGCTCAACAAAATGCCACACACCCAGGTGTAAGAAACAACATTGCCCAGCCATGGTCTAAGCCCCTCACCTCGTCCCTGTGCTTTGGGGAGCCGGAGGGACAGCCGAGGCACACGGCCCTGAGACCCCTTTGCAAAAAGCCGGCTTCCCACGGAAACAGTTTTCCTGAGGTGCAGACCCTATCCGAAGTGGTTGTGGCAAGGTAAAGCAAATGCCCTCCACTTCTCTGGAAGAAACCACAGTGCCCAGCCATGTTCTAAGCCCTCCCATCCTCCCTGGGCTTCTGTCGGAAGGAGAGAAAAGAGAGGAGCAGAGCACTGGGACCCGTTTGACAGAAACCGGCTTCCCACGGGAAAGTCTTTCTCCACGTGCAGACATGCTCCCAGGTGCCTGTGGCAAGGGGAAGGAAATGCCATACACTGACCTGAAAGAGACCACAGGGCCCAGGCACAGTCTGAAACCTTCCCTCACCCCGGCGGTTTTGCTAGCAGGAGTTCAACCCCAACGAACACAGCCCGGAGACCCCTGAGGCAAAAACGGCTTCCGACGAACAATAGGTGCTTGCTGTGGAACACCTATCCCAAGTGGGGGTAGCCAGCTCAACAAAATGCCACACACCCAGGTGTAAGAAACAACATTGCCCAGCAATGGTCTAAGCCCCTCACCTCGTCCCTGTGCTTTGGGGAGCCGGAGGGACACCCGAGGCCTATGGCCCTGATTCCCCTTTGCAAATAGCCGGCTTCCCATGGAAACAGTTTTCCTGAGGTGCAGACCCTCTCACAAGTGGTTGTGGCAAGGTAAAGCAAATGCCCTCCACTTCTCTGAAGAAACCACAGTGCCCAGCCATGTTCTAAGCCCTCCCATCCTCCCTGGGCTTCTGGCAGCAGGAGTGAAAAGAGAGGAGCAGAGCACTGGGACCCGTTTGACCAAAACCGTCTTCCCACGGGAAAGTCTTTCTCCACGTGCAGACATGCTCCCAGGTGCCTGTGGCAAGGGGAAGGAAATGCCATACACTGACCTGGAAGAGACCACAGGGCCCAGGCACAGTCTGAACCCTTCCCTCACCCCGGCGGTTTTGCTAGAAGGAGTTCAACCCCAAGGAACACAGCCCGGAGACCCCTGAGGCAAAAACGGCTTCTGACGAACAATAGGCGCTTGCTGTGGAACACCTATCCCATGTGGGGGTAGCCAGGTCAACAAAATGCCACACACCCAGGTGTAAGAAACAACATTGCCCAGCCATGGTCTAAGCCCCTCACCTCGTCCCTGTGCTTTGGGGAGCCGGAGGGACAGCCGAGGCCGATGGCCCTGAGACCCCTTTGCAAAAAGCCAGCTTCCCATGGAAACAGTTTTCCTGAGGTGCAGACCCTCTCACAAGTGGTTGTGCCAAGGTAAAGCAAATGCCCTCCACTTCTCTGGAAGAAACCACAGTGCCCAGCCATGTTCTAAGCCCTCCCATCCTCCCTGGGCTTCTGGCAGCAGGAGTGAAAAGAGAGGAGCAGAGCACTGGGACCCGTTTGACAAAAACCGGCTTCCCACGGGAAAGTCTTTCTCCACGGGCAGACATGCTCCCAGGTGCCTGTGGCAAGGGGAAGGAAATGCCATACACTGACCTGGAAGAGACCACAGGGCCCAGGCACAGTCTGAACGCTTCACTCAACCCGGCGGTTTTGCTAGCAGGAGTTCAACCCCAACGAACACAGCCCGGAGACCCCTGAGGCAAAAACGGCTTCTGACGAACAATAGGCGCTTGCTGTGGAACACCTATCCCAAGTGGGGGTAGCCAGCTCAACAAAATGCCACACACCCAGGTGTAAGAAACAACATTGCCCCGCCATGGTCTAAGCCCCTCACCTCGTCCCTGTGCTTTGGGGAGCCAGAGGGAAAGCCGAGGCCCACGGCCCTGAGACCCCTTTTCAAAAAGCCGGCTTCCCACAGAAACAGTTTTCCTGAGGTGCAGACCCTCTCATAAGTGGTTGTGGCAAGGTAAAGCAAATGCCCTCCACTTCTCTGGAAGAAACCACAGTGCCCAGCCATGTTCTAAGACCTCCCATCCTCCCTGGGCTTCTGGCAGCAGGAGTGAAAAGAGAGGAGCAGAGCACTGGGACCCGTTTGACAAAAACCGGCTTCCCACGGGAAAGTCTTTCTCCACGTGCAGACATGCTCCCAGGTGCCTGTGGCAAGGGGAAGGAAATGCCATACACTGACCTGGAAGAGACCACAGGGCCCAGGCACAGTCTGAACCCTTCGCTCAACCCGGCGGTTTTGCTAGCAGGAGTTCAACCCCAACGAACACAGCCCGGAGACCCCTGAGGCAAAAACGGCTTCTGACGAACAATAGGCGCTTGCTGTGGAACACCTATCCCAAGTGGGGGTAGCCAGCTCAACAAAATGCCACACACCCAGGTGTAAGAAACAACATTGCCCAGCCATGGTCTAAGCCCCTCACCTCGTCCCTGTGCTTTGGGGAGCCGGAGGGACAGCCGAGGCACACGGCCCTGAGACCCCTTTGCAAAAAGCCGGCTTCCCACGGAAACAGTTTTCCTGAGGTGCAGACCCTATCCCAAGTGGTTGTGGCAAGGTAAAGCAAATGCCCTCCACTTCTCTGGAAGAAACCACAGTGCCCAGCCATGTTCTAAGCCCTCCCATCCTCCCTGGGCTTCTGGCGGAAGGAGTGAAAAGAGAGGAGCAGAGCACTGGGACCCGTTTGACAGAAACCGGCTTCCCACGGGAAAGTCTTTCTCCACGGGCAGACATGCTCCCAGGTGCCTGTGGCAAGGGGAAGGAAATGCCATACACTGACCTGAAAGAGACCACACGGCCCAGGCACAGTCTGAACCCTTCCCTCACCCCGGCGGTTTTGCTAGCAGGAGTTCAACCCCAACGAACACAGCCCGGAGACCCCTGAGGCAAAAACGGCTTCCGACGAACAATAGGTGCTTGCTGTGGAACACCTATCCCAAGTGGGGGTAGCCAGCTCAACAAAATGCCACACACCCAGGTGTAAGAAACAACATTGCCCAGCAATGGTCTAAGCCCCTCACCTCGTCCCTGTGCTTTGGGGATCCGGAGGGACACCCGAGGCCGATGGCCCTGAGACCCTTTTGCAAAAAGCCGGCTTCCCATGGAAACAGTTTTCCTGAGGTGCAGACCCTCTCACAAGTGGTTGTGGCAAGGTAAAGCAAATGCCCTCCACTTCTCTGGAAGAAACCACAGTGCCCAGCCAAGTTCTAAGCCGTCCCATCCTCCCTGGGCTTCTGGCAGCAGGAGTGAAAAGAGAGGAGCAGAGCACTGGGACCCGTTTGACAGAAACCGGCTTCCCACGGGAAAGTCTTTCTCCACGGGCAGACATGCTCCCAGGTGCCTGTGGCAAGGGGAAGGAAATGCCATACACTGACCTGGAAGAGACCACAGGGCCAGGCAGTCTGAACCCTTCCCTCAACCTGGCGGTTTTGCTAGCAGGAGTTCAACCCCAACGAACACAGCCCGGAGACCCTTGAGGCAAAAACGGCTTCTGATGAACAATAGGCGCTTGCTGTGGAACACCTATCCCAAGTGGGGGTAGCCAGCTCAACAAAATGCCACACACCCAGGTGTAAGAAACAACATTGCCCAGCCATGGTCTAAGCCCCTCACCTCGTCCCTGTGCTTTGGGGAACCGGAGGGACAGCCGAGGCCCACGGCCCTGAGACCCCTTTGCAAAAAGCCGGCTTCCCACGGAGACAGTTTTCCTGAGGTGTAGAACCTCTCACAAGTGGTTGTGGCAAGGTAAAGCAAATGCCCTCCACTTCTCTGGAAGAAACCACAGTGCCCAGCCATGTTCTAAGCCCTCCCATCCGCCCTGGGCTTCTGGCAGCAGGAGTGAAAAGAGAGGAGCAGAGCACTGGGACCCGTTTGACAAAACCCGGCTTCCCTCGGGAAAGTCTTTCTCCACGGGCAGACATGCTCCCAGGTGCCTGTGGCAAGGGGAAGGAAATGCCATACACTGACCTGGAAGAGACCACAGGGCCCAGGCACAGTCTGAACCCTTCCCTCACCCCGGCGGTTTTGCTAGCAGGAGTTCAACCCCAACGAACACAGCCCGGAGACCCCTGAGGCAAAAACGGCTTCTGACGAACAATAGGTGCTTGTTGTGGAACACCTATCCCAAGTGGGGGTAGCCAGGTAAACAATGCCACACACCCAGGTGTAAGAAACAACATTGCCCAGCCATGGTCTAAGCCCCTCACCTCGTCCCTGTGCTTTGGGGAGCCGGAGGGACAGCCGAGGCCCACGGCCCTGAGACCCCTTTGCAAAAAGCCGGCTTCCCACGGAAACAGTTTTCCTGAGGTGCAGACCCTCTCACAAGGGGTTGTGGCAAGGTAAAGCAAATGCCCTCCACTTCTCTGGAAGAAACCACAGTGCCCAGCCATGTTCTAAGCCCTCCCATCCGCCCTGGGCTTCTGGCAGCAGGAGTGAAAAGAGAGGAGCAGAGCACTGGGACCCGTTTGACAGAAACCGGCTTCCCACGGGAAAGTCTTTCTCCACGGGCAGACATGCTCCCAGGTGCCTGTGGCAAGGGGAAGGAAATGCCATACACTGACCTGGAAGAGACCACAGGGCCCAGGCACAGTATGAACCCTTCCCTCAACCCGGCGGTTTTGCTAGCAGGAGTTCAACCCCAACGAACACAGCCCGGAGACCCCTGAGGCAAAAACGGCTTCTGACGAACAATAGGCGCTTGCTGTGGAACACCTATCCCAAGTGGGGGTAGCCAGCTCAACAAAATGCCACACACCCAGGTGTAAGAAACAACATTGCCCAGCCATGGTCTAAGCCCCTCACCTCGTCCCTGTGCTTTGGGGAGCCGGAGGGAAAGCCGAGGCCCACGGCCCTGAGACCCCTTTTCAAAAAGCCGGCTTCCCACGGAAACAGTTTTCCTGAGGTGCAGACCCTCTCATAAGTGGTTGTGGCAAGGTAAAGCAAATGCCCTCCACTTCTCTGGAAGAAACCACAGTGCCCAGCCATGTTCTAAGCCCTCCCATCCTCCCTGGGCTTCTGGCAGCAGGAGTGAAAAGAGAGGAGTAGAGCACTGGGACCCGTTTGACAAAAACCGACTTCCCACGGGAAAGTCTTTCTCCACGGGCAGACATGCTCCCAGGTGCCTGTGGCAAGGGGAAGGAAATGCCATACACTGACCTGGAAGAGACCACAGGGCCCAGGCACAGTCTGAACCCTTCGCTCAACCCGGCGGTTTTGCTAGCAGGAGTTCAACCCCAACGAACACAGCCCGGAGACCCCTGAGGCAAAAACGGCTTCTGACGAACAATAGGCGCTTGCTGTGGAACACCTATCCCAAGTGGGGGTAGCCAGCTCAACAAAATGCCACACACCCAGGTGTAAGAAACAACATTGCCCAGCCATGGTCTAAGCCCCTCACCTCGTCCCTGTGCTTTGGGGAGCCGGAGGGACAGCCGAGGCACACGGCCCTGAGACCCCTTTGCAAAAAGCCGGCTTCCCACGGAAACAGTTTTCCTGAGGTGCAGACCCTATCCCAAGTGGTTGTGGCAAGGTAAAGCAAATGCCCTCCACTTCTCTGGAAGAAACCACAGTGCCCAGCCATGTTCTAAGCCCTCCCATCCTCCCTGGGCTTCTGGCGGAAGGAGTGAAAAGAGAGGAGCAGAGCACTGGGACCCGTTTGACAGAAACCGGCTTCCCATGGGAAAGTCTTTCTCCACGGGCAGACATGCTCCCAGGTGCCTGTGGCAAGGGGAAGGAAATGCCATACACTGACCTGAAAGAGACCACACGGCCCAGGCACAGTCTGAACCCTTCCCTCACCCCGGCGGTTTTGCTAGCAGGAGTTCAACCCCAACGAACACAGCCCGGAGACCCCTGAGGCAAAAACGGCTTCCGACGAACAATAGGTGCTTGCTGTGGAACACCTATCCCAAGTGGGGGTAGCCAGCTCAACAAAATGCCACACACCCAGGTGTAAGAAACAACATTGCCCAGCAATGGTCTAAGCCCCTCACCTCGTCCCTGTGCTTTGGGGATCCGGAGGGACACCCGAGGCCGATGGCCCTGAGACCCTTTTGCAAAAAGCCGGCTTCCCATGGAAACAGTTTTCCTGAGGTGCAGACCCTCTCACAAGTGGTTGTGGCAAGGTAAAGCAAATGCCCTCCACTTCTCTGGAAGAAACCACAGTGCCCAGCCAAGTTCTAAGCCGTCCCATCCTCCCTGGGCTTCTGGCAGCAGGAGTGAAAAGAGAGGAGCAGAGCACTGGGACCCGTTTGACAGAAACCGGCTTCCCACGGGAAAGTCTTTCTCCACGGGCAGACATGCTCCCAGGTGCCTGTGGCAAGGGGAAGGAAATGCCATACACTGACCTGGAAGAGACCACAGGGCCAGGCAGTCTGAACCCTTCCCTCAACCTGGCGGTTTTGCTAGCAGGAGTTCAACCCCAACGAACACAGCCCGGAGACCCTTGAGGCAAAAACGGCTTCTGATGAACAATAGGCGCTTGCTGTGGAACACTTATCCCAAGTGGGGGTAGCCAGCTCAACAAAATGCCACACACCCAGGTGTAAGAAACAACATTGCCCAGCCATGGTCTAAGCCCCTCACCTCGTCCCTGTGCTTTGGGGAACCGGAGGGACAGCCGAGGCCCACGGCCCTGAGACCCCTTTGCAAAAAGCCGGCTTCCCACGGAGACAGTTTTCCTGAGGTGTAGAACCTCTCACAAGTGGTTGTGGCAAGGTAAAGCAAATGCCCTCCACTTCTCTGGAAGAAACCACAGTGCCCAGCCATGTTCTAAGCCCTCCCATCCGCCCTGGGCTTCTGGCAGCAGGAGTGAAAAGAGAGGAGCAGAGCACTGGGACCCGTTTGACAAAACCCGGCTTCCCTCGGGAAAGTCTTTCTCCACGGGCAGACATGCTCCCAGGTGCCTGTGGCAAGGGGAAGGAAATGCCATACACTGACCTGGAAGAGACCACAGGGCCCAGGCACAGTCTGAACCCTTCCCTCACCCCGGCGGTTTTGCTAGCAGGAGTTCAACCCCAACGAACACAGCCCGGAGACCCCTGAGGCAAAAACGGCTTCTGACGAACAATAGGTGCTTGTTGTGGAACACCTATCCCAAGTGGGGGTAGCCAGGTAAACAATGCCACACACCCAGGTGTAAGAAACAACATTGCCCAGCCATGGTCTAAGCCCCTCACCTCGTCCCTGTGCTTTAGGGAGCCGGAGGGACAGCCGAGGCCCACGGCCCTGAGACCCCTTTGCAAAAAGCCGGCTTCCCACGGAAACAGTTTTCCTGAGGTGCAGACCCTCTCACAAGGGGTTGTGGCAAGGTAAAGCAAATGCCCTCCACTTCTCTGGAAGAAACCACAGTGCCCAGCCATGTTCTAAGCCCTCCCATCCGCCCTGGGCTTCTGGCAGCAGGAGTGAAAAGAGAGGAGCAGAGCACTGGGACCCGTTTGACAGAAACCGGCTTCCCACGGGAAAGTCTTTCTCCACGGGCAGACATGCTCCCAGGTGCCTGTGGCAAGGGGAAGGAAATGCCATACACTGACCTGGAAGAGACCACAGGGCCCAGGCACAGTATGAACCCTTCCCTCAACCCGGCGGTTTTGCTAGCAGGAGTTCAACCCCAACGAACACAGCCCGGAGACCCCTGAGGCAAAAACGGCTTCTGACGAACAATAGGCGCTTGCTGTGGAACACCTATCCCAAGTGGGGGTAGCCAGCTCAACAAAATGCCACACACCCAGGTGTAAGAAACAACATTGCCCAGCCATGGTCTAAGCCCCTCACCTCGTCCCTGTGCTTTGGGGAGCCGGAGGGAAAGCCGAGGCCCACGGCCCTGAGACCCCTTTTCAAAAAGCCGGCTTCCCACGGAAACAGTTTTCCTGAGGTGCAGACCCTCTCATAAGTGGTTGTGGCAAGGTAAAGCAAATGCCCTCCACTTCTCTGGAAGAAACCACAGTGCCCAGCCATGTTCTAAGCCCTCCCATCCTCCCTGGGCTTCTGGCAGCAGGAGTGAAAAGAGAGGAGCAGAGCACTGGGACCCGTTTGACAAAAACCGGCTTCCCACGGGAAAGTCTTTCTCCACGGGCAGACATGCTCCCAGGTGCCTGTGGCAAGGGGAAGGAAATGCCATACACTGACCTGGAAGAGACCACAGGGCCCAGGCACAGTCTGAACCCTTCGCTCAACCCGGCGGTTTTGCTAGCAGGAGTTCAACCCCAACGAACACAGCCCGGAGACCCCTGAGGCAAAAACGGCTTCTGACGAACAATAGGCGCTTGCTGTGGAACACCTATCCCAAGTGGGGGTAGCCAGCTCAACAAAATGCCACACACCCAGGTGTAAGAAACAACATTGCCCAGCCATGGTCTAAGCCCCTCACCTCGTCCCTGTGCTTTGGGGAGCCGGAGGGACAGCCGAGGCACACGGCCCTGAGACCCCTTTGCAAAAAGCCGGCTTCCCACGGAAACAGTTTTCCTGAGGTGCAGACCCTATCCCAAGTGGTTGTGGCAAGGTAAAGCAAATGCCCTCCACTTCTCTGGAAGAAACCACAGTGCCCAGCCATGTTCTAAGCCCTCCCATCCTCCCTGGGCTTCTGGCGGAAGGAGTGAAAAGAGAGGAGCAGAGCACTGGGACCCGTTTGACAGAAACCGGCTTCCCACGGGAAAGTCTTTCTCCACGGGCAGACATGCTCCCAGGTGCCTGTGGCAAGGGGAAGGAAATGCCATACACTGACCTGGAAGAGACCACAGGGCCCAGGCACAGTCTGAACCCTTCGCTCAACCCGGCGGTTTTGCTAGCAGGAGTTCAACCCCAACGAACACAGCCCGGAGACCCCTGAGGCAAAAACGGCTTCTCACGAACAATAGGCACTTGCTGTGGAACACCTATCCCAAGTGGGGGTAGCCAGCTCAACAAAATGCCACACACCCAGGTGTAAGAAACAACATTGCCCAGCCATGGTCTAAGCCCCTCACCTCGTCCCTGTGCTTTGGGGCGCCGGAGGGACAGCCGAGGCCGATGGCCCTGAGACCCCTTTGCAAAAAGCCGGCTTCCCATGGAAACAGTTTTCCTGAGGTGCAGCCCCTCTCACAAGTGGTTGTGGCAAGGTAAAGCAAATGCCCTCCACTTCTCTGGAAGAAACCACAGTGCCCAGCCATGTTCTAAGCCCTCCCATCCTCCCTGGGCTTCTGGCAGCAGGAGTGAAAAGAGAGGAGCAGAGCACTGGGACCCGTTTGACAAAAACCGGCTTCCCACGGGAAAGTCTTTCTCCACGTGCAGACATGCTCCCAGGTGCCTGTGGCAAGGGGAAGGAAATGCCATACACTGACCTGGAAGAGACCACAGGGCCCAGGCACAGTATGAACCCTTCCCTCACCCCGGCGGTTTTGCTAGCAGGAGTTCAACCCCAACGAACACAGCCCGGAGACCCCTGAGGCAAAAACGGCTTCTGACGAAAAATAGGCGCTTGCTGTTGAACACTTATCCCAAATGGGGGTAGCCAGCTCAACAAAATGCCACACACCCAGGTGTAAGAAACAACATTGCCCAGCCATGGTCTAAGCCCCTCACCTCGTCCCTGTGTATTGGGGAGCCGGAGGGACAGCCGAGGCCCACGGCCCTGAGACCCCTTTGCAAAAAGCCGGCTTCCCACGGAAACAGTTTTCCTGAGGTGCAGACCCTCTCACAAGGGGTTGTGGCAAGGTAAAGCAAATACCCTCCACTTCTCTGGAAGAAACCACAGTGCCCAGCCATGTTCTAAGCCCTCCCATCCTCCCTGGGCTTCTGGCAGCAGGAGTGAAAAGAGAGGAGCAGAGCACTGGGACCCGTTTGACAAAAACCGGCTTCCCACGGGAAAGTCTTTCTCCACGGGCAGACATGCTCCCAGGTGCCTGTGGCAAGGGGAAGGAAATGCCATACACTGACCTGGAAGAGAACACAGGGCCCAGGCACAGTCTGAACCCTTCGCTCAACCCGGCGGTTTTGCTAGCAGGAGTTCAACCCCAACAAACACAGCCCGGAGACCCCTGAGGCAAAAACGGCTTCTGACGAACAATAGGCGCTTGCTGTGGAACACCTATCCCAAGTGGGGGTAGCCAGCTCAACAAAATGCCACACACCCAGGTGTAAGAAACAACATTGCCCAGCCATGGTCTAAGCCCCTCACCTCGTCCCTGTGCTTTGGGGAGCCGGAGGGACAGCCGAGGCGCACGGCCCTGAGACCCCTTTGCAAAAAGCCGGCTTCCCACGGAAACAGTTTTCCTGAGGTGCAGACCCTCTCACAAGTGGTTGTGGCAAGGTAAAGCAAATGCCCTCCACTTCTCTGGAAGAAACCACAGTGCCCAGCCATGTTCTAAGCCCTCCCATCCTCCCTGGGCTTCTGGCAGCAGGAGTGAAAAGAGAGGAGCAGAGAACTGGGACCCGTTTGACAGAAACCGGCTTCCCACGGGAAAGTCTTTCTCCACGGGCAGACATGCTCCCAGGTGCCTGTGGCAAGGGGAAGGAAATGCCATACACTGACCTGAAAGAGACCACAGGGCCCAGGCACAGTCTGAAACCTTCCCTCACCCCGGCGGTTTTGCTAGCAGGAGTTCAACCCCAACGAACACAGCCCGGAGACCCCTGAGGCAAAAACGGCTTCCGACGAACAATAGGTGCTTGCTGTGGAACACCTATCCCAAGTGGGGGTAGCCAGCTCAACAAAATGCCACACACCCAGGTGTAAGAAACAACATTGCCCAGCCATGGTCTAAGCCCCTCACCTCGTCCCTGTGCTTTGGGGAGCCGGAGGGACACCCGAGGCCTACGGCCCTGATTCCCCTTTGCAAATAGCCGGCTTCCCATGGAAACAGTTTTCCTGAGGTGCAGACCCTCTCACAAGTGGTTGTGGCAAGGTAAAGCAAATGCCCTCCACTTCTCTGAAGAAACCACAGTGCCCAGCCATGTTCTAAGCCCTCCCATCCTCCCTGGGCTTCTGGCAGCAGGAGTGAAAAGAGAGGAGCAGAGCACTGGGACCCGTTTGACCAAAACCGGCTTCCCACGGGAAAGTCTTTCTCCACGTGCAGACATGCTCCCAGGTGCCTGTGGCAAGGGGAAGGAAATGCCATACACTGACCTGGAAGAGACCACAGGGCCCAGGCACAGTCTGAACCCTTCCCTCACCCTGGCGGTTTTGCTAGAAGGAGTTCAACCCCAACGAACACAGCCCGGAGACCCCTGAGGCAAAAACGGCTTCTGACGAACAATAGGCGCTTGCTGTGGAACACCTATCCCAAGTGGGGGTAGCCAGGTCAACAAAATGCCACACACCCAGGTGTAAGAAACAACATTGCCCAGCCATGGTCTAAGCCCCTCACCTCGTCCCTGTGCTTTGGGGAGCCGGAGGGACAGCCGAGGCCGATGGCCCTGAGACCCCTTTGCAAAAAGCCAGCTTCCCATGGAAACAGTTTTCCTGAGGTGCAGACCCTCTCACAAGTGGTTGTGCCAAGGTAAAGCAAATGCCCTCCACTTCTCTGGAAGAAACCACAATGCCCAGCCATGTTCTAAGCCCTCCCATCCTCCCTGGGCTTCTGGCAGCAGGAGTGAAAAGAGAGGAGCAGAGCACTGGGACCCGTTTGACAAAAACCGGCTTCCCACGGGAAAGTCTTTCTCCACGTGCAGACATGCTCCCAGGTGCCTGTGGCAAGGGGAAGGAAATGCCATACACTGACCTGGAAGAGACCACAGGGCCCAGGCACAGTCTGAACGCTTCACTCAACCCGGCGGTTTTGCTAGCAGGAGTTCAACCCCAACGAACACAGCCCGGAGACCCCTGAGGCAAAAACGGCTTCTGACGAACAATAGGCGCTTGCTGTGGAACACCTATCCCAAGTGGGGGTAGCCAGCTCAACAAAATGCCACACACCCAGGTGTAAGAAACAACATTGCCCAGCCATGGTCTAAGCCCCTCACCTCGTCCCTGTGCTTTGGGGAGCCAGAGGGAAAGCCGAGGCCCACGGCCCTGAGACCCCTTTTCAAAAAGCCGGCTTCCCACAGAAACAGTTTTCCTGAGGTGCAGACCCTCTCATAAGTGGTTGTGGCAAGGTAAAGCAAATGCCCTCCACTTCTCTGGAAGAAACCACAGTGCCCAGCCATGTTCTAAGCCCTCCCATCCTCCCTGGGCTTCTGGCAGCAGGAGTGAAAAGAGAGGAGCAGAGCACTGGGACCCGTTTGACAAAAACCGGCTTCCCACGGGAAAGTCTTTCTCCACGGGCAGACATGCTCCCAGGTGCCTGTGGCAAGGGGAAGGAAATGCCATACACTGACCTGGAAGAGACCACAGGGCCCAGGCACAGTCTGAACCCTTCGCTCAACCCGGCGGTTTTGCTAGCAGGAGTTCAACCCCAACGAACACAGCCCGGAGACCCCTGAGGCAAAAACGGCTTCTGACGAACAATAGGCGCTTGCTGTGGAACACCTATCCCAAGTGGGGGTAGCCAGCTCAACAAAATGCCACACACCCAGGTGTAAGAAACAACATTGCCCAGCCATGGTCTAAGCCCCTCACCTCGTCCCTGTGCTTTGGGGAGCCGGAGGGACAGCCGAGGCACACGGCCCTGAGACCCCTTTGCAAAAAGCCGGCTTCCCACGGAAACAGTTTTCCTGAGGTGCAGACCCTATCCCAAGTGGTTGTGGCAAGGTAAAGCAAATGCCCTCCACTTCTCTGGAAGAAACCACAGTGCCCAGCCATGTCCTAAGCCCTCCCATCCTCCCTGGGCTTCTGGCGGAAGGAGTGAAAAGAGAGGAGCAGAGCACTGGGACCCGTTTGACAGAAACCGGCTTCCCACGGGAAAGTCTTTCTCCACGGGCAGACATGCTCCCAGGTGCCTGTGGCAAGGGGAAGGAAATGCCATACACTGACCTGAAAGAGACCACACGGCCCAGGCACAGTCTGAACCCTTCCCTCACCCGGCGGTTTTGCTAGCAGGAGTTCAACCCCAACGAACACAGCCCGGAGACCCCTTAGGCAAAAACGGCTTCCGACGAACAATAGGTGCTTGCTGTGGAACACCTATCCCAAGTGGGGGTAGCCAGGTCAACAAAATGCCACACACCCAGGTGTAAGAAACAACATTGCCCAGCAATGGTCTAAGACCCTCACCTCGTCCCTGTGCTTTGGGGAGCCGGAGGGACACCCGAGGCCGATGGCCCTGAGACCCCTTTGCAAAAAGCCGGCTTCCCATGGAAACAGTTTTCCTGAGGTCCAGACCCTCTCACAAGTGGTTGTGGCAAGGTAAAGCAAATGCCCTCCACTTCTCTGGAAGAAACCACAGTGCCCAGCCATGTTCTAAGCCGTCCCATCCTCCCTGGGCTTCTGGCAGCAGGAGTGAAAAGAGAGGAGCAGAGCACTGGGACCCGTTTGACAGAAACCGGCTTCCCACGGGAAAGTCTTTCTCCACGGGCAGACATGCTCCCAGGTGCCTGTGGCAAGGGGAAGGAAATGCCATACACTGACCTGGAAGAGACCACAGGGCCAGGCAGTCTGAACCCTTCCCTCAACCTGGCGGTTTTGCTAGCAGGAGTTCAACCCCAACGAACACAGCCCGGAGACCCCTGAGGCAAAAACGGCTTCTGACGAACAATAGGCGCTTGCTGTGGAACACTTATCCCAAGTGGGGGTAGCCAGCTCAACAAAATGCCACACACCCAGGTGTAAGAAACAACATTGCCCAGCCATGGTCTAAGCCCCTCACCTCGTCCCTGTGCTTTGGGGAACCGGAGGGACAGCCGAGGCCCACGGCCCTGAGACCCCTTTGCAAAAAGCCGGCTTCCCACGGAGACAGTTTTCCTGAGGTGTAGAACCTCTCACAAGTGGTTGTGGCAAGGTAAAGCAAATGCCCTCCACTTCTCTGGAAGAAACCACAGTGCCCTGCCATGTTCTAAGCCCTCCCATCCGCCCTGGGCTTCTGGCAGCAGGAGTGAAAAGAGAGGAGCAGAGCACTGGGACCCGTTTGACAAAACCCGGCTTCCCTCGGGAAAGTCTTTCTCCACGGGCAGACATGCTCCCAGGTGCCTGTGGCAAGGGGAAGGAAATGCCATACACTGACCTGGAAGAGACCACAGGGCCCAGGCACAGTCTGAACCCTTCCCTCACCCCGGCGGTTGTGCTAGCAGGAGTTCAACCCCAACGAACACAGCCCGGAGACCCCTGAGGCAAAAACGGCTTCTGACGAACAATAGGTGCTTGTTGTGGAACACCTATCCCAAGTGGGGGTAGCCAGGTAAACAATGCCACACACCCAGGTGTAAGAAACAACATTGCCCAGCCATGGTCTAAGCCCCTCACCTCGTCCCTGTGTATTGGGGAGCCGGAGGGACAGCCGAGGCCCACGGCCCTGAGACCCCTTTGCAAAAAGCCGGCTTCCCACGGAAACAGTTTTCCTGAGGTGCAGACCCTCTCACAAGGGGTTGTGGCAAGGTAAAGCAAATGCCCTCCACTTCTCTGGAAGAAACCACAGTGCCCAGCCATGTTCTAAGCCCTCCCATCCGCCCTGGGCTTCTGGCAGCAGGAGTGAAAAGAGAGGAGCAGAGCACTGGGACCCGTTTGACAGAAACCGGCTTCCCACGGGAAAGTCTTTCTCCACGGGCAGACATGCTCCCAGGTGCCTGTGGCAAGGGGAAGGAAATGCCATACACTGACCTGGAAGAGACCACAGGGCCCAGGCACAGTATGAACCCTTCCCTCACCCCGGCGGTTTTGCTAGCAGGAGTTCAACCCCAACGAACACAGCCCGGAGACCCCTGAGGCAAAAACGGCTTCTGACGAAAAATAGGCGCTTGCTGTTGAACACTTATCCCAAGTGGGGGTAGCCAGCTCAACAAAATGCCACACACCCAGGTATAAGAAACAACATTGCCCAGCCATGGTCTAAGCCCCTCACCTCGTCCCTGTGTATTGGGGAGCCGGAGGGACAGCCGAGGCCCACGGCCCTGAGACCCCTTTGCAAAAAGCCGGCTTCCCACGGAAACAGTTTTCCTGAGGTGCAGACCCTCTCACAAGGGGTTGTGGCAAGGTAAAGCAAATACCCTCCACTTCTCTGGAAGAAACCACAGTACCCAGCCATGTTCTAAGCCCTCCCATCCTCCCTGGGCTTCTGGCAGCAGGAGTGAAAAGAGAGGAGCAGAGCACTGGGACCCGTTTGACAAAAACCGGCTTCCCACGGGAAAGTCTTTCTCCACGGGCAGACATGCTCCCAGGTGCCTGTGGCAAGGGGAAGGAAATGCCATACACTGACCTGGAAGAGAACACAGGGCCCAGGCACAGTCTGAACCCTTCGCTCACCCCGGCGGTTTTGCTAGCAGGAGTTCAACCCCAACAAACACAGCCCGGAGACCCCTGAGGCAAAAACGGCTTCTGACGAACAATAGGCGCTTGCTGTGGAACACCTATCCCAAGTGGGGGTAGCCAGCTCAACAAAATGCCACACACCCAGGTGTAAGAAACAACATTGCCCAGCCATGGTCTAAGCCCCTCACCTCGTCCCTGTGCTTTGGGGAGCCGGAGGGACAGCCGAGGCCTATGGCCCTGATTCCCCTTTGCAAATAGCCGGCTTCCCATGGAAACAGTTTTCCTGAGGTGCAGACCCTCTCACAAGTGGTTGTGGCAAGGTAAAGCAAATGCCCTCCACTTCTCTGAAGAAACCACAGTGCCCAGCCATGTTCTAAGCCCTCCCATCCTCCCTGGGCTTCTGGCAGCAGGAGTGAAAAGAGAGGAGCAGAGCACTGGGACCCGTTTGACCAAAACCGTCTTCCCACGGGAAAGTCTTTCTCCACGTGCAGACATGCTCCCAGGTGCCTGTGGCAAGGGGAAGGAAATGCCATACACTGACCTGGAAGAGACCACAGGGCCCAGGCACAGTCTGAACCCTTCCCTCACCCCGGCGGTTTTGCTAGAAGGAGTTCAACCCCAACGAACACAGCCCGGAGACCCCTGAGGCAAAAACGGCTTCTGACGAACAATAGGCGCTTGCTGTGGAACACCTATCCCAAGTGGGGGTAGCCAGGTCAACAAAATGCCACACACCCAGGTGTAAGAAACAACATTGCCCAGCCATGGTCTAAGCCCCTCACCTCGTCCCTGTGCTTTGGGGAGCCGGAGGGACAGCCGAGGCCGATGGCCCTGAGACCCCTTTGCAAAAAGCCAGCTTCCCATGGAAACAGTTTTCCTGAGGTGCAGACCCTCTCACAAGTGGTTGTGCCAAGGTAAAGCAAATGCCCTCCACTTCTCTGGAAGAAACCACAGTGCCCAGCCATGTTCTAAGCTCTCCCATCCTCCCTGGGCTTCTGGCAGCAGGAGTGAAAAGAGAGGAGCAGAGCACTGGGACCCGTTTGACAAAAACCGGCTTCCCACGGGAAAGTCTTTCTCCACGTGCAGACATGCTCCCAGGTGCCTGGGGCAAGGGGAAGGAAATGCCATACACTGACCTGGAAGAGACCACAGGGCCCAGGCACAGTCTGAACGCTTCACTCAACCCGGCGGTTTTGCTAGCAGGAGTTCAACCCCAACGAACACAGCCCGGAGACCCCTGAGGCAAAAACGGCTTCTGACGAACAATAGGCGCTTGCTGTGGAACACCTATCCCAAGTGGGGGTAGCCAGCTCAACAAAATGCCACACACCCAGGTGTAAGAAACAACATTGCCCAGCCATGGTCTAAGCCCCTCACCTCGTCCCTGTGCTTTGGGGAGCCAGAGGGAAAGCCGAGGCCCACGGCCCTGAGACCCCTTTTCAAAAAGCCGGCTTCCCACAGAAACAGTTTTCCTGAGGTGCAGACCCTCTCATAAGTGGTTGTGGCAAGGTAAAGCAAATGCCCTCCACTTCTCTGGAAGAAACCACAGTGCCCAGCCATGTTCTAAGCCCTCCCATCCTCCCTGGGCTTCTGGCAGCAGGAGTGAAAAGAGAGGAGCAGAGCACTGGGACCCGTTTGACAAAAACCGGCTTCCCACGGGAAAGTCTTTCTCCACGGGCAGACATGCTCCCAGGTGCCTGTGGCAAGGGGAAGGAAATGCCATACACTGACCTGGAAGAGACCACAGGGCCCAGGCACAGTCTGAACACTTCGCTCAACCCGGCGGTTTTGCTAGCAGGAGTTCAACCCCAACGAACACAGCCCGGAGACCCCTGAGGCAAAAACGGCTTCTGACGAACAATAGGCGCTTGCTGTGGAACACCTATCCCAAGTGGGGGTAGCCAGCTCAACAAAATGCCACACAGCCAGGTGTAAGAAACAACATTGCCCAGCCATGGTCTAAGCCCCTCACCTCGTCCCTGTGCTTTGGGGAGCCGGAGGGACAGCCGAGGCACACGGCCCTGAGACCCCTTTGCAAAAAGCCGGCTTCCCACGGAAACAGTTTTCCTGAGGTGCAGACCCTATCCCAAGTGGTTGTGGCAAGGTAAAGCAAATGCCCTCCACTTCTCTGGAAGAAACCACAGTGCCCAGCCATGTTCTAAGCCCTCCCATCCTCCCTGGGCTTCTGGCGGAAGGAGTGAAAAGAGAGGAGCAGAGCACTGGGACCCGTTTGACAGAAACCGGCTTCCCACGGGAAAGTCTTTCTCCACGGGCAGACATGCTCCCAGGTGCCTGTGGCAAGGGGAAGGAAATGCCATACACTGACCTGAAAGATACCACAGGGCCGAGGCACAGTCTGAACCCTTCCCTCACCCCGGCGGTTTTGCTAGCAGGAGTTCAACCCCAACGAACACAGCCCGGAGACCCCTGAGGCAAAAACGGCTTCCGACGAACAATAGGTGCTTGCTGTGGAACACCTATCCCAAGTGGGGGTAGCCAGGTCAACAAAATGCCACACACCCAGGTGTAAGAAACAACATTGCCCAGCAATGGTCTAAGCCCCTCACCTCGTCCCTGTGCTTTGGGGAGCCGGAGGGACACCCGAGGCCGATGGCCCTGAGACCCCTTTGCAAAAAGCCGGCTTCCCATGGAAAGAGTTTTCCTGAGGTGCAGACCCTCTCACAAGTGGTTGTGGCAAGGTAAAGCAAATGCCCTCCACTTCTCTGGAAGAAACCACAGTGCCCAGCCATGTTCTAAGCCGTCCCATCCTCCCTGGGCTTCTGGCAGCAGGAGTGAAAAGAGAGGAGCAGAGCACTGGGACCCGTTTGACAGAAACCGGCTTCCCACGGGAAAGTCTTTCTCCACGGGCAGACATGCTCCCAGGTGCCTGTGGCAAGGGGAAGGAAATGCCATACACTGACCTGGAAGAGACCACAGGGCCAGGCAGTCTGAACCCTTCCCTCAACCCGGCGGTTTTGCTAGCAGGAGTTCAACCCCAACGAACACAGCCCGGAGACCCCTGAGGCAAAAACGGCTTCTGACGAACAATAGGCGCTTGCTGTGGAACACTTATCCCAAGTGGGGGTAGCCAGCTCAACAAAATGCCACACACCCAGGTGTAAGAAACAACATTGCCCAGCCATGGTCTAAGCCCCTCACCTCGTCCCTGTGTATTGGGGAGCCGGAGGGACAGCCGAGGCCCACGGCCCTGAGACCCCTTTGCAAAAAGCCGGCTTCCCACGGAAACAGTTTTCCTGAGGTGCAGCCCCTCTCACAAGTGGTTGTGGCAAGGTAAAGCAAATGCCCTCCACTTCTCTGGAAGAAACCACAGTGCCCAGCCATGTTCTAAGCCCTCCCATCCTCCCTGGGCTTCTGGCAGCAGGAGTGAAAAGAGAGGAGCAGAGCACTGGGACCCGTTTGACAAAAACCGGCTTCCCACGGGAAAGTCTTTCTCCACGTGCAGACATGCTCCCAGGTGCCTGTGGCAAGGGGAAGGAAATGCCATACACTGACCTGGAAGAGACCACAGGGCCCAGGCACAGTATGAACCCTTCCCTCACCCCGGCGGTTTTGCTAGCAGGAGTTCAACCCCAACGAACACAGCCCGGAGACCCCTGAGACAAAAACGGCTTCTGACGAAAAATAGGCGCTTGCTGTTGAACACTTATCCCAAGTGGGGGTAGCCAGCTCGAAAAAATGCCACACACCCAGGTGTAAGAAACAACATTGCCCAGCCATGGTCTAAGCCCCTCACCTCGTCCCTGTGTATTGGGGAGCCGGAGGGACAGCCGAGGCCCACGGCCCTGAGACCCCTTTGCAAAAAGCCGGCTTCCCACGGAAACAGTTTTCCTGAGGTGCAGACCCTCTCACAAGGGGTTGTGGCAAGGTAAAGCAAATGCCCTCCACTTCTCTGGAAGAAACCACAGTGCCCAGCCAAGTTCTAAGCCGTCCCATCCTCCCTGGGCTTCTGGTAGCAGGAGTGAAAAGAGAGGAGCAGAGCACTGGGACCCGTTTGACAGAAACCGGCTTCCCACGGGAAAGTCTTTCTCCACGGGCAGACATGCTCCCAGGTGCCTGTGGCAAGGGGAAGGAAATGCCATACACTGACCTGGAAGAGACCACAGGGCCAGGCAGTCTGAACCCTTCCCTCAACCTGGCGGTTTTGCTAGCAGGAGTTCAACCCCAACGAACACAGCCCGGAGACCCTTGAGGCAAAAACGGCTTCTGACGAACAATAGGCGCTTGCTGTGGAACACTTATCCCAAGTGGGGGTAGCCAGCTCAACAAAATGCCACACACCCAGGTGTAAGAAACAACATTGCCCAGCCATGGTCTAAGCCCCTCACCTCGTCCCTGTGCTTTGGGGAACCGGAGGGACAGCCGAGGCCCACGGCCCTGAGACCCCTTTGCAAAAAGCCGGCTTCCCACGGAGACAGTTTTCCTGAGGTGTAGAACCTCTCACAAGTGGTTGTGGCAAGGTAAAGCAAATGCCCTCCACTTCTCTGGAAGAAACCACAGTGCCCAGCCATGTTCTAAGCCCTCCCATCCGCCCTGGGCTTCTGGCAGCAGGAGTGAAAAGAGAGGAGCAGAGCACTGGGACCCGTTTGACAAAACCCGGCTTCCCTCGGGAAAGTCTTTCTCCACGGGCAGACATGCTCCCAGGTGCCTGTGGCAAGGGGAAGGAAATGCCATACACTGACCTGGAAGAGACCACAGGGCCCAGGCACAGTCTGAACCCTTCCCTCACCCCGGCGGTTTTGCTAGCAGGAGTTCAACCCCAACGAACACAGCCCGGAGACCCCTGAGGCAAAAACGGCTTCTGACGAACAATAGGTGCTTGTTGTGGAACACCTATCCCAAGTGGGGGTAGCCAGGTAAACAATGCCACACACCCAGGTGTAAGAAACAACATTGCCCAGCCATGGTCTAAGCCCCTCACCTCGTCCCTGTGCTTTGGGGAGCCGGAGGGACAGCCGAGGCCCACGGCCCTGAGACCCCTTTGCAAAAAGCCGGCTTCCCACGGAAACAGTTTTCCTGAGGTGCAGACCCTCTCACAAGGGGTTGTGGCAAGGTAAAGCAAATGCCCTCCACTTCTCTGGAAGAAACCACAGTGCCCAGCCATGTTCTAAGCCCTCCCATCCGCCCTGGGCTTCTGGCAGCAGGAGTGAAAAGAGAGGAGCAGAGCACTGGGACCCGTTTGACAGAAACCGGCTTCCCACGGGAAAGTCTTTCTCCACGGGCAGACATGCTCCCAGGTGCCTGTGGCAAGGGGAAGGAAATGCCATACACTGACCTGGAAGAGACCACAGGGCCCAGGCACAGTCTGAACCCTTCCCTCAACCCGGCGGTTTTGCTAGCAGGAGTTCAACCCCAACGAACACAGCCCGGAGACCCCTGAGGCAAAAACGGCTTCTGACGAACAATAGGCGCTTGCTGTGGAACACCTATCCCAAGTGGGGGTAGCCAGCTCAACAAAATGCCACACACCCAGGTGTAAGAAACAACATTGCCCAGCCATGGTCTAAGCCCCTCACCTCGTCCCTGTGCTTTGGGGAGCCGGAGGGAAAGCCGAGGCCCACGGCCCTGAGACCCCTTTTCAAAAAGCCGGCTTCCCACGGAAACAGTTTTCCTGAGGTTCAGACCCTCTCATAAGTGGTTGTGGCAAGGTAAAGCAAATGCCCTCCACTTCTCTGGAAGAAACCACAGTGCCCAGCCATGTTCTAAGCCCTCCCATCCTCCCTGGGCTTCTGGCAGCAGGAGTGAAAAGAGAGGAGCAGAGCACTGGGACCCGTTTGACAGAAACCGGCTTCCCACGGGAAAGTCTTTCTCCACGGGCAGACATGCTCCCAGGTGCCTGTGGCAAGGGGAAGGAAATGCCATACACTGACCTGAAAGAGACCACAGGGCCCAGGCACAGTCTGAAACCTTCCCTCACCCCGGCGGTTTTGCTAGCAGGAGTTCAACCCCAACGAACACAGCCCGGAGACCCCTGAGGCAAAAACGGCTTCCGACGAACAATAGGTGCTTGCTGTGGAACACCTATCCCAAGTGGGGGTAGCCAGCTCAACAAAATGCCACACACCCAGGTGTAAGAAACAACATTGCCCAGCAATGGTCTAAGCCCCTCACCTCGTCCCTGTGCTTTGGGGAGCCGGAGGGACACCCGAGGCCGATGGCCCTGAGACCCCTTTGCAAAAAGCCGGCTTCCCATGGAAACAGTTTTCCTGAGGTGCAGACCCTCTCACAAGTGGTTGTGGCAAGGTAAAGCAAATGCCCTCCACTTCTCTGAAGAAACCACAGTGCCCAGCCATGTTCTAAGCCCTCCCATCCTCCCTGGGCTTCTGGCAGCAGGAGTGAAAAGAGAGGAGCAGAGCACTGGGACCCGTTTGACCAAAACCGGCTTCCCACGGGAAAGTCTTTCTCCACGTGCAGACATGCTCCCAGGTGCCTGTGGCAAGGGGAAGGAAATGCCATACACTGACCTGGAAGAGACCACAGGGCCCAGGCACAGTCTGAACCCTTCCCTCACCCTGGCGGTTTTGCTAGAAGGAGTTCAACCCCAACGAACACAGCCCGGAGACCCCTGAGGCAAAAACGGCTTCTGACGAACAATAGGCGCTTGCTGTGGAACACCTATCCCAAGTGGGGGTAGCCAGGTCAACAAAATGCCACACACCCAGGTGTAAGAAACAACATTGCCCAGCCATGGTCTAAGCCCCTCACCTCGTCCCTGTGCTTTGGGGAGCCGGAGGGACAGCCGAGGCCGATGGCCCTGAGACCCCTTTGCAAAAAGCCAGCTTCCCATGGAAACAGTTTTCCTGAGGTGCAGACCCTCTCACAAGTGGTTGTGCCAAGGTAAAGCAAATGCCCTCCACTTCTCTGGAAGAAACCACAGTGCCCAGCCATGTTCTAAGCCCTCCCATCCTCCCTGGGCTTCTGGCAGCAGGAGTGAAAAGAGAGGAGCAGAGCACTGGGACCCGTTTGACAAAAACCGGCTTCCCACGGGAAAGTCTTTCGCCACGTGCAGACATGCTCCCAGGTGCCTGTGGCAAGGGGAAGGAAATGCCATACACTGACCTGGAAGAGACCACAGGGCCCAGGCACAGTCTGAACGCTTCACTCAACCCGGCGGTTTTGCTAGCAGGAGTTCAACCCCAACGAACACAGCCCGGAGACCCCTGAGGCAAAAACGGCTTCTGACGAACAATAGGCGCTTGCTGTGGAACACCTATCCCAAGTGGGGGTAGCCAGCTCAACAAAATGCCACACACCCAGGTGTAAGAAACAACATTGCCCAGCCATGGTCTAAGCCCCTCACCTCGTCCCTGTGCTTTGGGGAGCCGGAGGGACAGCCGAGGCACACGGCCCTGAGACCCCTTTGCAAAAAGCCGGCTTCCCACGGAAACAGTTTTCCTGAGGTGCAGACCCTATCCCAAGTGGTTGTGGCAAGGTAAAGCAAATGCCCTCCACTTCTCTGGAAGAAACCACAGTGCCCAGCCATGTTCTAAGCCCTCCCATCCTCCCTGGGCTTCTGGCGGAAGGAGTGAAAAGAGAGGAGCAGAGCACTGGGACCCGTTTGACAGAAACCGGCTTCCCACGGGAAAGTCTTTCTCCACGGGCAGACATGCTCCCAGGTGCCTGTGGCAAGGGGAAGGAAATGCCATACACTGACCTGAAAGAGACCACACGGCCCAGGCACAGTCTGAACCCTTCCCTCACCCCGGCGGTTTTGCTAGCAGGAGTTCAACCCCAACGAACACAGCCCGGAGACCCCTGAGGCAAAAACGGCTTCCGACGAACAATAGGTGCTTGCTGTGGAACACCTATCCCAAGTGGGGGTAGCCAGCTCAACAAAATGCCACACACCCAGGTGTAAGAAACAACATTGCCCAGCAATGGTCTAAGCCCCTCACCTCGTCCCTGTGCTTTGGGGAGCCGGAGGGACACCCGAGGCCGATGGCCCTGAGACCCCTTTGCAAAAAGCCGGCTTCCCATGGAAACAGTTTTCCTGAGGTGCAGACCCTCTCACAAGTGGTTGTGGCAAGGTAAAGCAAATGCCCTCCACTTCTCTGGAAGAAACCACAGTGCCCAGCCATGTTCTAAGCCGTCCCATCCTCCATGGGCTTCTGGCAGCAGGAGTGAAAAGAGAGGAGCAGAGCACTGGGACCCGTTTGACAGAAACCGGCTTCCCACGGGAAAGTCTTTCTCCACGGGCAGACATGCTCCCAGGTGCCTGTGACAAGGGGAAGGAAATGCCATACACTGACCTGGAAGAGACCACAGGGCCAGGCAGTCTGAACCCTTCCCTCAACCTGGCGGTTTTGCTAGCAGGAGTTCAACCCCAACGAACACAGCCCGGAGACCCCTGAGGCAAAAACGGCTTCTGACGAACAATAGGCGCTTGCTGTGGAACACTTATCCCAAGTGGGGGTAGCCAGCTCAACAAAATGCCACACACCCAGGTGTAAGAAACAACATTGCCCAGCCATGGTCTAAGCCCCTCACCTCGTCCCTGTGCTTTGGGGAACCGGAGGGACAGCCGAGGCCCACGGCCCTGAGACCCCTTTGCAAAAAGCCGGCTTCCCACGGAGACAGTTTTCCTGAGGTGTAGAACCTCTCACAAGTGGTTGTGGCAAGGTAAAGCAAATGCCCTCCACTTCTCTGGAAGAAACCACAGTGCCCTGCCATGTTCTAAGCTGTCCCATCCGCCCTGGGCTTCTGGCAGCAGGAGTGAAAAGAGAGGAGCAGAGCACTGGGACCCGTTTGACAAAACCCGGCTTCCCTCGGGAAAGTCTTTCTCCACGGGCAGACATGCTCCCAGGTGCCTGTGGCAAGGGGAAGGAAATGCCATACACTGACCTGGAAGAGACCACAGGGCCCAGGCACAGTCTGAACCCTTCCCTCACCCCGGCGGTTGTGCTAGCAGGAGTTCAACCCCAACGAACACAGCCCGGAGACCCCTGAGGCAAAAACGGCTTCTGACGAACAATAGGTGCTTGTTGTGGAACACCTATCCCAAGTGGGGGTAGCCAGGTAAACAATGCCACACACCCAGGTGTAAGAAACAACATTGCCCAGCCATGGTCTAAGCCCCTCACCTCGTCCCTGTGTATTGGGGAGCCGGAGGGACAGCCGAGGCCCACGGCCCTGAGACCCCTTTGCAAAAAGCCGGCTTCCCACGGAAACAGTTTTCCTGAGGTGCAGACCCTATCCCAAGTGGTTGTGGCAAGGTAAAGCAAATGCCCTCCACTTCTCTGGAAGAAACCACAGTGCCCAGCCATGTTCTAAGCCCTCCCATCCTCCCTGGGCTTCTGGCGGAAGGAGTGAAAAGAGAGGAGCAGAGCACTGGGACCCGTTTGACAGAAACCGGCTTCCCACGGGAAAGTCTTTCTCCACGGGCAGACATGCTCCCAGGTGCCTGTGGCAAGGGGAAGGAAATGCCATACACTGACCTGAAAGAGACCACACGGCCCAGGCACAGTCTGAACCCTTCCCTCACCCCGGCGGTTTTGCTAGCAGGAGTTCAACCCCAACGAACACAGCCCGGAGACCCCTGAGGCAAAAACGGCTTCCGACGAACAATAGGTGCTTGCTGTGGAACACCTATCCCAAGTGGGGGTAGCCAGCTCAACAAAATGCCACACACCCAGGTGTAAGAAACAACATTGCCCAGCAATGGTCTAAGCCCCTCACCTCGTCCCTGTGCTTTGGGGAGCCGGAGGGACACCCGAGGCCGATGGCCCTGAGACCCCTTTGCAAAAAGCCGGCTTCCCATGGAAACAGTTTTCCTGAGGTGCAGACCCTCTCACAAGTGGTTGTGGCAAGGTAAAGCAAATGCCCTCCACTTCTCTGGAAGAAACCACAGTGCCCAGCCATGTTCTAAGCCGTCCCATCCTCCCTGGGCTTCTGGCAGCAGGAGTGAAAAGAGAGGAGCAGAGCACTGGGACCCGTTTGACAGAAACCGGCTTCCCACGGGAAAGTCTTTCTCCACGGGCAGACATGCTCCCAGGTGCCTGTGACAAGGGGAAGGAAATGCCATACACTGACCTGGAAGAGACCACAGGGCCAGGCACAGTCTGAACCCTTCCCTCAACCTGGCGGTTTTGCTAGCAGGAGTTCAACCCCAACGAACACAGCCCGGAGACCCCTGAGGCAAAAACGGCTTCTGACGAACAATAGGCGCTTGCTGTGGAACACTTATCCCAAGTGGGGGTAGCCAGCTCAACAAAATGCCACACACCCAGGTGTAAGAAACAACATTGCCCAGCCATGGTCTAAGCCCCTCACCTCGTCCCTGTGCTTTGGGGAACCGGAGGGACAGCCGAGGCCCACGGCCCTGAGACCCCTTTGCAAAAAGCCGGCTTCCCACGGAGACAGTTTTCCTGAGGTGTAGAACCTCTCACAAGTGGTTGTGGCAAGGTAAAGCAAATGCCCTCCACTTCTCTGGAAGAAACCACAGTGCCCTGCCATGTTCTAAGCCCTCCCATCCGCCCTGGGCTTCTGGCAGCAGGAGTGAAAAGAGAGGAGCAGAGCACTGGGACCCGTTTGACAAAACCCGGCTTCCCTCGGGAAAGTCTTTCTCCACGGGCAGACATGCTCCCAGGTGCCTGTGGCAAGGGGAAGGAAATGCCATACACTGACCTGGAAGAGACCACAGGGCCCAGGCACAGTCTGAACCCTTCCCTCACCCCGGCGGTTGTGCTAGCAGGAGTTCAACCCCAACGAACACAGCCCGGAGACCCCTGAGGCAAAAACGGCTTCTGACGAACAATATGTGCTTGTTGTGGAACACCTATCCCAAGTGGGGGTAGCCAGGTAAACAATGCCACACACCCAGGTGTAAGAAACAACATTGCCCAGCCATGGTCTAAGCCCCTCACCTCGTCCCTGTGCTTTGGGGAGCCGGAGGGACAGCCGAGGCCCACGGCCCTGAGACCCCTTTGCAAAAAGCCGGCTTCCCACGGAAACAGTTTTCCTGAGGTGCAGACCCTCTCACAAGGGGTTGTGGCAAGGTAAAGCAAATGCCCTCCACTTCTCTGGAAGAAACCACAGTGCCCAGCCATGTTCTAAGCCCTCCCATCCGCCCTGGGCTTCTGGCAGCAGGAGTGAAAAGAGAGGAGCAGAGCACTGGGACCCGTTTGACAGAAACCGGCTTCCCACGGGAAAGTCTTTCTCCACGGGCAGACATGCTCCCAGGTGCCTGTGGCAAGGGGAAGGAAATGCCATACACTGACCTGAAAGAGACCACAGGGCCCAGGCACAGTCTGAAACCTTCCCTCACCCCGGCGGTTTTGCTAGCAGGAGTTCAACCCCAACGAACACAGCCCGGAGACCCCTGAGGCAAAAACGGCTTCCGACGAACAATAGGTGCTTGCTGTGGAACACCTATCCCAAGTGGGGGTAGCCAGCTCAACAAAATGCCACACACCCAGGTGTAAGAAACAACATTGCCCAGCAATGGTCTAAGCCCCTCACCTCGTCCCTGTGCTTTGGGGAGCCGGAGGGACACCCGAGGCCGATGGCCCTGAGACCCCTTTGCAAAAAGCCGGCTTCCCATGGAAACAGTTTTCCTGAGGTGCAGACCCTCTCACAAGTGGTTGTGGCAAGGTAAAGCAAATGCCCTCCACTTCTCTGAAGAAACCACAGTGCCCAGCCATGTTCTAAGCCCTCCCATCCTCCCTGGGCTTCTGGCAGCAGGAGTGAAAAGAGAGGAGCAGAGCACTGGGACCCGTTTGACCAAAACCGGCTTCCCACGGGAAAGTCTTTCTCCACGTGCAGACATGCTCCCAGGTGCCTGTGGCAAGGGGAAGGAAATGCCATACACTGACCTGGAAGAGACCACAGGGCCCAGGCACAGTCTGAACCCTTCCCTCACCCTGGCGGTTTTGCTAGAAGGAGTTCAACCCCAACGAACACAGCCCGGAGACCCCTGAGGCAAAAACGGCTTCTGACGAACAATAGGCGCTTGCTGTGGAACACCTATCCCAAGTGGGGGTAGCCAGGTCAACAAAATGCCACACACCCAGGTGTAAGAAACAACATTGCCCAGCCATGGTCTAAGCCCCTCACCTCGTCCCTGTGCTTTGGGGAGCCGGAGGGACAGCCGAGGCCGATGGCCCTGAGACCCCTTTGCAAAAAGCCAGCTTCCCATGGAAACAGTTTTCCTGAGGTGCAGACCCTCTCACAAGTGGTTGTGCCAAGGTAAAGCAAATGCCCTCCACTTCTCTGGAAGAAACCACAGTGCCCAGCCATGTTCTAAGCCCTCCCATCCTCCCTGGGCTTCTGGCAGCAGGAGTGAAAAGAGAGGAGCAGAGCACTGGGACCCGTTTGACAAAAACCGGCTTCCCACGGGAAAGTCTTTCGCCACGTGCAGACATGCTCCCAGGTGCCTGTGGCAAGGGGAAGGAAATGCCATACACTGACCTGGAAGAGACCACAGGGCCCAGGCACAGTCTGAACGCTTCACTCAACCCGGCGGTTTTGCTAGCAGGAGTTCAACCCCAACGAACACAGCCCGGAGACCCCTGAGGCAAAAACGGCTTCTGACGAACAATAGGCGCTTGCTGTGGAACACCTATCCCAAGTGGGGGTAGCCAGCTCAACAAAATGCCACACACCCAGGTGTAAGAAACAACATTGCCCAGCCATGGTCTAAGCCCCTCACCTCGTCCCTGTGCTTTGGGGAGCCGGAGGGACAGCCGAGGCACACGGCCCTGAGACCCCTTTGCAAAAAGCCGGCTTCCCACGGAAACAGTTTTCCTGAGGTGCAGACCCTATCCCAAGTGGTTGTGGCAAGGTAAAGCAAATGCCCTCCACTTCTCTGGAAGAAACCACAGTGCCCAGCCATGTTCTAAGCCCTCCCATCCTCCCTGGGCTTCTGGCGGAAGGAGTGAAAAGAGAGGAGCAGAGCACTGGGACCCGTTTGACAGAAACCGGCTTCCCACGGGAAAGTCTTTCTCCACGGGCAGACATGCTCCCAGGTGCCTGTGGCAAGGGGAAGGAAATGCCATACACTGACCTGAAAGAGACCACACGGCCCAGGCACAGTCTGAACCCTTCCCTCACCCCGGCGGTTTTGCTAGCAGGAGTTCAACCCCAACGAACACAGCCCGGAGACCCCTGAGGCAAAAACGGCTTCCGACGAACAATAGGTGCTTGCTGTGGAACACCTATCCCAAGTGGGGGTAGCCAGCTCAACAAAATGCCACACACCCAGGTGTAAGAAACAACATTGCCCAGCAATGGTCTAAGCCCCTCACCTCGTCCCTGTGCTTTGGGGAGCCGGAGGGACACCCGAGGCCGATGGCCCTGAGACCCCTTTGCAAAAAGCCGGCTTCCCATGGAAAGAGTTTTCCTGAGGTGCAGACCCTCTCACAAGTGGTTGTGGCAAGATAAAGCAAATGCCCTCCACTTCTCTGGAAGAAACCACAGTGCCCAGCCATGTTCTAAGCCGTCCCATCCTCCATGGGCTTCTGGCAGCAGGAGTGAAAAGAGAGGAGCAGAGCACTGGGACCCGTTTGACAGAAACCGGCTTCCCACGGGAAAGTCTTTCTCCACGGGCAGACATGCTCCCAGGTGCCTGTGACAAGGGGAAGGAAATGCCATACACTGACCTGGAAGAGACCACAGGGCCAGGCAGTCTGAACCCTTCCCTCAACCTGGCGGTTTTGCTAGCAGGAGTTCAACCCCAACGAACACAGCCCGGAGACCCCTGAGGCAAAAACGGCTTCTGACGAACAATAGGCGCTTGCTGTGGAACACTTATCCCAAGTGGGGGTAGCCAGCTCAACAAAATGCCACACACCCAGGTGTAAGAAACAACATTGCCCAGCCATGGTCTAAGCCCCTCACCTCGTCCCTGTGCTTTGGGGAACCGGAGGGACAGCCGAGGCCCACGGCCCTGAGACCCCTTTGCAAAAAGCCGGCTTCCCACGGAGACAGTTTTCCTGAGGTGTAGAACCTCTCACAAGTGGTTGTGGCAAGGTAAAGCAAATGCCCTCCACTTCTCTGGAAGAAACCACAGTGCCCTGCCATGTTCTAAGCTGTCCCATCCGCCCTGGGCTTCTGGCAGCAGGAGTGAAAAGAGAGGAGCAGAGCACTGGGACCCGTTTGACAAAACCCGGCTTCCCTCGGGAAAGTCTTTCTCCACGGGCAGACATGCTCCCAGGTGCCTGTGGCAAGGGGAAGGAAATGCCATACACTGACCTGGAAGAGACCACAGGGCCCAGGCACAGTCTGAACCCTTCCCTCACCCCGGCGGTTGTGCTAGCAGGAGTTCAACCCCAACGAACACAGCCCGGAGACCCCTGAGGCAAAAACGGCTTCTGACGAACAATAGGCGCTTGCTGTGGAACACCTATCCCAAGTGGGGGTAGCCAGGTAAACAATGCCACACACCCAGGTGTAAGAAACAACATTGCCCAGCCATGGTCTAAGCCCCTCACCTCGTCCCTGTGTATTGGGGAGCCGGAGGGACAGCCGAGGCCCACGGCCCTGAGACCCCTTTGCAAAAAGCCGGCTTCCCACGGAAACAGTTTTCCTGAGGTGCAGACCCTATCCCAAGTGGTTGTGGCAAGGTAAAGCAAATGCCCTCCACTTCTCTGGAAGAAACCACAGTGCCCAGCCATGTTCTAAGCCCTCCCATCCTCCCTGGGCTTCTGGCGGAAGGAGTGAAAAGAGAGGAGCAGAGCACTGGGACCCGTTTGACAGAAACCGGCTTCCCACGGGAAAGTCTTTCTCCACGGGCAGACATGCTCCCAGGTGCCTGTGGCAAGGGGAAGGAAATGCCATACACTGACCTGAAAGAGACCACACGGCCCAGGCACAGTCTGAACCCTTCCCTCACCCCGGCGGTTTTGCTAGCAGGAGTTCAACCCCAACGAACACAGCCCGGAGACCCCTGAGGCAAAAACGGCTTCCGACGAACAATAGGTGCTTGCTGTGGAACACCTATCCCAAGTGGGGGTAGCCAGCTCAACAAAATGCCACACACCCAGGTGTAAGAAACAACATTGCCCAGCAATGGTCTAAGCCCCTCACCTCGTCCCTGTGCTTTGGGGAGCCGGAGGGACACCCGAGGCCGATGGCCCTGAGACCCCTTTGCAAAAAGCCGGCTTCCCATGGAAACAGTTTTCCTGAGGTGCAGACCCTCTCACAAGTGGTTGTGGCAAGGTAAAGCAAATGCCCTCCACTTCTCTGGAAGAAACCACAGTGCCCAGCCATGTTCTAAGCCGTCCCATCCTCCCTGGGCTTCTGGCAGCAGGAGTGAAAAGAGAGGAGCAGAGCACTGGGACCCGTTTGACAGAAACCGGCTTCCCACGGGAAAGTCTTTCTCCACGGGCAGACATGCTCCCAGGTGCCTGTGACAAGGGGAAGGAAATGCCATACACTGACCTGGAAGAGACCACAGGGCCAGGCACAGTCTGAACCCTTCCCTCAACCTGGCGGTTTTGCTAGCAGGAGTTCAACCCCAACGAACACAGCCCGGAGACCCCTGAGGCAAAAACGGCTTCTGACGAACAATAGGCGCTTGCTGTGGAACACTTATCCCAAGTGGGGGTAGCCAGCTCAACAAAATGCCACACACCCAGGTGTAAGAAACAACATTGCCCAGCCATGGTCTAAGCCCCTCACCTCGTCCCTGTGCTTTGGGGAACCGGAGGGACAGCCGAGGCCCACGGCCCTGAGACCCCTTTGCAAAAAGCCGGCTTCCCACGGAGACAGTTTTCCTGAGGTGTAGAACCTCTCACAAGTGGTTGTGGCAAGGTAAAGCAAATGCCCTCCACTTCTCTGGAAGAAACCACAGTGCCCTGCCATGTTCTAAGCCCTCCCATCCGCCCTGGGCTTCTGGCAGCAGGAGTGAAAAGAGAGGAGCAGAGCACTGGGACCCGTTTGACAAAACCCGGCTTCCCTCGGGAAAGTCTTTCTCCACGGGCAGACATGCTCCCAGGTGCCTGTGGCAAGGGGAAGGAAATGCCATACACTGACCTGGAAGAGACCACAGGGCCCAGGCACAGTCTGAACCCTTCCCTCACCCCGGCGGTTTTGCTAGCAGGAGTTCAACCCCAACGAACACAGCCCGGAGACCCCTGAGGCAAAAACGGCTTCTGACGAACAATATGTGCTTGTTGTGGAACACCTATCCCAAGTGGGGGTAGCCAGGTAAACAATGCCACACACCCAGGTGTAAGAAACAACATTGCCCAGCCATGGTCTAAGCCCCTCACCTCGTCCCTGTGTATTGGGGAGCCGGAGGGACAGCCGAGGCCCACGGCCCTGAGACCCCTTTGCAAAAAGCCGGCTTCCCACGGAAACAGTTTTCCTGAGGTGCAGACCCTCTCACAAGGGGTTGTGGCAAGGTAAAGCAAATGCCCTCCACTTCTCTGGAAGAAACCACAGTGCCCAGCCATGTTCTAAGCCCTCCCATCCGCCCTGGGCTTCTGGCAGCAGGAGTGAAAAGAGAGGAGCAGAGCACTGGGACCCGTTTGACAGAAACCGGCTTACCACGGGAAAGTCTTTCTCCACGGGCAGACATGCTCCCAGGTGCCTGTGGCAAGGGGAAGGAAATGCCATACACTGACCTGGAAGAGACCACAGGGCCCAGGCACAGTATGAACCCTTCCCTCACCCCGGCGGTTTTGCTAGCAGGAGTTCAACCCCAACGAACACAGCCCGGAGACCCCTGAGGCAAAAACGGCTTCTGACGAAAAATAGGCGCTTGCTGTTGAACACTTATCCCAAGTGGGGGTAGCCAGCTCAACAAAATGCCACACACCCAGGTGTAAGAAACAACATTGCCCAGCCATGGTCTAAGCCCCTCACCTCGTCCCTGTGTATTGGGGAGCCGGAGGGACAGCCGAGGCCCACGGCCCTGAGACCCCTTTGCAAAAAGCCGGCTTCCCACGGAAACAGTTTTCCTGAGGTGCAGACCCTCTCACAAGGGGTTGTGGCAAGGTAAAGCAAATACCCTCCACTTCTCTGGAAGAAACCACAGTGCCCAGCCTTGTTCTAAGCCCTCCCATCCTCCCTGGGCTTCTGGCAGCAGGAGTGAAAAGAGAGGAGCAGAGCACTGGGACCCGTTTGACAAAAACCGGCTTCCCACGGGAAAGTCTTTCTCCACGGGCAGACATGCTCCCAGGTGCCTGTGGCAAGGGGAAGGAAATGCCATACACTGACCTGGAAGAGAACACAGGGCCCAGGCACAGTCTGAACCCTTCGCTCACCCCGGCGGTTTTGCTAGCAGGAGTTCAACCCCAACAAACACAGCCCGGAGACCCCTGAGGCAAAAACGGCTTCTGACGAACAATAGGCGCTTGCTGTGGAACACCTATCCCAAGTGGGGGTAGCCAGCTCAACAAAATGCCACACACCCAGGTGTAAGAAACAACATTGCCCAGCCATGGTCTAAGCCCCTCACCTCGTCCCTGTGCTTTGGGGAGCCGGAGGGACAGCCGAGGCCTATGGCCCTGATTCCCCTTTGCAAATAGCCGGCTTCCCATGGAAACAGTTTTCCTGAGGTGCAGACCCTCTCACAAGTGGTTGTGGCAAGGTAAAGCAAATGCCCTCCACTTCTCTGAAGAAACCACAGTGCCCAGCCATGTTCTAAGCCCTCCCATCCTCCCTGGGCTTCTGGCAGCAGGAGTGAAAAGAGAGGAGCAGAGCACTGGGACCCGTTTGACCAAAACCGTCTTCCCACGGGAAAGTCTTTCTCCACGTGCAGACATGCTCCCAGGTGCCTGTGGCAAGGGGAAGGAAATGCCATACACTGACCTGGAAGAGACCACAGGGCCCAGGCACAGTCTGAACCCTTCCCTCACCCCGGCGGTTTTGCTAGAAGGAGTTCAACCCCAACGAACACAGCCCGGAGACCCCTGAGGCAAAAACGGCTTCTGACGAACAATAGGCGCTTGCTGTGGAACACCTATCCCAAGTGGGGGTAGCCAGGTCAACAAAATGCCACACACCCAGGTGTAAGAAACAACATTGCCCAGCCATGGTCTAAGCCCCTCACCTCGTCCCTGTGCTTTGGGGAGCCGGAGGGACAGCCGAGGCCGATGGCCCTGAGACCCCTTTGCAAAAAGCCAGCTTCCCATGGAAACAGTTTTCCTGAGGTGCAGACCCTCTCACAAGTGGTTGTGCCAAGGTAAAGCAAATGCCCTCCACTTCTCTGGAAGAAACCACAGTGCCCAGCCATGTTCTAAGCCCTCCCA